>NC_059354.1:17007500-17607500 GCF_019703515.2 Myxocyprinus asiaticus | reverse complement strand
AATTATCTGTTCAATGATGGCCTCATTAAATCCTTGTTTCCCCGACAACAGATGCAGTAATTGTACTCCGACCACTAGAACCTCAGACAATTTATACCATTGAAGGTGTATAGTGAACATGATTTGACCTGTACTTCTTTAAATCCATGTACTGTCCATATACACTATATTGCCAAAAGTATTCGCTCATCTGCCTTTAGACGCATATGAACTTAAGTGACATCCCATTCTTAATCCATAGGGTTTAATATGACGTCGGTCCACCCTTTGCAGCTATAACAGCTTCAACTCTTCTGGAAAGGCTTTCCACAAGGTTTAGGAGTGTGTTTATGGGAATTTTTGACCATTCTTCCAGAAGCACATTTGTGAGGTCAGACACTGATGTTGGACGAGAAGGCCTGGCTCACAGTCTTCGCTCTAATTCATCCCAAAGGTGCTCTGTCGGGTTGAGGTCTGGACTCTGTGCAGGCCAGTCAAGTTCTTCCACACCAAACTCGCTCATCCATGTCTTTATGGACCTTGCTTTGTGCACTGGTGCGCAGTCATGTTGGAACAGGAAGGGGCCATCCCCAAACTTTTCCCACAAAGTTGGGAGCATGGAATTGTCCAAAATCTCTTGGTATGCTGAAGCATTCAGAGTTCCTTTCACTGGAACTAAGGGGCCAAGCCCAGCTCCTGAAAAACAACCCCACACCATAATCCTCCCTCCACCAAACTTCACAGTTGGCACAATGCAGTCAGACAAGTACCGTTCTCCTGGAAACCGCCAAACCCAGACTCGTCCATCAGATTGCCAGATGGAGAAGCGTGATTCGTCACTCCAGAGAACGCGTCTCCACTGCTCTAGAGTCCAGTGGTGGCATGCTTTACACCACTGCATCCGACGCTTTGCATTGCACTTGGTGATGTATGGCTTGGATGCAGCTGCTCGGCCATGGAAACCCATTCCATGAAGCTCTCTACGCACTGTTCTTGAGCTAATCTGAAGGCCACATGAACTTTGGAGGTCTGTAGCGATTGGCTCTGCAGAAAGTTGGCGACCTCTGTGCACTATGCGCCTCAGCATCCGCTGACCCCGCTCTGTCATTTTACGTGGCCTACCACTTCGTGGCTGAGTTGCTGTCATTCCCAATCGCTTCCACTTTGTTATAATACCACTGACAGTTGACTGTGGAATATTTAGTAGCGAGGAAATTTCACGACTGGACTTGTTGCACAGGTGGCATCCTATCACAGTACCACGCTGGAATTCACTGAGCTCCTGAGAGCGGCCCATTCTTTCACAAATGTTTGTAGAAGCAGTCTGCATGCCTAGGTGCTTCATTTTATACACCTGTGGCCATGGAAGTGATTGGAACACCTGAATTCAATTATTTGGATGGGTGAGCGAATACTTTTGGCAATATAGTGTAGTTCCCTTTATCTGTCTCTGAATCTGCTTGCTCTTTCCCAGGTTTCCACAGTCATTTCAAATGACAGAAGTCACCCATAAACATTACCTGCTGGAATCACACACTTGTGTGCCATATTCAGTGACTGTATTACTCTCTGTGAGGAAGTTTTTGTCATCTAGACCAGCACTTGTCTTTTTTTTTATTTTTATTTTTTTATGTGGCTTGTGCACTGACAGGCAGCAGTTGTGGTGACAGGAGCCAGAGTTCTCCTACAGAATCGAGAGAACATATGACTGGAGGCAGAGACTGCTTCTCTAATTCGCCTCTGTGTTCATATGCTGGTGAAGATGAAAGGGCGACGAATATCTCTGTGTAGGAGGAGAGACGTGTGGGCTGCTTGATTTTCAGTTAAGTGTTCCACATCTGCGATACATCCTTGACCATGGTCACGTGACACACCGGTGTTTGGGGCACCACTTTTAAACTGTTGCTTGGCAAGTGACAAGCTACTTATATTTCAAAGTTAAACAACAGTCAAGCTAGCCTTTTAGAAGAGTGGTATGCATGTTAAAACTATTTATGGGAGCTTTATCTTCCTATTAATACAATTATCGGATTATTTTTTTTTAATTTATATTAAGAAAAAAAAAAAGAGAAATTAATCTGGCACAAAAACAATGAGGATCTTTATTAGCATAACAACATCAAGCTTCCAGTGAGTGCTGGCCTGTGCAAATCCGGCATGATGCTACATTGTTGTGGATGCTTGTTACAGTTATCACTTTGTCAACCATTGACGTTCTTTGATAACACCAGTAATAATTATCAAAATATTAATACAAAAAAAAAGTTATTGAAATCAATTGAAAATTGATTTGTTAAAACGAATCATACTTCTCAGCTTTACTTGAGGAAGAGACATGCCTTGAGACTGTTTGATTATAAGTCCAAAGTAGGGCTGCACGGTAATGCTTAAAATGATAATCACAATTATTTTGCTAAAAATTTTAATCACGATTATTCTGCTCTTTTGAGGTTTCATTTAAAAAAATATATACATTTTGGTAGGGCTGCACGATTTGGACAAAAAATAAAATAAAATACTGTTGCCACAGCTTAGATATTGATTCTAAAATACAAAATAAAATTACATTAAACAGCAGCTCTCATGTTGAACAAGGTGTTAAAACTGTAAACTAGTAAATGATTCCTTTTGACCAAAATTAAGTCTTGTTTTGCCCATGCTTCCAGTATAATGGTTTTCACACCGATCAGCCACAACATTAAAACCACCTGCCTAATATTGTGTAGGTCCCCCTCTTGCTGCCAAAACAGAGCCAACCCGCATCTCAGAATAGCATTCTGAGATGATATTCTTCTCGCCACAATTGTACAGAGCGGTTATCTGAGTTACCGTAGACTTTGTCAGTTCTAACCAGTCTGGCCATTCTCTGTATGTTTTTTGTTTTTGGCACCATTCTGAGTAAATTCTAGAGACTGTTGTGTGTGGAAATCCCAGAAGATCAGCAGTTACAGAAATACTCAAACTAGCCCATCTGGTGCCAACAATCATGCCACGGTCCAAATCATTGAGATCAATTTTTTTTCCCCATTCTGATGGTTTATGTGAACATTAACTGAAGCTCCTGACCCATATCTGCATGATTTTATGCACTGCTGCCACACGATTGGCTGATTAGATAATCGCATGGATGATTGTTGGTGCCAGATGGGCGCTGTTTTGGCTGCACGAGGGGGACCTACACAATATTAGGCAGGTGGTTTTAATGTTGTGGCTGATCGGTGTGTGAAAATGTTCTCTTTAAAAAAAATAAAAAATATTCACATTATTATTATTATTATTATTATTGCAATAAACAGTAGTAATATATTTATGTAATAATTTAGTAGGCGGCAATGCTAAACGGTCTCAAGACTTTTTGATGTAAAAAAAAAAAAAAAAGAAAAACTGAAGGAAGTTTGAATGTTGTTTCTGTTGACAACAGATTTGACAGACTTTGGTGCTCCTTCCAAACATGGTGAAATGCTCCCATCTCCTCGACCCACAAAGCCCTGGTGCAATGGGTTTACTTTAGATTTTTTAGACACTTGTAAATTAATGGCCGAACACCTGAAATTAAGCAAATGTGCAATGAGGTAAATCTGGAGCACTTTTTAACGCAGTCAACACACGTTAGCGATGCGCACGAACTGAACCGAACTCAGAGCACAGCTGTTCTGTGTATAATATATAATGAGAGCACGAGATGGAATTCATGCCTATTGAGCACAGAACCGCTCTAAACCACTGTAACACCATGCTGCAACCGAAGTTTATTCAGCTGACTTGCTGCGTAGTCAGTTAATGGCTGAACAGAGTTGTTAAATGACTGGAATTCTTAAGGAAACAGTTTGAAAGGTAGCTGATTTTCATCCTACCTCCATATACAGTCTCCAAAGGCAGCATGTTCCAGCTTTCTGATGCGAGCCTAGTGTAAATCAATCAAAGCGATGCACAAATGAAACATACTTGTAAACATCTGGAGCTCCGTGTTTCAGCACGTGCCATGCCCTAAAGTGAAAAAGTGATTGGTCAGTGGCGAACTTCTTAACATTTACATTTATGCATTTGGCAGACGCTTTTATCCAAAGTGACTTACAGTGCACTTATTACAGGGACAATCCCCCTGGAGCAACCTGGAGTTAAGTGCCTTGCTCAAGGACACAATGGTGGTGGCTGTGGGGATCGAACCAGCAACCTTCTGATTACCAGTTATGTGCTTTAGCCCACTACGCCACACCAATCTGTTAAGATAGCACGATTGGTCAGGTGAGGTGAAAATAGACTTCAGAAGCACTTGTGATTTGGTCTATCATCTGGAGACGCAGACTGTTATAAAAATGAGCAACAATTTGCGACTTTACCTGGCTGATAATTTCCATTTGCTAGCCCACTAATGTTGCAGGCGGTTATGTTTAATTAACCTTGAGAGGCAGAAATCATGATTGCGATTAAAATACGATTAATTGTGCAGCCCTAGGCCAGAGTATACTTTGATTTTCCGCGTGCCACCACCACTTCTCGTGCTCCGTGTGCTTAACACAAATTTGATCATTAGCACAGTATGCATGGACAGTCTGTGTCTTTGTGCATCATCAATGCATGCGCCTGGCTTTGACTGTGCTAAAAGAGTGGGAATCGTAAGGAATTTAACTATTCTTAGTTGGATTCTATTAACAAATATTTTAGTATTTTTAATAAAGAAATATTCGAACATAAGAAATGCAACATTTTTTGATTGTTCTGCCCTCAGCAACCTATTACCAGCTATGCTTTCATATTTGAACAGATCTGTAAATTAGATTCTTGTAAAAGGTTTTTACACAGACTTAATCAAGAGACTTAATTAACAGACTAAAATCAATATATTATATTAATTATAAAAAATAAAAAAACACTAATTACAACAAAACTCATGATGTGGATCTAAGTGCACATTGTCATTTCAATAATCATCCAGTAGCGACTGTCTTACAAGCCTTAAATACATACAACACAGAAACAGTTCTTGGTTTATGTCGAGTCAGAGATGACGAAATGAATTACTTGCAGTTCAGGAAGTTTTTCCATTCACTAAAAAGAACCGGTTGATAAGAGTCATTCTTTTAGGAGGTAGCTTAGTAAGTTTGCTGTGTTTGGAAATTGGACTACACTGGTCACACACTGTATGTTTCATGCTGCTAATTGCACTGTTGCAGAGCTACTGGATGTTGGTGCAGGAAACACTATCAAGAGTGTTTTAGCTTGGTGTCCCATCTGCATCAGCGAAAGAATGCACATTCAAGAATCATTAAGACTTTTTGCTTTGAAAACAGCTGAGCTACTGTCACACTTCGGAAAATTGTTTTGTCAAGTAAGGAGCATCACAGCTTTGTTACTCCCCAACACACATACACAAACCAGTCTAACACCATGTTTCGGAGGCTCTCACTGTGAAAAGAGGTCTTTGGAGAGGTTTCTGTTATGCTGAAAAAGAGCTGTGATGTCTGTGCATTTACATGAGGAACAAAAGTGTCATTATCATCTCTTGTTCTTGCCACCTGTTCATTTTCAGAGTGTAATTATTTGAGTCATCCTCTGGAAGATCAGTCAGAGTGTTTTCTTCTGCTGTGGTCAGTGCTGTGAGAATTTAGCTGAGCAGTCATTAGTGGCTTCAGTACTGTGTAATTACCCATGAGCCCTGCGTCCGTTTGTAAAGGAGAGATGTATGCTGTGTGTGTCTATCAAGGAGGGATGGGCTGTAAATTACCTGCTCTTCTATTCTGTAGTGCTGTTCTCATTCAGTCTCCCTTATTTCAAAGAAAAGTGCTCAAACGATGCAGTGATCTTAAAACCTTTTAAGATTTCATTTCCATTCCTTTTATTACTGATCGTTGTATATAGCCCAATTTCTCACATATAAATAACAAAGCAGTCCTCCCCTCTTACAGTATATAGCCATACAAATACAGCCATTACACCCAGCCCTAAGGGGGCCCTTGAGTTTAAGCAAAGGTGAATTTTGTTTTGGGCCTTTTATCCTGCTAATGAAAAAAAAGCAAGTGCATCACATCATATGTGAGGGACACAGTTCTTTCAGTATTTGTGAAGGATCAGATCTGTGAGGGAATGCTCTCTCCTCCCCCTCTCTTATCTGCTCCGGAGCAGCTGTGATGTCATTAGCGTTGGTCAGTATTCTTCACAGTGCAGTGCACTGTCTGCATATTAGTGTCAGTATGTCGCTCTGTGTCCTGAGTGAGGACAGGCCGCCCGGGCCTAAATGCCTTCCTACTGCAATCCCATGGCACATAGATATAGGTTGTCATCAGGGTCTGCAGGATTGCCTATGTATGCATTAAATGCATACAGTGGTTTTGAGAATTTGAAAGTGAATGCACCCATGCGAATGATTGATTTCTTCCTCCTTTTATGTGTCATATGTATGGCTGATTGTGATGGTAAACTGCTCTACTTTAGTTCAGCGTAAGAGATACCGTATATGTTGACTGGCACCAGTCAAAAGAACCCACCACTTAGTCTCTGTGATGTGCTACCTAGAAATGGCTCTGGCCCCTCTTTCGATGTAGGTAGGGCTGCACAATATATCAAATTTATCGAAATACCGCAAATGTAAATATTGCAATATGCGTAATGCATAGGCTTGCGGTAACAGAATGATTTTAATACAGTAACACTCATGGCGATGCACATAGCAGAGAACAGACTGGGCGCGAGTTTGTCATTTGGTGTGCTGATCAAGTTAATACTTCTGGGCATTTTAAGGACCTACTGAGCCAAGATATTTTTTAATTTTTCTTCAGATGTATTCTGGTTAAGAAAAAAATCATACACACCTGGGATATTATGAGGGTGAGTAAATAATGAGAGAATTTTCATTTTTGAGTGAACTATCCCTTTAAGGCCCCGGAACACTGCATACAAAATCGAAGAACGGACAAGTGTGACGTATTTTAGAAGATAATCTGGCCAAAAAAAAGGTGTTTAGTTTCAGTGGTTTGTAACAGCTCGCCAGGTCGGACTTTCAGGAAAATATCGTAGGCCTAACGGCTGCTAAACACCTTCTTGCTGCCATTGGTCCACATCATCGGTTAGTGTGACCTGGAGCTCCACCTACTTTGAGACGACAACTAATTTTGTTTACATTTATCAGTCAGTTAAGATCAGTCAACATGAACACACTGTGTGCATTAGCAATCTGGTGCAAATTTACCTACATCTGTGCGATTGTTCACGTAGAGACATTTTCCAAGAACATGTTGTGATTTTTTTAAAATATTTTTATTTATTTATTTATTACTACATAAGGAATCAAATCTACTCAAAAACTGTAAGTGCCTATTTACACTGTTGTTTGATAAGCTGCTTCACTCATGTGCCGTCTGCACCGAAAACCATTAACGCATCTGCCCAAATTTAGATATGTCTATCATCATTCTTTTGTCTGTATTCTGACCATTAACACTTTTATGCACCCCTGTTTGCAGTAGTATCAGAGTCATCATAAATTACAAAAACAGAGTATAACAGCGCATATGGCTGTGTATAGCGTGTAGGTGCATTGGTGCCATGAATGGAGAACGTAAACATTACAAATTACACATTACCTTCTGCATTTATATTTCTTTAAATCATTATCGAGTGGTTAAAACAGCATCTTTTACTGATCTCATGTGAATTCTACTCATAGGGGGCATGACCAAAACAATTTGAGAATCACGGAGTTAAGGTTTTACATGTGGTCTTGTGCATCCTCATATTTACAGTAAATGCTCCTCTCAATGCCTCTTCCCCCCAGCGGTGTAGCCAGTGTCTGAATGTTCGCAAACAGCATGTCTTTGCTCAGCTGTTTCAAGTGTCTTTTTTGACTCTGAGTGAAGAAACAAAAAGACCTCTCAAAGTTTAAAAACACGTCTTCAGACACCTATTTTCTGTTCTATTTGTTGCACTGAGTCTAGCTTTTTTAGTGCAAGTATGTGTTCGGTCTGAACGGCCCTTTAGGTTCCACAAGATCTGTTGTCATTTGGAGTTAGTTGAATGCGTGTTACAGTAGCTTAACATCTACAATATAGACCACAGTCAGAAGTATGTGAGAGGTGACTGTTCCCTCCTGGCACTGCCCTGGGACAAAGACAGAAATTGTGTATACACACACACACACACACACACTTTCTCTCTGTCAGCTTAGGGATCAAAGCCCATGTGACTGTGCTGCCTATTGTCACAGAAGAAGAAATGCTTAGATCCTGACATTCCACACACTCGACTGGCCCATCCAAATGTCCAGTTGATAATACAGTCAGTTTTTCATTGGCCTGTATCAGCAGTTCAAGTTTCAGAAGACCTCAGATGAATGGACAGATTCAATTTAATTTCTACACTGTTCAATGACCTTCTGTAGAAAATACAGAACACACAGAAATGTGTTTTTAAAAAAGTTTTTGCAAACCTTCTTTCTTAATGTGAGCATTTTCCACTAATCTTGGACAAAATCTGCTTTAAATATCGAAGTATCGAAACTTGTCAGTTCAATTTGATTCTGGTTTGATCAAATGTCTACTTATTTTGAGTGAATTAATGTTGTTCATTATTCATTTATTAAAAAGATGTGAACTAGGTTTCTGTAGAAAATTGTTCATCAAAAGCTCAGCACATCCACATTGTGCAAGCAGTGCTGGAAATATTTAGTGAAAATCTTTACTGATCCACTGAAACAAGGCATAGATTAAAAGATCAATATTGAGATTTTAAATAATATCATATTGCAATATATATATATATATTGCAATATATATATATATATATATATATATATATATATATATATATATATATATATATATATATTGTAATATGATATTATTTCTTTTTGAGTGTTTTTAGTTAATAAGGGTACTCTCATTCTTAAGCTGCTTTGATTGGCTGGACAGACTTTATAGTGTGCTTTATAGTGTAATTATTTTTTTTTTTTCTCAGTCTCAAGATAAACATATCGCTCTAGAGGAAACCAAGAACTACACAACTCAGTCCCTGGCCAGCGTGGCCTACCTGATCAACACACTCGCCAACAATGTGCTCCAAATGCTCGATATCCAGGCGTCCCAGCTACGCCGCATGGAGTCCTCCATCAACCACATCTCTCAGGTAACCTAGCCACACACCACACCATTAACACTGTCTCACACTATGGGATCTATTTACTGAAGGGAATAGAAGTTTTAAGAGTATGTTGCACCCCTGGAGCTGTGAGTTCGAATCCAGGGCGTGCTGAGTGACTCCAGCTAAGTCTCCTAAGCAACCAAATTGGCCCGGTTAACCTCCTTGTGGTCGCAATTAGTGGTTCTCGCTCTCAATGGGGCACGAGGTAAGTTGTGCGTGGATCGCGGAGGGTAGCATCAGCCTCCACATGCGGAGTCTCCGCGATGTCATGCACAGTGAGCCACGTGATAAGGTGAATCGGAGGCAACTGAGACTTGTCCTCCCCCACCTGGATTGAGGTGAGTAACAGCACCACCATGATGACCTACTATGTAGTGGGAATTGGGCATTCCAAATTGGGAGAAAATAAAATAAAAAAAATAAAATAAAAAAAAGAGTATGTTGGGAGATAACAGGACTAATACTGATAAATGGAAAACAATGAACAGATTATGACTCTAAAATCTGATTGCAGGAGCCACATTCAAATTTGTTAAATGTACACCAGTGTCTACAAAAATATAATCTACAGTTAAAGGGATAGTTCACCCAAAAATGAAAATTCTCTCATCATTTTCTCATCCTTACGCCATCCCAGATGTTTATGACTTTCTTTCTTTTGCTGAACACAAATGAAGATTTTTAGAAGAATATTTCAGCTCTGTAGGTCCATACAATATAAGTGAATGGTGGCCAGAACTTTGAATCTCAAAAAGCACATAAAGGCAACATAAAAGTAATCCATAAGACTCCAGTGGTTAAATAAATGTCTTCTGAAGAGATATGATTGGTGTGGGTGAGAAACAGATCAATATTTAAGTCCTTTTTTACAGTAAAATCTCCTCCCTGCCCAGTAGGTGGCGATATGCACGAAAAATGCAAATCGCCAAAAACAAAAAGAAGAATGTGAAACTGGAGATTTATAGTAAAAAAAGTATTGATCTGTTTCTCACCCACACATATTGTATTGCTTCTGAAGATAAAGATTTAAACGCTGGAGTCATATGGATTACATTTATGTTGCCTTTAAATGCTTTTTGAGCTTCAATGTTTATTTGGACCCTGTTGACTTGAAATGTATGGACCTACAGAGCTGAAATATTCTTCTTAAAATCTTTGTTTGTGTTCTGCAGAAGAGAGAAAGTAATTCACATCTGTGAGTAAACGATGAGATAATTTTCATTTTTGGATTAACTATTCTTTTAAGGATGCACACTCGATTATGTCTGGAAGTGTAAAAGATTTTTATTTCGTTAAAATCATCAGTCTTGAATTGTTTTGCGTCTCGTTATTTTTATTCGTATATTATTGTATCAATAATGCAATATTTAAAGCTGTGATTTAATTTATTTAACAATGGTGACTTATTGCTTCAATAAAAGCTTGTCCAGCCACTTGGAGTAGCTGGATATTATTGATTTTGTAAAAATAAACAGCATCTTGCAGTGCAACAGTCTGAATGAAGGAGAAGAGATGTGAGCTTAAGTTCAGCTGCATTGTAACTTTGTGTTCTGTTGAAACTGCTTTCATAGTTTGTGCCAACCAAAGATACGACCAAAACACACACACTCTCTTTCTCTCTCTCTCTCTCTCTCTCTCATGGGAAAATTCCTTGCTGTGTCTACACATCTGGATTGTTACATTACATACAACATTGAATTTGAACATCTTCCAGTCCTCTGGGTACCACAGTAAACTAGACAAGGGACCACACACATGCGCCTTGTTCTATGACCTCATGTTGTTTTGTGAGGAGTTTAGGGTGACAGCTTAAAATGTAGTTTCTCAAAAATAATGTTTTAATTCTAGGGCGCTCATTCGATTAATCATATTAATTACATGACATGCCGATTAATTAATCACAATTAATCATAAATCAATATTTGCTGAGAGCTGTCCAAATAAAGATGATTCTGTTTAAAGCTAGGGTGTGTAATCCAGAGAGGCTAGCAGTTAGCAAGCTAGCTTTGAAAGCATAGAGCCCGCCCTCGCTACAGAGGTGTCTCCAAAACCACGCTGCCTCTATCACACATGAACACACACACAGAGCAGAGTCTAAGCATTGTAGAAGTTTCTAACACGGTCTTTCTTTTCTTGTTTCCTTTTACTGGTGGTTCAAAAGGAACATAAGGTAGCTGCGGTTCCCTTTCCATTCCCGCGCCTGCTCTGCACAGCGTCAAGGAACCCGCGCTGTTGACGTGATTGTCTGCACGAACAAGTTGTGCGGCGGTATACATTCGGACCGAATGCAATGATTGGTCGATCATTTTTTAGGCCTGTCCCTTCCACAGAAGATATATATATATATATATATATATATATATATATATATATATATATATATATATATATTTTTTATTTTTTTTTTACATTTAGACCACTTAAATTATTGATTGCTATCAGGATGTGAAGAGACTTTCAACCAGTATAACAAAAACAAATTCTGGAAAAGATTGCACACCCTAGCTTTAAATAATACATAATTTATTTTTGCAGTGTATTGCAATAATGTGGCAGACAAGTTAAGCATTTATTAGACAATACAAAAAGTGTCTAGAAGTAAATATTTGTTTTATTCCCATATAATCAATATGTAATATCAATATATGTTCTCACAGGATGTGTTTGTTTGAACATTCTGTTTGCACAATATGATTTTTTTTTTATACATGCACCAATATAACAATACGTAGTAATTAAAAGCTATATACAGGGCAGCCGCTCCCTATACGCATATTACGCAGTCTGCTTAGGACACCAGAAACACCACCGGCTGCCCTTCCTCGCACATTATTCATAATTCAGGCACCCGATTGCAGTTGCGGAACACAGACGATCGCCTCGCAGCTCGCACCGCGTCAGATTATTGCCTACTATCACATAAATTTGGCCAGGGCCTGTACATATACCTACCAATATTTTACTCAAACATTTTATTAAATGAAAAATACCACATAGGGACTTTCATGAATGTTTTTGGTATGAATCAGTAAATCAGAGCTATGAATAAATTGATCGAATCAGTTTGAACTGTTGCATGGAAATGAATTGAACTTGCCAACTTTAACACCATTTTTGCTACTGAATATTAAATGAGACATGAATAAAACATTAACGCTCTTACACGCTTGAGGTGAGACACAAGTAAGGATTTCAAAATTAATCTAATGAGATGCTCTTTAGGAAACTTAATAGACTTAAACTATATTCAGTGTTGCTTACAGCTAAAGTGTGAAACCATTTTGGTGTTAAAATACTTCCTACCATGCCAGCTTAATATGCAGAGATAACCAAGCCATTTGTAAGATAATTTTCTCAAAACTGTAAACACTGTCTCTGTAGCGCTTCAAAAATTCCTGTTTGTTTTGAGCCTCAGCTTAAATTTTATATTGCCAGCAAAATCATTTAAAAACTTTGAATATTTTATACAGACCTAACACTCTGCCTTAGAGAAGATGTGCCTTGGAAAAATCTACTTTTGTTGACTAGATCCACAGCATCTGCTCAAAAGAAAGCTTTTCCCATCATTTCACATTTTAATGCACTCTTTGTTTCCTTTTTTGCCATTCTCTCCCTCTGTCTCTTCCTGTATTATTTCTTCTGTCCACTGCACTCATCTGTGGACTTACTTAAAATTGCTGTTGCATTTGAATCTAGTTATTATCATATCACTGTAACTTCATGCTGAAAATCATTTATTTGGGGGGTTTATTCCCCTTGCTTTTTTCCTTTTTAAATGTTTTTTTTTATTCAACAGCAGTCATTAAACACACTAGCACGGCATCTCCTGCAGTAATCGGTCCTTCATTCCTTGTAAAATGCTTTTTACATGAAAATTGCGGTGTGAAATGAACCTGTACTGAGCCAATAGGGATTTACAGGCCTCTCACAGCTTCACATTGGTTCACAGCATAGCATACTGAGTTTTGTGTGGCTTGCTTCCTTAAATATGAAGTTTAAAAGGGCCATATTTACACATTTTATTTTGTATTTTGTTTTTTCCTCAAGTCCATTTATGTTGGTCAAGGGTTCTTGCACCAAAATCAATATTTTCCCACCCTCTTTCTAAACCAAACACCATGTCCTGACCAGGCGAAGTTTCCAGCATCAGGTAATTTGTCACGTCAGGCAGCAGTTTCACGTCCAAAGAGGACAAACAGTCAGTAATGAGGAGCAGGATTTTGGACTAGTGAGATTTCACTGTGGCCAGTGCTACTCAGTGCAAATCCCTTAAAGGATTAGTTCACCCAAAAATGAAAATCTTCTCATGATTTACAGTTCTGATTTCTTTTATTTTTCATAAATTGGTTTAGATCTTCAAACGAGAAATAACCTAAAACAAAGGCAACCTGAGTAAACACAAAATACAGTTTTCAAATATATATGTGTGTGTGTGTGTTATACACACACACACATTTGAGGGTTTTCGAGCATGAACTGCCCGTTTAAGGTCCTGCCGCAGAATCTCAGTTGTGTTCAAATCAGGACTCTGACTAGGCCACTAAAAAACTTACATTTTGCTTCTTTTGAGCCATTCAGAGGTGGACTTACTCCTATGCTTTGGATCATTGTCTTGCTGCATAATCCAGCTGTGCTTGAGCTTCAACTCATGGACTAATGACCAGACGTTCTCCTTTAGGATTTTCTGGTAGAGAGCAGAATTCATGCTTTCCTCAATTATTGTAAGTCGACCTGGTCCTGAAGCAGCAAAGCATCCCCACACCATTACACTACCACCACCATGCTTGACCACAAGTATGATGTTCTTTTTGTGGAATTCTGTATTTGATTTATGCCAGATGTAACGTGACCCCTGTCTTCTAAACAGTTAACTTTCGACTCATCAGTCCACAGAACATTCTTCCGAAAGGTTTGTGGATCATCACGGTGTGTTTTGAAAAAATTCAGACAATCTTCTGGGTTAGCAGTGGTTGTCGCCTTGCAACTCTTCCATGAATGCCATTTTTGGCCAGTGTCTTTCTGATAGTGGAGTCATGAACAGTGACCTTTGTTGATGCGAGAGAGACCTGCAGTTCCATTTGATGTAGTCCTTGGCTTTTTTTGTTCCTGGATGAGTTGTCGCTTTGCTCTTGGAGGAATTTTGGAAGGTCAGCCATTTCTGGGAAGGTTCACTACTGTGCCAAGTTTTCTCCATTTGTAGATAATGGCTCTCACTGTTGTTCTCTGGAGTCCCAGAGCCTTTGAAATAGCTTTGTATCCCTTCCCAGACTGATGTATTTCAATCATCTTTTTTTCTCATCATTTCTGGAATTTCTTTTGACCTTGGCATAGTGTGCTACTGGGTGAGACCTTTTAGCCAACTACATGCTGCTGAAAAAGTTCTATTTAGGTGTTGATATGATTGAACAGGACTGGCAGTAATCAGGCCTGGGTGTGTCTAGTCCAGCTGAACCCCATTATAATACTTCTTCACACAGGCCCATTTGGTATTGGATAACTTTTTTGCTTCAATAAATAACATTATAATTTAAAAACTGTATTTTGTGTTTAGTCAGATTGCCTTTGTTTTATGTTAGATTTTGTTTGAATTTTTGAAAATTCAGGATAAGATACACAAAAACAGAAGAAATCCGGAGGCCAAATCGTTTTTCACAGCACTATACTTACCTTTAAGCCATCCCAGATGTGGATGACTTTCCTTCCTCAGCAGAACCGAAGTGAAGATTTTTATAAGCAGATTTCAGCTCAGTTTGTCAATACAATGAATGCAAATGGGTGCCATCAGGCTGCTGGCAGTTTGACGTCCAAAAGGCATATTTAGGCAGCATAAAAGTAATCCACATGACTCCAGTCAATCAATTAATGTCTTCTGAAGCAAATCGATAAGGTCGTGTAAAAAATTATTTGATAATTCAAACTTTATTAACTTAAAAAAAATTGCTTCCTGCCAGCAGTCGACGCATCAGTAACATAAGCGCAATGGCACGTTCACGCAAGAAGTCGGAAGCGTGTGCTTTGTACACAACAGAGGAACGAATGTCACGCGAGAGTAAGTTCATTTCAACCAGAAAAACCGCTCTGGGCGGAAGCAATGATTTCAAGTTAAAAGCTTTTTAATTGTCGATTTTTTTCTTACACCAACCTATCGTTTTGCTACAGAGGACATTAATTGATCGACTGGAGTTGTGTGAATTACTTTTATACTGCTTAAATTGAGTTTAAAAATCTTCACTTTGGTTCTGCTGAAGAAGGAAAGCCATACTTATCTGGGATGGCTTAAAGATAAGTAAATCATGAGAGGATTTTCATTTTTGGGTGAAGTAACCCTTTAACTGTGTTAATATCAATGGTGAAAATAGTCTGTTCTTTTCAATGAATTGGCCGAATGGGTTTACAAATCTGTAACTTACCGGTCTGATTGAAATTTTCTCCAATATACAAAAATAGATGGAAAGATCATGGAAAATGCCCTTTGTGGAATGTGAAAATTGGTCAAATATGGGAACCCTGTGAATGTTTTGTTTCTTCTACTCCTCAAATCCAGACAGTGGACATCCATAAAGAAAAAGTGGCAAGGCGGGAGATCGGTATCCTGACAACCAATAAGAACACCTCCCGCACCCATAAAATCATAGCTCCAGCCAATCCAGAGAGGCCAGTGCGGTATATTCGAAAATCTATCGACTACAGCATCATGGATGATATTGGCCATGGTGTGAAGGTAGGACACAGGTTTCTCAAGCTTTGGAACTGCTACTCTGAGACAATACAGAGGCTTTGCATGTTGGAACGATTTTTTTCCAACTAACATTATTGCCATTTTGCTTTTAACTTGTCAATTTGTGACGTGGGTTTTCTATGACTCTGAAATCTGTCACTAACCTCTCTGTGCTTCCTCCTCACCTTGTTTTCTGCTTCGTTCTTGGTATAAGTGGTTGCTTAGGTTCAAGGTAAGGGCTTTTGTCTTGTGATCAGGTGAGATGAATGGAGAAGGAATAAGGTATGATTCCTTAGTTCCAACCGAAATACTGACTGACAATATTGAGCATTTGTATTTGATTCATTCTAGGTTTATATTTTTGAAGGGTCATATAATATAATATAAACTTTTTCCATTGAGGTTCGTTTGTCAGGGTTCCCACACGTCCTGGAAAACCTGGAATTTTGCAATGCAGTTTTGCACTCATGGATGTGAATTAATTTTCAATAATTCAATGATTGGAGTAAGCTTATACCGCGATTACCATATGTAGTATGCAGAAAACACGGACGGAATCACAGAATCTAGTTATAAAAATGGCATTAGTTGTAAAATGCAGAAAGTCATGGAATGACACATTTGGATGAAAATAATGTTTGAATACACAGTTATTCAAATTAAAATCGTGATATGTCCTAGTGTGATTATTAAACCACAATAAATATAATAAATATATAATCTGCGTGTTTTGCGCACTTCAAAATAAATGTGTCAAGCCGGCAGCTCGTACACTTAAACACCCCATCATGAGCATCATGCGTGCTTTGGGGTGGGTGTGTGTGTAGTAGATGACAGCGAGCAGAGCACTCTGAAGTGTGCAGCACATACAGACTATGTATTTAATTAATTAAATCACAGCTTTATGGGGATTAATCCCACTGTGAAGGCAAAAATAAAAGCTCAAACTAAATGGATGCATGTGTTTTTGCTTAAATATTTCAGTTGTTGGGCACATGATATGTCATGGAAAATTGTGTCTTTAAAAGAGTGGGAACCCTGCTTGTATTTAGTGAATTAGTGTCTTTAGTGTCTAATTTGGTTTTTAATTCCTCATCTATCAGTAACAGCCTCTTTGCAAATCCTGCATTACAATCCAAGCTGAAATGTCACATTAATGTAAAGATCAGACTGAAATGATCAGGGATCTTGTTGGAAATGAGCTTTAACCACTCAATTCTCACAAGAATATTTAGAGCGGCATGTGCTACAAATATTACTTTGTTCTTAGGACGCAGTAATAAAAATCTTCAGAATAATAGCCTTTATCCAGCAGCTGCTTTCTCCTTATTACTTCACTGTATTTTATTGTTTATTGATCTATGTAACATCACAAAGCTGCAGAAGTTCAGAACGAGTAATTTTTGCTGCTTAGTTTCAATGAATGGACCCCTTTTTTACTTGGGAGAAAGTTTTGAGTTCTGAAAGTTTATATATATATATATATATATATATATATATATATATATATATATATATATATATATATATATATATATATATATAGCATGTGAGTGCAGCTCTTATCTCAAAACAAAGGAAAATGTAATTTCTCATGGTATGACCCCTTTGAGATGAATCAAGCTGAAATAATTACATTTTGATTCAGCAAATTTTGCAAGTCAACGATATGGAACAACTATTTGGAAATCATCCCTGTTTCTTCTTTCATCCTTAACATATTGCATTTGCATTTTATCAACGTTGCATATTGCTCAAAATTTTTTGTGTGTTTAAGCTTGTCAGTATAGATAGATAACGCAGTTAAACTGGTCTCTCTCTTTGCCTTTCTTTTTCTCTCTCTCTCTCTCTCTCTCTCTCACTGTCTTTCTGTTACTGTAAATTCAGATGGCATTGTCAACTTTGAAAGCTTTTTTTTTAATTATTATTATTTCTATGAAATCAAAATAGTATTGTACTCAGCTAAAGGCTGTTTTTGGATCTGTTGATTGAGAAGTTGTCATTCTCACAGGTCAGCACCCAGAACATGAAGATGGGTGGCCTTCCTCGCACCACACCGCCCACACAGAAACCACCCAGCCCCCCAATGCCAAGCAAGGGCACCATAGGGTATGTATATGAACAGAGCCTTGTAGTATAATGGTTTTAGCAGAGGGTTTGTCCTGCCCTGTTTTCTGAACACTTGCTAAGCATGTTTCCTGCATCCCCCTGTGTTGGCTGGTCATTGCAGTCCAGATTGTGTGCTGCTTAGTTGACTGGCCAGCAACACTACTAAAGATCATTCACTCATGAGATGCGCTGAATATGCATTCAATGAGAAACTGTAATTTGAAATTGTGTACGTACATTATTTGTTAATCTCACAAAGCCTATCAAGAACATGTCCGAGTAATATTTCATCCCAAAATCAAAAGGAAATAATTGTATTATGAACTAACTCAAAAGTTAAATGACCACACGCTTTACAATGATGACAGTTTGGGGGAAAATGTGCTTAAGTGCCATGCAAATACAGTCATATTGCATAAAGTCTTAACTGTCCTAAAATAGGCTTCATTTTCTTTAGGCAGAATCTTTATTGATATTGTAGCCTATTGATTTTGGGGTGTTAAATGACCTGGACATGTCTTTGTGTCTACTTGTTAATATCTTCTCTATGAGGATGTCTGTGCTGTTCTGTCTTTTTCAAGTTTTTATTATTTATTTATTTTTTAAATCTGAAACGTTTGTTATGTTTGTGGCCTAGCACCATAAACATTGAAGGGGACACCAATTCAGATCAGTGGTCGACTGAAATGTTGTTTTTTTTATTTTTTTATTATGATTGGTTCCTAGGACTGGGTAAAAATATATATTATCCAATGCATCATGATCTTCATTCAAACAATGTTAATATCGATTCTTAAATTCTAAGATTGATGTTTTACTACATACGCAACTCTCTTCAATGTGAGTAGATCCAGTTTTGCGCTATGCAGCTAAAAATGCAAATTACTCACCAGTAATTGAGTAGTATATTGATGTAGAAGTTCAGAACCAAGCTCCTTTCACTGTGTATTGAGTTAAAGTTTAATTCAACTTGTTCCATGTTATGTGTGTTCAAAGAGATCTATGCAATCTATTTGTCATAAAATAATGTCTCTTTTAAAATCCACTCTTTTCTATAGTCAAATGTTGATTAAAAAGAGTTGCATATAAATACAAAATATTTCAATTCTAATCACAAATAACACGGATGAGGTAAAGAAACCATTTGATTCCACTCTCATTAATATGAGCTCATTTACAGAGGCTCTTTAAAGAACTGCCAGTTTTCTTAAAGGGTTAGTTCACACAAAAATGAAATTTCTCTCATCATTTACTAATGAAGTTTTTTAGCAGAATTTCTCAACTTTGTAGGTCCACATAATGCAAGTGAATGAGTGCCAACATTTTGAAACTCCAAAATCCACATAAGGGCAACATAAAAGTACTCCATACGACTCCAATGGTTAAATTAATATCTTCTGAAGTGATATAATAGGTGTGAATGAGAAACAGATCAATATTTATGACCTTTTTCCTTCACTTTCACTTTCTCCTTCATCTGTTTTTGGTGATTCACATTCTTCGTGCCTATCGCCCCCTGCTGGGCAGGGAGGAGAATTTATGACAAAAAATGTCTTAAATATTGATCTGTTACTCACCCACACATATCATATCGTGTCTGAACACATGGATTTAACCACTGGAGTCTTACAGATTACTTTTATGTTCCCTTTATATGGATTTTGGAACTTCAAAATTTTGGCACCCATTCATTCACATTGTATGGATCTACAGAGCTGAAATATTCTTCTAAAATCTTAATTTGTGCTCTGCAGAAGAAAGAAAGTCATACACATCTGGGATGTCATGAAGGTGAGTAACTGATTATAGAATCTTTATTTTTGGGTGAACTATTCCTTTAAAGAGACAGTACTGATTTTTAGCATGTTCTTCAAATCAATGTAATTACTTGTAAATAGTACATATTATGCACATAAACAATAAACATGTAACAAAATATAATATATGCAACGCAATAACATTTATTGATGGAGTACATTGATTTGTACATTTTTAAACTGTTAAAATGTGACAAATTATGAAAAACAGTACTTAGTTAGAAGGTTCCCTGTATAATTAACAGCATTAGCTGGGAGAGAATTTCTTTCATATGTAAGAAAATGGACAATATACCTAAAATATACCCATATGAAACAATATCGAAATCGATTCGAGAGCTTGTAAATCGGAATTGAATCAAGACATCTTTATTAATACCCAGCCCTATTGGTTCCCTGAAATCCTGAATATGTGGTGACATACTTTGTTTATGGCATACCTGAGAAGCACAGCCTTGTGGTAAAGCAGAAGTATTCCATATGTCATTCAGGAGAAGGAAAGCAAGATTAAGCACTTTTTTTCCAAGTCTTTTCAGGTAAAAAAAAAATTGCATATTACTTGAAGATGAAGAGACTGTTTAGCTGATTAAATTATGATCAGTTGTCTTATTAATTATTAAATGAATATTTAATTAATATTTGTAAATTCTGGTTTCCTTTTTAGATCAAGGAAGCAAGAAGGCACTGATTTTACATTTCCACTGTATTTATCACGTGCACTTTCTTGACCTCTAGACCAGCGGTCTTTATTTTTGGTTATTTGAGTAGTCCTTATCCGCATTGTCTGCAAAATTCTGTACAAAGATCTCATCCTTTCTTTTCAAGGAAAACGTCTAGTCTTCTAAAACTGGTTACGATGAATAATAATTCTGGTTTGTTCTGTACTGGGTTTATACTACAACTCCTTAATGTAATAATGAGAACTGTATATAATTGTGAGGATTACTGCCAGTAAAAGTTTTTTATTTTATTTATTTATTTATTTTTATTCAGGCTTATTTTTTTGCCAGTTACATTGGCAGCTGTGCTATTGCTACTTTTTTTTTTTTTTTTTAAACAATTATCCCCAAGGTTATTAAACTGCTGTCACTCCTGACAGGAGGCACTCCCCCTACAGAACACTTGAGCCCGTGCGTCCTCCTGTGGTACCTAATGACTATGTCCAAAGCCCTCTGCGCAATATGGCGCCCATGCAGCTGCAAAGTCCTGTGCGCACTGCGTCAGTTAATCAGAGGAATCGTACTTACAGGTACCAGTACCCACATCCTCTCCTCTCTGTCAGGGCAGAGCTCATCCCTCTCTCACTCTGCTCTCCATGTGCCTGTATCTCCTCTCTGCATTTCACTGACTTCAAAAGTGCTAGAAGCCTCATTTTTTGCTATTTAAATATTGATTAGTTGGTTTAAACTTAAGTAGTGGTTTGATTTGCAGTTATACCACCACAAAGCTCTTTCACAGTTGTTGGTTTCTCTATGGCACTTCTAAAACAAGCATCTCTGATGGTCTGCACAATAGACCTTTTTCACACTCCGGGTTTTGAAACGTGGAAGTAAACGATTGCAGGGTAAACTTCGACAGCAGTGAATGGGAGATCACAGCAAATATTATTTTCATTTACCCATTTGTTCCAAGACCAAAAGACAAAATCCACTATTATGTTTGAATGACTTTCCAGAAGAGGAAAAAAAATAGAGAGCCGTGGATTAAGACAGTCAGAAGGGAGAAGATGACACATTTACTGTCACTCTCTCAGCAGTTATAATTGAAACCCCCTCACAGCTGTGGTAATTCATCTTTTAAAACTAATTCCAGGTTAATATAACACAAAGCATAATGTTATAAACTTACACTTAATATTTAAAAAAATAGATAATCAAAAAAAAATTGCGATATTTATGCTGCTAAATAAGGTGGAAACACGTCATCACAGTCTGTAAAAAAGGTCTATTGCATAATCAGAAACCTTAGCAACCAGTTGTGAGTGACGTTAGCAACGATAAACAGATCTTTGGTTATTGAGGATCGAGACGGCTGAGTATGCTCTCAGACGACTGCAGAGCCTCTCTGTAAGAGATGCAGGATTTTTCTATGACGTCTCCCATCTAAAACTTTCCTTTCATCTTGTTTGTGTTCGTCTGGAATTTTTACGATTTTAAAGAATTACAGACATTTCTCTCTCTTTCCTTCTGAAGTTAAGTGCTGTCCAACTGCGTCTGTGTTTATTGAGCAGCTCTCGCTTTTCTCTTTAGATATCTGTGCCGTCTGTGAGGATGGTTTTAACTAGGGCTAATTTACTTGTTAATGTAGGGTGATTAAATACAAAAATAGCATTTCAAGCTTTAAACGTAATTCAAATAATGAGCATGTCATGTAATTAATTCAATAAAAAATTTGAATCGATTGACTGCCCTACTTTTACATTTATGCAGACGCTTTTATCCAAAGTGACTTACAGTGATGCATTTAATCAGTATGCATGTGGGAATCTAACCCATGACATTGCCGTTATTAGTGCCATTTACTACCAGTTGCTTCAGGAACAGTCTTTAATACACTCTGTATGAAGAAACACTGAAATGAGAAGCATTCAAGACAGATTGTCAGGTTTTCACCCTCAGCAGTGAATGTATGCAGAAATCCTCCCACATGCTCTGGATGACTGCCTCTTGTCAGTTAGCACGGGATCAGAAAAGAGCATTTGGTGATATTTTTCCCAGCCCTCTTCCATCTGTCTGCCAGTTGGAAATGTTCTTGAACATCTGTCACATAAATGGCAATGGTTGTGCTCTTCTTACGTTCAGATTTAATTATGTATATTTTAAAAACGTTCAATTTGAGAACACGGCACGCTGTTATTATCAGACATGTCTTTTGATAAACATTTCCAGTTCATCTTTAGTTGTGTGTCTTAGTTTAGTTTAGTCTGACCCAGACATATCTTCATGACATTCACCAAAAAAATAAAATGGTTCTGAATTTGTATTTTGGCATTCTCAAATGAGACTCTTTATTCCAAAGTGAAGATCAATGTTGTTTGGGTAGTCAGTCTGATTAGATCTTGAATATGCATTGCACAGCCCTTGAAGAACTAGCTTTAAAAGAGGCTGACAGTTTTCTTTCGTTCTTTTCCAGCCATTTAAAAGTGTCTCTCTTGCTCCTTTCCATTTCCAACAGCATCAGCTCTTTCACTGCCTTTCTCCCTTTTCCATCTCTGCTGCAAAAGTGTGTTGCTCAGAAACCTTTATCTCATTGCTGATTGACATGCGTGCTTCTTCCTGCTCTTTCTCTGTCTCTTAAACTCGTGCTCTCATGCAGTCTGTGCTCAGTGTGGAGTTTCACCTATTCACTAGGAGTGCATGCTATGCAATATAATGTGTTTTTATTTTTTCTAGATAGAGAGATAGATGGAAAGATTGAGAGATACAGTATATACAGAGAAAGACAGGTTTTTTAGATGAAGGATGGATAAATAGATGGATTTCTTTGCTCTTTTTTTTTTTTTTTTTTTTTTACCTTGTCAGTGTCTTATTTTCTCCTTAATTTCACACATTCCGTTCACTGATTCTTGATATAAGGGACAAAACTTTGTTTCAAATCTATTTCAAATAGATTCTAGTTCAAATTTATTTATTTTTTTAAACTAAATTAATTTTAAATGGATATAATTGTTGGCAAATGGTCTCCACTAATGAACCATGTAAGGGAACAGTTTTTTTTTTTTTTAATCCTGAAAATTGACATTTATTCACTTAATAACTTACATCTTACTGTCATTTGTGTCAACTCCGTCAGACACACTAAAAGCATGCTATTTTAATTTGATCCATCCAACAAGAGTGTATAGTCTTTTCTAATGATCTAATAATGGTGTTCAGTGATTAAATACATTCCATAATTTATTTCGTTTTTCCTGTTTTCACACTTTTCTGAAAATCCTGACGGAGTTGACACAATCTAATATTTTTCCATCTTGACCATGTGTTCTACACTGGAGCCATTTAGCTTTTTTCCTCAGTTGAAGCTGCCTCTTTTACCTAAATTAAAATGCCCAAATTTATCCCACAATTCAAACAGAAATTATTATAATGGGAATGACAGAGTTGGCACCGTATAGACATACATTTATATATTGTTTATATATATATATATACATATATATATATATATAAACACTTACCAAACCATGTGTCCTACTGTTGCATCCATCATGAGCAGGAAGTGGGAAAGGGGTACTCTGAGTTATAGCTGACCATGACATTGTTTGATTTATTCAGGATTATATAAGAAATTTGACAGATTTTATGCAAAGTGATTGGAAGTTTTTTATGGAAAATATAATTTAAAGTTTAGTTTATGTATTGTTTGATATCTTATAGATCCCTACCTTTCATTTCATTTTTATATTTATGAATTTGTTGCATTTTTAAACACTTTGTTTGGCAGTTCAACATTGTGACCTCTTGCTGAGGACAGGTTAAGTTACAAGTATAGTGCATGCATTTAAAACAATTCTAATGAAATTATTTAAAAATGTAAGTAATGAATGCCTTGAGTATACATACGTATGTCCTTTAGATTGAACTTTTCCATTATTTCTTTTTTTTTTTTTTTAATTTCTTGATTTTTAACACGGAGGACTTTTTTTTTTTTTTTTTTTTTTTTTTTTTTACGTAAAACATGTTTTGTCACTTATCTCAAGAATCAGTGCATTATTTAATTCACCCTATGTATTTTCTGTATTGTCTGTTTTGGTAGTGTAATCACTGTACACTATAAACTTTACCAATGTAGAGAGCAATGGAGTGGATACAGAGATTTTCTGTAGATTTGGGAGCTAACATAAAAATGGAACTACTTTGGTTAATCTACCAAAATTTGCCTCTAACCAATAATCTTAAAATCCTCACATATTGGCCAGTCAGTTGGTCTGGCCGATGTATTGATGTAACACTACATCTTTTAGTGTTTCTCTCTTCAGTAGTTGTTTATTAGGTAAATTGTAAAATGAGGAAGTGTCCACCATGAGTGCATACTGTCTCTGCTGTTGCTTCTCAGTTCACATTCATGCTGTCAACTCATGCTTTTTGTTTCATAGAGACTGAAACAACTGATGTGTTTTCCTCTCCTGTCTTTTGTGAGCTGTTGTCCAGTCTAACAAGCTGTCTGCATGATGTTTATCTGGGAGCACTCAGATGATATGTCTCTTTGTTTTGTTATCGCTGTGTTTCAAGTTGATGGTTTGTGTTTAGATATCAGTAGTGTGTGTGTGTGGTTACATGAGGCACATGTTTAATATGTAGTGTATGTTCTGCAGCGGGAGCAGTGGCGGCAGTCACCCCAGCAGCAGTCGCAGTAGCAGTCGGGAAAACAGCGGCAGTGGCACTGTAGGCGTTCCCATTGCTGTGCCCACACCCTCTCCACCCAGCGCCTTCCCAGGTGAGATCTTCATCTCTGACACTTCAAATCTGAGATGCAGCACACCAGTGGTTCTTAACTGGTTTGGTTTCAGTACCCAGATTGCTTTGGTCATCTTAGGCAACCTAACACAGTACCAACAAAAGTATAGTCAAAGTAAAAATGTCCTCTAAAAGAAACAGTTTATTAATATTTCTTTGAGTAGTTTTGTTCATTTTTGTAGAGGAGGAGGGCTTGTCATGTAAACTGTCCCTGCTGGCAACTGCCTAATTTGAGTAGCTTCTACCAAGAGACAGAAGAATTTGTCCCAAAATATCACAGAGTTTGATTGGTGACAAACTTTGACGCTCACAATTTTATATACAGTTATATTGTTAGTTGTATTCATTTTATTTTATTTATTTATTTGCATGTAGCAATGTTTATCCCTGCTGTCCACAACTGAATCAGAACAGACCTTGTAAATCACCACTTAAGAACCACTGGCTCTCTGGCTGCAACATACTGAACTGATTTGTTTTTAGACCATTTGTAGGCAATGCTTGTTTAAGAACTGTTATACATTATCCTGCTAAAAACTAATGCTTAACATTAAAATACAAAAACCCATTTATCGAATAGTTCACCCCAAAATGGCTCATGTTGTTTCCAACCCCTTGTGTTTTTCTTTTTCCATGGAACACGAAAGGAGTTTTTTAGTTGAAGCTATTGACTGTAAATCTTTCCTTTTGGTCCTAATACTCAAACATAATCAATGCTTTTATGATACACCTGTGATGCAATTAAATTAGCTACTTCTCCTATGGTGTGGAATGCTCTGATATGAATGCCCGGAAGTCAAAACTTTCATTGAATAAAGACTTAAGAAATAGCTTGACAGCCCTCGTTACTGTTCACTTTTGTTGCATTTACACAGAACAGCTTGGACAACTTGAGGGTGAGTAGATGATAACAGAGTTTTGGGGCGAATTATTGTGAATTATTTCAGAGTCGGTGAAACTCAGTAACCACAGATTTCACTATTTCCCCTCAAACAGCTGAAACTATTAAACAAAATTCCATACTGTACTGTATGTTTACTTGTACATGATCTGCCCAAAAGATGAATTAGGAATAAATGTTTAGGACAGTCTTAGTTCAATTATGTAGACCGCTCTCTGAGACTAAAACAAGACTTCTGCATGACATGTCTCCCATTAGCTCCCTTTATCCAAAATGCTACAGCATTCCTCATTTGGTTTCCTCCCTCTCTCCTCTTTTTACTCTCAAGCTGCTGGTGCTGGTCTTTCCAGCGCACCCTCAGCTCCAACTAACTCCACCGAGCCCTCTGTCACTTCCTCTAGTTTAACCCCCACCCAACCCTCACTCAGCCCCACTGCAGTCCCTGAGTCTCTCCTCAATCACCCCGACACCACTGAAAACTCTCTGGTCCCAGCTGAGGGCCCTCCACCCCTCACTTCAGCTGCAGCTAGTGCTATATCCAACACCAACCCTGAAACAGGTGAGTCTGACACTGGCCAGCTTATCTCCAGCCCACCGGTCACACCTTCCACTCTTGTCATGCCATTCCATTACCCCACTCCTTGCCCGCTTCATTGAACTACATATGTTTTGGTGCTTCTCATGGGTCTCTCAGGCTGTTTTGACACTTGATTCGATTGTTTGATCTGACTCTGAGTTTGATTCCACCCCCTTCCTCTTGGCATCAACACAGTCATCAACACAAGTATGAGTAGTGTTTTAAAACGTATAGTTCCATCCCTGAATTCTGATTGGAAGAGCCGCTTTCAAAGCCATTGGAAAATTACTAGAAAAATACACCTGACATAGCACATTCTTTAATAATTCAGCAAGTTCCTATGTTGCCTAGCAACTGCAAACACCCTACAGTTAGGAAATTGAACTATTACTTGGCAAAATAATGATTTATTCAGATTATTATTAATACAGTTAACTGCTTATTAAAAATTGGTATCTTCAGATTGCTTTTGCAGAAGTTTTATAAAAGCTTTACGTCATGCAGAATCAGTGTAACACACGGCCTCTCATGGCTTAATGCTTTAATAGCAGCTGTTTACCACTGTAAAGAGGCAATGATTCAGAAGGAGCAGCGTTGTTGTTCGTTTTACTGTTTGTGGTAGTAAAACCAAAGGGGTCATAAATTTTGCATGCACAGAATATCTTCGTCGGATAAATTGCAAGAGATGTGAAGAATGGAGATATGCTTGCCGAATTTCTTAATTGAAAATGCATTATATAGGGCTTCCATAGTCATGCAATACCCTGGAAATGTCAGGGAATTTTAAAACTGTGGTTTCCAGGCTTGAAAAAGTCATAGTAAGATCTTGAAGTCATGGAAATGTATTATTTATTTTAAGTAAATATAAATGTCTTATTAGATCCCATCATTAAGAAATACAGTTGAAGTCAGACGTTTACATACACCTTAGCCAAATACATTTAAACTCAGTTTTTCACAATTCCTGACATTTAATCATAGAAAACATTCACTGTCTTAGGTCAGTTAGGATCACTACTTTATTTTAAGAATGTGAAATGTCTGAATAATAGTAGAGAGAATTATTTATTTCAGCTTTTATTTCTTTCTTTATCACATTCCCAGTGGTCAGAAGTTACAATTTGTTAGTATTTGGTAGCATTGCCTTTAAATTGTTTAACTTGGGTCAACCATTTTGGGTAGCCTTCCACAAGCTTCTCACAATAAGTTGCAGGAATTTTGGCCCATTCCTCCAGACAGAACTGGTGTAACCGAGTCAGGTTTGTAGGCCTCCTCGCTTGCACACACTTTTTCAGTTCTGCCCACAAATTTTCTATCGTATTGAGGTCAGGGCTTTGTGATGGCCACTCCAATACCTTCACTTTGTTGTCCTTGAGCCATTTTGCCACAACTTCAGAGGTATGCTTGGGGTCATTGTCCATTTGGAAGACCCATTTGCGACTGAACTTTAACATTCTGGCTGATGTCTTGAGATATTGCTTCAATATATCCACTTAATTTACCTTCCTCATGATGCCATCTATTTTGTGAAGTGCACCAGTAACTCCTGCATAAAAGCACCCCCACAACATGATGCTGCCACCCCCATGCTTCACGGTTGGGATGGTGTTCTACAGCTTGCAAGCCTCACCCTTTTTCCTCCGATGGTAATTATGGCCAAACAGTTACATTTTTGTTTCATCAGACCAGAGGACTTTTCTCCAAAAAGTAAGATCTTTGTCCCCATGTGCACTTGCAAACTGTAGTCTGGCTTTTTTATGGTGGTTTTGGAGCAGTGGCTTCTTCCTTGCTGAGCAGCCTACAGGTTACGTCGATATAGGACTCGTTTTACTGTGGATATAGATACTTGTCTACCTGTTTCCTCCAGCATCTTTACAAGGTCCTTTGCTGTTTTTCTGGGATTGATTTGCACTTTTCGCACCAAATTACGTTCATCTCTAGGAGACAGAATATGTCTCCTTCCTGAGTGGTATGATGGCTGCGTGGTCCCATGGTGTTTACTTGTGTACTATTGTTTGTACAGATGAACGTGGTATCTTCAGGCATTTGGAAATTGCTCCCAAGGATGAACCAGACTTATGGAGGTCCACAATTTTCTTTCTGAGGTCTTGGCTGATTTCTTTTGATTTTCCCATGATGTCAAGCAAAGAGGCACTGAGTTTGAAGGTAGGCCTTAAAACACATCCACAGGTACACCTCCAATTCAGTACACCTCCTATCAGAAGATAATTGTCTAATTGTCTAAAGGCTTGACATCATTTTGTGGAATTTTCCAAGCTGCTTAAAGGCCCAGTTAACTTATTGTATGTAAACCTCTGACCCACTGGAATTGTGATATAGTCAATTAAAAGTTAAACAATCTGTCTTTAAACAATTGTTGGAAAAATTACTTGTGTCATGCACAAAGTAGATGTCCTAAATGACTTGCCAAAACTAATGTTTGCTAATATTAAATCTGTGGAGTGGTTAAAAAAATGAGTTTTCAGCCTTCAGCCTAAGTGTATGTAAACTTCTGACTTCGACTGTGTGTGTGTGTGTGTGTGTGTGTGTGTGTGTGTGTGTGTGTGTATGTGTGTGTGTGTGTATATATATATATATATATATATATATATATATATATATATATATATATATATATATATATATATATAAAACATACTCTTTGAGAAAGTGGTCTATAAAATGTTAAAAATAAATCCTTATCCTTTTTTGATGAGAAAAAAAGGCTTTCACACCAACTAAATGTATCAAACCCTGATATCAAACGGACTCTTGTCCACGCCAGGTGCTCTAGCGTGAAAACATCCTCAGTCCCAGGTGCAGTATAAATACTTTTTCAGTGTGCCGCAGCGTCTCGAACACCGTGCGCATGATGCAGATTTTGTCCTCAGCAAAGTATGCGTACTGTTTGCGTACAGCCGAGTTTTTCAAGATAGGCGTACAGTTTGCATTTATTTGACTGTGCTAAAGAGTAGCACGAAGCAGTCGTAGAGGGCATGCATTAACCATATGGGTTCCTGGTCAAAAGAGTGTACAGTACTTTGAAAGGCTGGAGCGCTCAGCTGTGCGCAAGGCATAATAAAGTATACTTAGGTTTACATCAGCATAAACCTGTCATTTTCATGTTATTCACACTTTCAGATCATTAATCCATTCATTATGGACACAAAATGCTTGAATGCATATCCTTAAGTGGTCTGATTGTGGACTTGCATTCCTTCTCATTCAAGGCAATTTGATATAAACCGTTATTGGGAGTTAAAATGGTATGTATTGCAGGGATGAAATTCTGGTATAGATTAACCACAGATAATTCTGCATGTTCATGCTAGTCATTATTTTCTCATTGCTTTGTGGTGTCCTCACAGGCGGTCCTCAGTTCTACAGCATGAACAGGCCCGTCCCCAGACAGATCACACCCATAGTGGGCGGGTCTCTGCCATATCGCCGGCCGCCTTCAATCATGGGCCAGACTTCCATGCCTCCAAGCCAGCAGAACGGAGGACCCTATTACAATCAGAACCAAGGTACTATTCTTACTATGCACGTCAGACCTCAGAGAGAGGACAACAAAACGCTTGGGACTGAACTATTTTTATGTTCTACTTTTTTATACAAGCACAAGGTTTAGTATGTTCCCTTAGATTACGAGAACATCATAGACCCCCTACCTTGTGTATTACTTTCTTTTAACATTTGTGTTTGACACATTTAGAGCTTTCTTTAAAAAAAAATTCCACAGTAACATTTATCTCATGTTCCTAAAGGAATCTCCGCCAATGTTCCCTCTAATTTGTTTTCCTATTTTTGTGCAGATCTTTTGACCACATGAGCAAAAACCTTTGTTTATATGTTTATAGCAAAGTCAATGAAATGGAAAAAAATCCTGCACACTATCCTGGCTTGCAAAGAGTATCAAAATTTATTAAGCAACGTTTCGGTCACTCGACCATCGTCAGGCTTTTCCAGTGATCAAAATGTTGCTTAATAAATTTTGATACTCTTTGCAAGCCAGGATAGTGTGCAGGATTTTTTTCCATTTCATTGGCTTTGTTACAGCTTGTGTCTGACACACCTATCAATTACTTCTCAGGTTAGTTGTTAATTGATTTATATACTACCGGTCAAAAGTTTTGAAACACTTATTCATTCTTTATTATAATTTTTGTTTTCACATTTTGGAATAATAGTAAAGTCATCAAAACTATGGAATTACATAAATGGAACTATGAGAATTATGTTGTGACTAAACAAAATCCAAAATAAATCAAAACTGTGTTATATTTTAGCATCTTCAAAGTAGTCATCCTGTGCCTAGAATTTGCAGACATGTACTCTTGACATTTTCTCAACCAACTTCTTGAGGTATCACCCTGGGATGCTTTTTAAACAGTATTGAAGGAGTTCCCATCTATGTTGGGCACTTATTGGCTGCTTTTCTTTATTATTTGGTCCAAGTCATCAATTTCAAAAACTTTTTTTTTTTTTTTTTAATTAAATTTTAGTTTTATAATGAAATAAATGAATATGGTGGCACAATTCTATTTTTGTCTACAAAACTAATTTCAAACATTTTAGCGTACGTCTTCAGATCAAAAGATTTTTAAGATCATGAGAAATATTTCAGTCAAGTGTTTCAAAACTTTTGACCGGTAGTGTATGTTTATAAAATTAATTTTGATTGCAAATCAAATTAAATTAGTAAAAATAAATGAATAATTATACTTGTTATATTTTATATGTGTAATATCAAATGATTATATAAACATAATTAAATAATATTATTTCATTAATAAAAGGCCACTTGTTTTCTTGAGAAAAAATAATGAGATACAGTAAAATAACTGTGCATGGCCTCTATGGGCTTTCATTTGTGTTGAAATGCCATCTAGTCATTTGCAAGGCCTTCTGCGCTTCTTTTTTGTTTGTTTTTTGTCTTTTTCCCCATCTGCACGGGAGCAACAGCAGAAATACCCAGTTGTGCATGTGAACAACTTAAGGCCCAAACATACTCTATGCAAGTGCGTGATTGCAGACGCATCTTGCTACGCAAGATCGATTACACGCATAATTGCGTTGTGAAATGTGTCAGAGCGCAATTCATAACCTAACACAAGTATGTGCTGTATTCTCAGCTTTGCCGCAGGGGCCGCTACAGTGGATTTATTTTTCTCAATCAACAACTGTCTTGGTGGAGCAGCAATCTGAGGAGAGTCTTGCCGAACAAGTTAGATTATACAGACATATTTTCTGTCGTCTTTTCAGCAAAATACAAAAGCACACACTCCTCAACTGTTGACACGTTGACTTCACCACATCAGGTTTCGTGGCGCCTAAAAAACTCTTTCGCCCCCTTGTGGTCCGAGGTTTGTAACCGCCAGAGCGACACACGAGCGCACGTAATGTATGTACAACGGGAACACGCTGGCCATGTGTTGGCGAAGCGCTCGCGTCTGCATTTGCGAACTTGCGTGAAGTATGTTTGGGCCTTAGAGGGAACATCGATCTCCAGTTAAAGTAGGTGGGTGGTTTGTTCACGCATAAATGTATTAGTCTTTGAACTCTAGCTGGTGTAGGTCCACCTTTCATGCTTTCACTCTGAGGTCACTTCCTGTTTGTCACAAAGTGTTTGCACACTAAACTAACTGCCTACTTTCTTTTTTCCTTTTCACATTTACTTTCTTTTGACCTTTTTCTTTATCTGTTCATTGCCCACCACACTTCCCCGTCCTCTCACTTTCTCTCTGTGCTTTTTGTGGTGTTGTGGACTAGCCTCAGTCGCCCCCCCTCCCCCCTCCATCCTGCAGATCACACCCCAGCTTCCACTGACGGGTTTTGTGGCTCGTGTACAGGAAACCAGTAAGTGGCTTTGAGCTTCTCTGATGAGCCCCTGCTGCCTTCAGACCACACACACACACACTCACACATAACTTTGTGCGCCTTGCTGTGTGTCATTACACAATGACTCAAAATTGATGTATGCATTTTAGTTCGAATTCAAACGAACCCCTTTGTATTATATAATGGCCCCAAAAAAGTATTTGGACACTGAAGCTACACTTAAATATGTACGAAATTCATTACATGACAGCTAACAAAAAATCAAACCAAGTTGCATCAACAAAGAAATAATACTAGAACTTTCTTAGTACTACATTCACCTCTTTTTACCAACTGGTCCCATGGTAATTTTTAGTGGTTGTATGAAGTAACCACAAGTGTAATTCATCACATTATAAGAACATGTTCATTTTTAACCTAATAAACTTTGTGACATTTTCAGCCTGATTTAATTGATTATTATTTTATTTTTATTATTTTTTTAAATAAATGCCATTTTGTTTTTGTTATCTAATGTGATGACATTCAGACACAAGTGTGTTTGTGTCCAAAAACTTATTGGAGTTGCACTATATTTATGACGGCAAGCAATTTTCAGTGTCCTGTTTCTATACAGGAGCACTTATTTGTGTATATGTGTCTATCTGAGAATATTTGGAGTTAAAGTTCATCACTGTTCCTTTTTCACAGTAAAGCATTCAAACATCCATATCATGAATCTCATCTTGTGCTTCCTGCTTGAATCCATGAGCTTGCATGGCCTTCCCATCTGAAGCATTCCTTGTTATCTCTTTGAGTCTCCTGTTCATTTCTCTGCTCTCTCTCAGTTTCAGATGCACCTCCCCCACCTCCCCCTGCAGAAGAGCCGGTGTTTGAGGGGACTGCACAGCATCCTCCTCCTCCTGAGGATTATGAGGAAGAGGAGTCTGCTGTGGTGGAGTACAGTGACCCGTATGCTGAAGAAGACCCACCCTGGGCTCCTCCAACCTACCTTGAAAAAGGTACTCTGAAGATATCTTGACACAGGTTACATTCAGCTCACTTTATTATTTAGATATTCCATAAATATTACAGTGCATTGTTAAAGGTCCCAGAAGTGCACTCACAATGTTAGTCACAGTTTCTTGCACATAAAACGTTATGTCATTTATTGGGACTGTTTCAACCTCTGTCTGACCCTTACAAAAATATTTTTGCTGGTGTACCTTTGACTTGTTTTGATTGGCTAGTCTCTGCATACCGACATACACCGATCAGCCACAACATTAAAACCACCTGCCTAATATTGTGTAGGTCCCACTCGTGCCGCCAAATCAGTGCCAACCCGTATCTCAGAATAGCATTCGGAGATGATATTCTTCTCAACACAATTGTACAGAGCGGTTATCTGAGTTACCGTAGACTTTGTCCGTTCGAACCAGTCTGGTCATTCTCTGTTGACCTCTCTGTTGATCAACAAGTCATTTCCGTCCATAGAACTGCCTCTCACTGGATGTTTTTTGTTTTTGGGACCATTCAGAGTACATTCGAGAGACTGTTGTGCGTGAAAATTCCAGGAGATCAGCAGTTACAGAAATACTCAAACCAGCCCGTCTGGCACCAACAATCATCCATGCGATTATCTAATCAGCCAATCATGTGGCAGCAGTGCAGTGCATAAAATCATGCAGATACGGGTCAGGAGCTTCAGTTAATGTTCACATCAACCATCAGAAGGGGGAAAAAATGTGATCTCAATGATTTGGACCGTGGCTTGATTGTTGGTGCCAGATGGGCTGGTTTGAGCATTTCTGTAACTGCTGATCTCGTGGGATTTTCACACACAACAGTCTCTAGAATTTACTCCGAATGGTGCCAAAAACAAAATATATCCAGTGAGCGGCAGTTCTGCGGACGGAAATGTCTTGTTGATGAGAGAGGTCAACAGAGAATGGCCAGACTGTTCAAACTGACAAAGTCTACGGTAACTCAGATAACTGCTTTGTACAATTGTGGTGTGAAGAATATCATATTAGAATGCTATTCACAGATGCGGGTTGGCACAGTTTTGGCAACACGAGGGGGACCTACACAATATTAGGCAGGTGGTTTTAATGTTGTGGCTGATCGGTGTAGTTCATCGTTCATCTGACTGGGCCAGTTTGCTGAATTCTGAATTTCCATTTAAATATAAAATGGGTGGTGTGTTATGTGCTTATACTTGTGACATCAATACCTTAGTGTAGGGCTGTCAATTTAACACCTTAATTCAGTGCAATTTAATTACATAAAAAATGATGTGGTAAAAAAATTAACGCAATTGATCATGTCCGTGGACTTTAATAAGGAATATTCTTACCATCGGTGCAATTTAAGCTTGAAGTACCACGTGTTTTCAGCAGGGGGCAGTAAGCGAAACTCCAGCTCTGCAATGCACAGCTATACAGACAATAAACCCCACTCAAGCTTGCTTGACGCTAGCGACAGCACAAGATGAGAATGTGTTCTTGTGTTCACACACAGCTAGATGGAGTACAGTTCCAAATGCTGGGATCTCATGACATGTTTTTCTAAGTTTCAAACTATGTTTAACTTGACACAGCAGCCTAAAAAAGCTGTTAATGATGCGACAAGTCACTTTTTGCATTGTCTTATCAATGCTTTACTTGTCTGCTACAACAATGTAATGCATTTTAATTATCTGTTTTATATATATATATATAAACAGATAATTAAAATGCATTACATTGTTGTAGCAGACAAGTAAAGCATTGATAAGACAATTACATTACTGATGTAAAAAACAGCACCATCACTGTTTGAAAAAAGTCATTTTTGATCAAATTCAGACAGGCCCCATTTCCAGCAGCCATCACTCCAACACATTATCCTTGAGTAATCATGCTAAATTGCTAAGTTGGTACTAGAAAATCACTTGCCATTATATCAAACACATTTGAAAGCTATTTGGTTCATTAAATGAAGCTTAACATTGTGTTTGTTTTTGTTTTTGAGTTGCCACAGTATGCAATAGACTGGCATGTCTGAAGGTCAATATTAGGTCAAAAATGGCAAAAAAAGAAACAGCTTTCTCTAGAAACTCATCAGTCAGTCATTGTTTTGAGGAATGAAGGCTATACAATGCTTGAAATTGCTAAAAAAACTGAAGATTTCATACAAAGGTGTACACTACAGTCTTCAAAGACAAAGGACAACTGGCTCTAACAAGGACAGAAAGAGATGTGGAAGGCCCAAATGTACAACTAAACAAGAGGATAAGTACATCAGAGTCTCTAGTTTGAGAAATAGATGCATCACATGTCCTCAGCTGACAGCTTCGTTGAATTCTACCCACTCAACACCAGTTTCATGTACAACAGTAAAGAGAAGACTCGCAGAGAAGTAAAGGGAAGAATTGCAAAGAAAAAGCCACTTTTGAAACAGAAAAAAAAAAGAAAAGGTTAGAGTGGGCAAAGAAACAGACATTGGACAACAGATAATTGGAAAAGAGTGTTATGGATCTTAACCCCATTGAGCTTTTGTGGGATCAGCTAGACTGTAAGGTGCATGAGAAGTGCCCGACAAGACAGCCACATCTATGACAAGTGCTAGAGGAAGCGTGTGGTGAAATGTCACCTGAGTTTCTGGACAAACTGACAGCTAGAATGCCAAGGATCTGCAAAGCTGTCATTGTTGCACATGGAGGATTTTTTGATGAGAACTCTTTGAAGTAGTTTAAGAAGTTCTGAATTTTTTTTTTTTTTTAAAATTGTAATAGTAATTTTTCATGTTATTAATGTCCTAACTATACATTGTGATCAGCTGAATGCCACTTTGGTGCATAAAAGTACCAATTTCTTTCCATAAGAGCAAAATCTGTATATTATTCCAAACTTTTGAACGCCTGTGTGTGTGTGTGTGTGTGTGTGTGTGTATATATATATATATATATATATATATATATATATACACACATTTTGATATTATTTAGATGTTTTATATTGAATTATTTTTTAGGGACTTTCTCAGCAAATATTTATATATGCGATTAATTAATTATTTAAATTAATTGATTGACAGCCCTAGTCTAAATAGTGCATAAAACTATTTCATTTCCAAACAGCAAGGGAAGTCGTTTTACATTAAGTATCTAATTTTAAAGCTAAATGTCAATGTCCTTATGCGATTAAATCGTATGGAGTGTTTTGCTAACAGCAACAGGAGATAAAGTACAAAGTAAAATCAGATTCATGCATCAGTCATTGATAGTCCAGAGGGAATCTGCAGACCTTTTTCGCATAGTCTGCGCTGATTTTGGCTGAAAATCTGTGGAAATTAATTCTGTTGAATGGATTTAAACATGGTAAAATGTGTTAAACAGAGCTTACTACACTCTTATTAGGAGCTGAAAGCATAATCAAATTAGCCAAGATATATTAGCCAAGAGTTCTGCTGTCACAAATTCCATGTGGGCCTGGTCATTAGTGTACAACTATACAAGTCACTATCTTTGTTTTTCTTCCTTTAAGTGGTGGCAATCTACGATTACACGCGAGACAAGGAAGATGAATTGTCTTTCCAGGAAGGGGCCATCATTTATGTCATTAAGAAGAACGATGATGGCTGGTATGAAGGCATGATGAATGGCACTACAGGACTCTTCCCTGGAAACTACGTTGAGTCCATTATGCACTACACAGAATGAGAGGGTCCTCTGCTCTAACCCCCTGAACATCACCGCTAATCTTACCATGCATAAGAGTGCATGCATAATAGCAACCATGCTAATAACAGACCATGTTCAGAGATGAGTGGTGCGGCTATGGAAAGAGGACACTATTTTACTGTCATGAAGCTTAACATTCAGACTATAAAGACTGAGGGCTTTACACTAAGGATATTGAGAAAATATACAGTACTAGATAAAGTGTTTATATATACACCAATCAGCCACAACATTAAAACCACCTGCCTAATATTGTGTAGGTCCCCCTTGTGTCAACAAAACAGCGCCAACCCACATCTCAGAATAGCATTCGGAGACGCTGTTCTTCTCACCACAATTGTGCAGAGCGGTTATCTGAGTTACTGTAGACTTTGTCAGTTCTAACCAGTCTGGCCATTCTCTGTTGACCTCTCTCTTCAACAAAATATTTCCGTCCACAGAACTGCCGCTCACTGGATGTTGTTTGTTTTGGCACCTTTCAGAGTAAATTCAAGAGACTGTTGTGTGTGAAAATCCCAGGAGATCAGCAGTTACAGAAATACTCAAACCAGCCCATCTGGCACCAACAATCATTCTCCGCTCCAAGTCATTGAGATCACATTTTTTTCCCCATTCTGATGGTTGATGTGAACATTAACTGAAGCTCCTGACCCGTATCTGCATGATTTTTTGCACTGCACTGCTGCCACACAATTGGCTGATTAGATAATTGCATGGATGATAGTTGGTGCCGGATGGGCTGTTTTGAGTATTTCTGTAACTGCTGATCTCCTGGGATTTTCACACACAACAGTTTCTAGAATTTACTCAGAATGATGCCTAAAACAAAAAACATCCAGTGAGCGGCAGTTCTGTGGATGGAAATGCCTTGTTGATGAGAGAGGTCAACAGAAAATGGCCAGACTGGTTCGAACTGACAAAGTCTACGGTAACTCAGATAACCACTCTACAATTGTGGTGAAAAGAATATCATCTCAGAATGCTATTCCGAGATGCGGACTGGCGCTGTTTTGGCGGCACGTGGGGGGACCTACACAATATTAGGCAGGTGGTTTTATAGTTGTGGCTGATCGATGTGTATGTATATATTAGTGATAACAATAAAAACCATTAATGAGTTTACTTTTACTTCAAATGAAGGATAGGATGTCTATAAGCTAGAATTGAGTGGGCACCATTGTTGTTTTTATTTTCTCGTATTTCATAACCTTTGCTTATTCCGCATTGCAGAGTTTTGGGAGGCTGGAGAACTGGGGCTGACCGAAATTGTTTTTTTTTTTTTGTGGAATGGCCTGAGGTTGGTTCATAGTGTGTTTTACAGTGAGGTTCAAAAAGGGAATTCATTACAATCATATTGTACTGGAGGCTGTGAGCCTTCATGAGGAACAGAGAAAGTGTGGAATTGAATATCTACAAGTTTTTTTTACTTGTTTGCGAAGTCTCCGTAAAGTATTGTCTGTTTTTTCTGGATATCTTTGCTTCCTAATTAATCTGCTTTAGCCAGAGATTTTTATTTTTATTTAATTTTTTTATAGTTTATATTTGTAAGACCAAAGTGCAAAAGTGTAAGTCATGGTGTCTGCATTGGGACAGACTCATTTGCACAAAAATCCCCCTTTGGTTACCTTTACCATAAATATATTTCATGAATTGATGAATCCAGTCTGCTCTTTATAAATGGTGATATGGGTTGTCATTTTGGTGTTAACTTGAGAACCGGTCAGCCCCAACACACACATGCAGTACTTGACATCTAATAACCCCTTGAAATGTACTCCGTAATATTTTATGTTGTTGTACTTTTTACTTGTAAATATTGTGTTGTGACGCTAACCAAATGGCCAATGGTTAATATTTGCTATGTGTATGTAGTGCTACATAGACCGCATGCTTAATAAAACAAACTTTATTCATTTACATTTCAGTGTATCCCCCTACCGACACACACACAAACACACATTTATCTACAGGGTTCCCACAATCATGGAAAACCTGGACATATCAGGGAATTTTAAAATACTGATTTCCACACTTGGAAAAGTTTTGGAAATTAGAAAAATTCTAAGTCATGGAACTTTCTAGTCAAAATATTTTTTTCTCATTTTGCTCTTTTTTAAAAAAATTTTATTTAAAGATATTTTATTGGCTAGATATTGCTCTTTATGAATGCTTGTGCAGAATAAAACTTCCTCAATAGACAAGATGTTTTGAGTACTTGTAGACGACATTTCTACATTAATAAGACAAAGTCATTTACTGGTGGATGTTGTTTCAAAATATTGCTGCCTGATATACAAATAAAAATCTGCCTAGCAATATGTGTAAAATGATTTATAAAAAAAACCTTATCCAATAATTATGAAGGACTTAAAATGTCTCCAAGTTGTTTAGAGTATATTGGTCAAAAAGTGTGGGAACCCTGTATGTAATTACAACCCCCATTCTGAAAAATTTGTGACCATATGGAAGATGCTAATAAAAACTCAAATTGTTGTTTTCAAAATGGTGATGTTACAAGGTGGTAAACACTCGACTGCCCCAAATTTTTTGGAGCATGTTGCAATCATCTGATTTGAAATGAGTGTATATTAAAAAAATATATAATTAAATTCACAAGGTAAAACATCAAATAATGTGCTGTTGTAGTGCTGTCAATATAGCACAGGGTGAATAGAATTTACAAACCACTTTTTTTTTCTTAACACTTTAGGGTTGTAGTTTCTCATTACTCGATTGTTGTTGATGCTTGTTTAACCATTAAAAGGGATAGTTCACATAAAAATGAAAATTCTCTTATTTACTCATCCTCATGTCATACGATGTGTATGACTTTCTTTCATCTGCAGAACACAGATTATAGAAGAATATTTCAGCTCTGTTGGTCCATTCAATGCAAGTGAATGGTGGCCAGAAATTTGAAGCTCTAAAAAGCAGATCAAGTCAGCATGAAAGTAATCCATTAGACTCAAGTGGTTTAATCAATGTCTTCTGAAGCGATCCAATCTGTTTTGTGTGAGAACAGACCAAAATGTAACTCCTTTTTCACTATAAATCTTGATATCAGCGGTCTCCTTGGCGATCATGATTTCAAGTTTGATTACACTTTCTATAGTGCCATCTAGAGCTCCGTGCATGCATCAAGCACTAGGAAGTGTAATTGAGCTTGAAATCATGATCGTGCCTAGAGACTGCAATGGCAAGATGTACAGCGAAAAAAAGAGTTGCATTTTGGTTTGTTCTCACACAAATTGGATCACTTCAGAAGACATTGATTAAACCACTGGAGTCTTACGGATTACTTTATGCTGCCTTTATGTGCTTTTTGGAGCTTCAGAGTTCTGGCCACCATTCACTTGCACTGAACTGACCTACAGAGCTTTGTTTTGTGTTCTGCAGAAGAAAGTCATACACATCTGGGATGGCATGAGGGTGATTAAATGAGATTTTTCATTTTTGGGTGAACTATTCCTTTAAGACATGATGTGGAAAGTAAGTCCAAACATTACAACCTTACTATGAGTATTAATTTGGGTTCTCTTGAAGTGTTTCAATATATTGTTGTGCAATTTTGTAATGTTATTGAAATCTGTATATAAGATACTCTTTGACAATCACTCCACCTCCATTATGAATTTAAAGAGCACCTATTATGGTTTTTAAATGTGCCTAATTTTGTTTTAAAGGTCTCATACAATAGATTTACATGCATCCAAGGTCAAAAAAACACTTTAATTTGCTCATAATTTAAATTGCAGCATTACTCCCCCCCCCAGTGTCAAAAACGACTTGTTCAATGATCCGTTCTAAAGGATTCATTCTAAACTCCTCCTTTCAGAGAGCCTACTCTGCTCTGATTGGTCAGATGTCCCAGTCTGTTGTGATTGGTGTACCGCTTAGTGTAGTGTTTGAGGGCGGGTCAAAGCTGTTCATGAGCAGCCAATGAAGACCAGAGGCGGGATTTTTGTTACCAAATTACGTAGGTTAGTACAGGAAGTAAGTCTGGAATTACAAACAACTCGTTTCAGGTGTTCAGAATGGATTCTTTCTTTTGGGAGTTAATAACACCATTTGTCGTGCACATTGATTTTTGAAACTTTGCAGACTTTTTTATATTCACAAACAGCTATATAACACACTACATGAAAGGTAATATTTGAAAAACCATAATAGGTGCTCTTTAACTTTGAATCATTTGTACAAAACATAGAGGTTCTCTATCAGGGTAGAACGAGGTGCTTACATATTCCTCGCTCTACCTTGCAATAATACCTGACAAAAATGTGACATTCAGAGGTTTTAGTGTCACTATTACCACTGTCTGAGGAAACCACCACAGAGAGATGAAGAATATTTTTATTTTATCATTAAAAGTGATTTTTGTAAACATAAGAAATATGATTATGGTTGAATTAACTTTTATTCTTGTGTGCAAAGAAGTATACTTAATAAAAAATGTGGACATAAGGATTTTCATGTGTCAAAGTGAAACTATGAAGAAAAATCTCTTAATGTGTTAACCTTTTCCTTTCCAGTACTCCATTAGTAGACTTATTTTGTTCATCTGAATGCTTCCTCGCTCCTTAAGGTGTTTCAGACCTCAGGTGTACAGGTCCAGATGTAAAAGTGGTTTGATAGTATGTTGTTGGTTTTTCCCCACATTATGTATTAAAAGTGCTGTATGGGTGCACAAGCTGTCTGCAACACTCTGTGCCATCTTATCAGACACATAGTCTATCATCTTGGTTCTTCACACTGTAAGCCACAGCATCCATTGCAGTAAAAGAAAATATGTTCCTTCTGAGAGACGAGCAGTAGTGATTTAAAACGGAAAGAAAGAAAATGACATCAGTCCTCATTCGACTGATCTTCTTGCAATGCTGCTATGTCTTAGGTAGGTAAACTATCCACGACTTAACCAAGAGAAGCATCAAAATAGATTAATGTGACTGTAATTGCTTTTAATGTGGATATGGAGGTAAGTGACAAGAGAACTGAATCTTTAATAATTGCCAAGCATGTTAATGCTTAAAAATGTGATAGTGGCAACATTCAAAAGTTAATGTCATGAAACTTCACACATTTTCACATAATCATATTTGAATTTGACTGTTCGTTATTAAGTGAAAGTTATGAGTGTTATCAATTGTCCTCATTAAACAGGACAGCCTCTGTTAGGCTATAACTTCAGACCTCTTCAGGGTTTCTGTTGATGAAGTCAATAGGCAGTCCAGCAGTTTCAGCCTGTATAGGGCAACCAGCAGAGTGGTCCGGCAGGTGATTGCGTTTCCTTTTTAAATTAGCTATCATTTACACTATGTTCTAATGGGAATCCCCAGGGCCGTCCCTTCCTATTGGCGAAACAGGCGGCCGCCTAGGGCACCAACGTGCATGGGGGAACCCCTCAAAGGCACGAACACGTGAAAAGTAAATTAACAAATTATGAGATTAAGAAACATTGATGACTTTATAAATTCTCCACCGTCCTATGGTTTTTATAGCGCACAGACAGGAATTCGTGCAATGTGCGAGGACCTCAAATTTCACATACACATCACAATGACTGTGAAAACTTAACATATAAGTGTAAAATGAGCTCTGAATAATCACTAAAAGACAAATAACTGAGTTACATCAAATGAAATAGCAGTATATCTAATGTAAAGCTAAGCACACACTAATCTGCATAATTTATTCATAACACAAAGCACTGGGAGGGAAATGAAGTGCGGTTACTTATAACAGTATTACTAGACACAGATCGCACACCTTGCTGACTAATGCGCACACCCGACAGAAATGCAGGAAATAAGTTATGAAAAATATTGCCTTGTGACTATTTGAGACTTTGAGGCTTATTTTGTGTAAAGGATAACAGAAACAGCTCTTGTCCAATCATTAGGGCTTTTCACGTTTTCTCAAGAATAATCTGTTGGGGAAGGAATTCAGACACTGCCGATATAAAGACGCCAAAAAACTCAGAGTGAAAATATGAGCAATTAATCTGCAAAGAGCTCTGCTCTGATCTAATCTGCTCTGTGTTTTTTCTTTACATTTGTTTACAAATATATATTATTGGACACGTTATTTGCCATATATTGAGCTATAGAGTATAGTGTTTCTTTTTTTTTTTTTTTTTTTTTGGCCATTTTCATGATTTCACCCAGGACCCCACAAACCCACAGGGAATGCCATCATAAACTGCAGTCTCAGCAACAGGAGACCGCTAGTCAATACGGTCAGTCTCATAGTACAATAACACCCTCTAGTGGATCTTGACATGTTTGTCAACTAATCCAAAATAGTAATTTTGTCATTATTTACGCACACTTACGTCTTCCAAACCTGTATGCTGTTTTTTCATGGAACAAACACACAGAACAGAACATTTATACAGCTCTTCTCCATACAATGACAATTCAGAGACAATGTCTGTCAAGCTCCAAAAGACACCATAAAGCCCCATAAAAGTATATGACTCTTGTGCTTTATTCCAAGTCTTCAGAAGCCATTGAATAGGCTCTTATATCAAATCTGGCTCCATGCATTATCTGCTATACATTATAAAATGCCAAAAAAAAAAAAAACAAACAAACAAAAAAAAACATTATTCATGAAATAATACTAATGAAACAACATAATTCATCCAGTAAGTATTTGCTTATATTATTAATGAAAGATAATAGTAGGCCTAATGCAATTAGCAATACTAATGACTTTCATTAATACATTTTCAGCTAGCAATTAGGCTCATTTTTAAATGAAGTACCTTTTTATATATATGTAAATATATATATAATTACATTAATAATTTGAGAAAGGATTATGTAGTGTATTTTTGCTTTTTATAATGTGTAGTAATAGTGTAATCAAACATTGTTAAAGAAATACCTTTGCTGCTTTAATGACAAATTATTTTGATGTGTTCCTTCAAGATCACACTGGTAGCGGATAATACTTGTATCCTGCTTGATTTCGGGTAAAAGGATACAGTCTGTCTGAAATATCATGGGAGAACATACACGGATAGATGCATTTTCAAACGGGCACTTTACGCGTTAAGACAAAGCTTAAATGTTTACTGCTTTCCTGTATTTGTTGCAGAATCGTTGTTTTTGCAGGTGTATATATCTGAATAATAGGGTACCTAAATCATATTATCTTACACATTTGGGATGGCATAAAGGGTGAGTAATTGATGAGAGAATTTTCATCTTTGGGTGAACTAAGTGCTATTCCAGATATGTTTGACTTTATTCTGCTGAACACAAGTGAAGATTTTTAAAAGAATATTTGAGCTTTGTAGGTCCATACAATGCAAGTGAATGGGAACCAAGATTTTGATGCAACAAAAAGGACAAAGTCAGCATTAATGTAATCCACATAACTTTACATGGTTTAATCCATATCTTCAGAAGCGATATGATAGGTGTGGTTAAGAAACAGATCAATATTTAAGTCCTTTTTTACTATAATTTCTTCTCCCTGCCCTGTAGGTGGCGATATGCACGAAGAATGCTAATCACCAAAAACAAAAGAAGTGAAAATGAAAGGGGAGATTTATAGTAAAAAAAAAAAAAAAAAAAAAGGAAAAAAAGGACTTAAATATTTCTGTTTCTCATACACCTATAATATCGCTTCTGAAGGAATGGATTAAACCACTGGAGTCGTATGGATTATTTTTATGCTGCCTTCATGTGCTTTTTTATGGCATGAGGGTGAGTAATTGATGAGATCATTTTCATTTTTGGGTGAACTATTTCTTCAAATATAGGCCTACCTGAAATATTTCTACCATTTTCTTCTCTGTAGTCTAAGGAACAGTGCTCCAGTCTTGTGCGTGCTGGCAGTAGGTTCACAGCTCCTCTGGGCATCAGCTGTATTGCTGATCTAGCTGCACTAGGGTCCAGCTCAGAGTCCAGCATTGAGGAAATCTTTGTCCGGAGGACAAGACGGGCCCCACTGGGCTCTTTCTCTCCAGGAGTCATTCTATGTCAAGGAGCTTTAGACTGTTCAAGATTACTGCTGTGATTTCAAAGAATGTAATTAAAACAAACAAACAGACTACTAGTTGATGCTCATTAGCACGAATACAAAAATAAACTTTTTGGCTGAATCCTGTTATGAACATGGCTGGGTCATATTTCAACCCAAAATAAAAATAAACAAAAATATTAGCTTAAAATTAAGCCTTTTAGGATCATTAAAATTAATTGCATTGCGACATTGTTTTCATGACAATTATGCCAATTTGTATTACTACACTGCAAAATAATAATATATTTAAATAGTAAAGTATTTATACATCATGGTAGTATTTGTTGTGCTGCCTTTAATTCATGCTGATTTTAAAAGGTTTTTGTTAAAGCAATTCTTTTACTATAAAAATACTTTAATGTTTACAGTAATGACAATCTAATGAGAATCACCACTGAGAACAATTGGGATTAAAAACTCAAAAGTAAAATGTGTGGACTCATTATGATAATGAATCTTTATTTTCTTATGCACTATATTCATTAAGTTTTGATTTTGGGGTGGACCTGGATGTTTTCATTTAAAGAATATATCTAGAATATAAATTAACTTTATGCATTGGAAGTTATGGTCCTCAAGTCGAGATCATTTTCAATATATAAGACAAGAATATTTTCAATTTAAAATTCAGCTTTGACTCCACTGTAGACATTTTCGTGGTAAACAATGACATGAAATTTTTCATTTCAATTAATTGCTGGGGTATTGCTGTAGACTATTGAGCAATGTTCTACCCAAGGCACATTATTGTTTAGTTTAATCATGATCAGGATAGTGTTTAATAATGCCCAAGCACATAAATTTAAGAGATTACAAAGGTCTATTTTAAAACTGTATGCATTTACAACAGAGGGACCTTCAAAATAATGAACCAGGAATTTTACTAACTGTAAATCACAGAATAAGTCATAAGAAGCTTACAACTGTAAAAAGAATAAAAACATGGACAACATTGTGATTTACACATTTATATTGTTAAGTTTAAATGTAACAGACATTTACTTTCCCATTTATTTAACTATAATGTTCCTGACTTTAAGAAGCACCATTAGCTCTGTACTCCTTCCTAGAAGAGGGCTCTATTTGTTCTTACATTTCTGCATTCAGAATTTCAAAAATAAAGTGGTTTTTTTTGGGGGGGGGGGGGGGGGGGTTTGGAGATGCAAAACCAACATGTAAATGCTTTGTCAACCTACGCATTCAAGTTCGATAGATGGATGACAATGACAGGAGGCACACAGTGAATTTTTTGCATTTTAAGTCAAGTAAACTTGACATGACACTTTTTATTTTGTGGCTATGATCCTAAAACTCTATAAAGTGTGTAACCATGCTATGGAAGCATGCATGCAAGATTAATGTCAGTAAATTTTTTGGCATTGCCATGACATGAGAGATAGATGTACCAGACATGTGACACATACACAGCACTGAGTATAGATAGAGGTCAGCATGGGAGCATAGCAGGTGGTCAAAATGGGCAGAATGACAACTTCCTAGTGTGTGTTTCACACATGCAGAGCTAATGCACATTGATAAAGTCAGGAACTGCAGCTGTATGTACAGATAGATAGCAATGTAACCAACACAGACAGAGCACATCCCATCCCAGACACAGCCCAGCTACACACAGAGATATACTCAACTGGTAATGGGCTCATTTGTTTTAATCTTCATCTAACATTTGAACATCTTCATGAAAAGTAAGGATCCACAGGAACACAACAGAACATATTTATCAATCACAATGGTAATTGGTTTTTTTTCTTGACATTTTAGTGAAAGGTTCTAAACCATTTAAATTAAATTTGGAAAATTTGGTAGAATACTTCATTTCGAATGTATGCTACTTAAGTGCAATCCCCAAATACAGGATTTACACATTTAATGATGAGCAAGGGTGGCATTATAACCAGGCCCTCACTTTTTTTTTCTGAGACTGGATCAACCAAATCACTCAGTCAAAATGCACGCACACACATACAAGCATCGGTTCAACAACCCTGATTTTCTATTCACGTTAAACGCTTACAGCCAAGGGTTTCAAAACTAAACTTTAAAATAAGAATATATTTCAGGTATTAAATAATTTCATATAAAAAAGGTACAAGTTCCCTCCAACCCCAGAGTTTCACATATATATATTTATGATACATGTACGTTATACCCTTTTCCTCACAGCAGTGTCCATGCAGTACCTACTGTATAATAACAATGTCACTCTCTTTTTCTTAGTGCTTTTGTATTTCTGCTTAATACTTAATAGCAAAGCGGCACAAACACGCAGAGAAGCTTATGTTATAGATGGTTTGGCTTTTTCATATTGTGGTTATAATCTGGTGTTAAAATGAGTATTATTTTAATGCAGTCATGTTTCAGCCGTCAAAGATAAACAGAGTGGAAAAGGAAAGTAGCGTATCTGTAATCGGCACGTGTGCCAACTACCACTCACTTGTCAGTTTAGTGTTTTGGTCCCGTTTGGGTGGAGCTGGTGGAGGCCCCCGCCGTAATGTTGCATAGCCTGAAATGTTGGTGGCCATGTAGCCGCCCTTTTTCTGCTGGCCCAGCAGCAGCTCTGGAGGAGGGGGAGGGAGAGCCATATCGTCCATGGTGGCTACTGGCTCCAGCTTGGCTGAGATTCGGGAGGAGGTGAGGGAGCCATGTCGGGTCATGGACTTCCTTTTCAGAGTTCTATTCAGATCTTCCAGGAAGTTGGACTGGATGGACAGATTGCCCTTAGGGGAAGTTGGAGGGATCTGAGAGTTAAAAGATGATAGAGGGATTTGTTGTGGAGGTGGAGAAAGGGCAAGCGGCTCGGGTGGGCCACTGCTGCGGCGGTGCACAGCCGCAGGTGGTGTTTTCTTCAAGGAGCTCTGCTTCCAAGAGGATGTGCTGGAGGAGAGTTGGGGTTGGGGGTTCACCACAGCCACTCTGGGAGCCCCGGTGTGCAGTTCTGTTGGGAGAGGTGGGGGAGGAAGGAGCTCTGAGTCTGGAGGAGGAGGTGGGAAGTCACAGTCCAGGGGCGGAGAGGGAAAGTCTGAGCTGGGCTGACGATACTGACTTGGCTTCCCTTGGAGAGCCAGAGGCTGATTTGCCAAGTTGATCTTGCCTGGTTTTGCTGCCCGAGGTCCTGCAGAGGAGTCCTTGGAAGGTGATCCTGTTGTAGAAGATGGAGTTGAGAGGGAGTTGGATGTGGGTTGACTGGTTTGAGCAAACATGCTCACCAGATCCTCCACTTTCTTGGACTCCTGGTACTCGATGGAAGAGTTAGACTTTACGCTGGAGTTGCGCTGTGGGGTCGGAGGGGGCTTCTTCCCACCTGAACCAGTAGAGGAATTTGATGATGTTGATGGGGATTTCTTTATTGGTGACCCCAATTTCCCAGAAGGGGCAGGAGGTGGACTTGGAGCAGGAGGTGGAGGGAATTCAAGGCTACTCTCCGGTGGAGGTGGAGGAAATTCAGGCGATTGGGGTTGAGCCTGCCCACCTGGCTGCCATTTTGGTTTGGTTTTTACCACAGGAGGAGAAATAGTACCTTTGGATCCATCAGGGGTGTCGGGAAACTGGTTTACAATCTGCTTTACAAGAAATTGGGTTGGAGAGATGGGGGCGGATACAGGTGGAGCTTTGGAAGAAAGGCTATATTGCTTAGGAAGGGTGGGTGGAGGTTGATTGGGACTGTGGCCACTGGAGAGGCTCTGCTGTTTCCTGATGGTTGCTGGAGGGGTTGGAGACAGAGACGGTGGGATGGGGGAAACAGGGGAAATGCTGTGGCTAAGTTTCGGAGCAGTTTGTGGTGGAAACCCAACAGTGAATGTTTTGGGTGGGGCAGGTGGAGGACCTGCAAACTGCTGAGGAGGTGGAGAGAAACACACTGGAGGCTGTGAGGGTAGAGGAGGCGGAGGAAGCGGTGGAGGCTCGTCATCTGGCTGGACAGGTGAAAAGTCATAGATCATATTAGGGAACTTCTGAGCTAAGAACTGCTGGAGCCCATTGGTGCTGAGGGGAGGTGGGTATTTTAACAGCTCCGGGGGTGGTGGTGGAGGTAGGATGCCATTACTGTGTAGGTTACTGGTTATTGCCATTACTGGGGCTGGCAGCTGGTCTTCTTCTGGAGGTGGAGGGTGAGCATACTGGGGGCTGAGGGGGGCATGCTTCAACACCGCCATGGCTGACCCAGGCACTGGCATCTCTGGAGGAGGAGGGGGTGGTGGGGGTGGAGGGGAACTGATGTCAGGTTCTGCAGTATTATTCATCACAGGTTTGAGACACTGTGGAGGTGGGGTAGGTGGCACAGGTAGTTGTTGCTGCTGTGCTGCCAACAAGGGGGTCTGTTTGTAATGATTTGGTGCCTGGGAGATGTTTTGCAGCCTAGCAATGGTACTGTATTTGGTAAACATAACCGGAGTGGAGTGGTGGGTGGGACTGGGGAGTGGCGGAGGTGGTGGAGGCAGAGGTGGTGGAGATGGAGGCGAGGGGGAGGACACTGGGGACACACCAGAGTAGCTGCTACGAGACTGGATAGACTGTGTCATCTGGGGTAGTTGGGGAAGCTGTAGAGGGTATGAAGCTCTAGCAGGCTGTGTTGGTGGGGCAGAGTCCATTCTCATCTGTGAAAATGAACAAACCTAATGAATTAGAATAGAATGAATGAGACCACAAAACAGCAGTGTCACACGAGTGAACAATATTCAAATGTATTAGTTAAGTGCAAGAAGATATCCGGCAGCCAGTGCAATTAAACGAGTGACATGAAATGGCATGAAATATTATACAAAGTCTTAACGGAAGAAGAACTATTAGTATAAACAAATACTAAGATCTGCTCTTCCAAAATCAGGACACTTTCGGGACCCTTTCTTATATCATAAAGTGCTTTTGAACTACCGGGCCGAATGCTTCTGAGCACAGTAAGTAATGGTTTAAGAAGCATTTCTACTTGAGCATGGTTTGGTATGATACGATTACAAATCTTGGTAACACTTTACAATAAGGTTCCATTTCTTAACATTAGTTAACAACATTAGTTAACATGAACTAACAATGAACAATACTTATTAAGCATTTATTAATCTTTGTTAATGTTAATTAAAACATATAGTAATACATGTTTAAAATCAAAAGTTGTTCTTGTTAACATTAGTTAATGCACAATGAACTAACATGTACTTACCATGGACAATAGTATTTTTATTAACTAACATTAACAAAGATTAATAAATGATGTAAAAACATATATTGTTAATTGTTTGTTCATGATACCTAATAGATTAACTAATGTTAACAAATGGAACTTTATTGTAAAGTGTTACCGAAATCGTTCCCAAAACAGTATCTGTCCTATGAGTGGTGCTTACCTTCTCTGAGAATATCTCTCATTAACAGCACAGAACAAACCAATTAACACTCCAACCATTATGAAATAGGTTAATCAAACTACAACACCCGTGCATTGTCTGTTAATTAATAGCTAACACAAACCAACACAACAGGTGTCCAACACCAGTCCCCAGTTACCCTGCATTCATGAAAACAACCATAAGATGAACTGCTACACACATATATCAGTGGTTAGTTGCTTTTGAGATTCACATGTGAGGATTATATCAAATATAAAGGACTAGGGTGTGACAGTTTTCTACACTTCAAACCTCGATCCCCAACCGTGCATAAGGGCAAAGACTTTCCAGACTTGAATTTCACATCCTGGGTAGACAAATAGAGAGGGGGTATAGCAAGACATAATTTTAATGTCCCACAATCATTCTGACTCAGATGGTCCTTGTCCTCTGAGATTGACCAATACACTGAGAAAAAGCATTCAGAAATACTTTCTATTCAGACAGATGTATGTGATGTCATATCATGTTTTCGCAAATTCTATTGACAGGCTACGGAACTACGAACTATAATCAAAACACTAACACTATCGAACTGCACATACATCTTAGTTTCTTTCTGTTTGGTGTATAATAACATTTAATTATTTTCAAGTTGATGTTGTTACTATTACAACTATTATAGAATGGATTTTACCAGTCCTGGATGCTGATTGGTCAATACAGTGTTAAAATATAGTAACAGCTACGATGTGAAACACCTGTTCACCAAGCTACTGTGCTACTGCGCAGCACCAATAAATATCTTCTAGCGGAAGGATGGTAATTAACGACTTTGCTTAACAAAACAAGGTTTCATTGAAAAATTGGGTCTGAGATATTTTTACTATGGAGTAACAGCTTTATAAAAGCAATCAGGCTTCTATGTTGTAAATGTAGTCACTGCCACGCGTACGTTATTGCTTAAAAACAGTCCTACACAACCAGATATTTTAGAATGGATTTGGATAAAGCAGCCATCACAGAAAAAAAAAAAGCTAAGAGGTAATGAAATGGCACTAGGATGAAAAATAAGAGGTGGAATGTAAAGCAGAGCATGAGATGACAAGTAAAATACTCTAATGGTTACCTTGGTGTCATCTGACTGATTGCCTCTCTTCCAGGCCTCAGAAAAGATGGAGCTGACCACACTCTGAGAACGCACATGACCGGAGGATGTGGTCTCTGACACACCACTGTCTGATTGGCTGGAGAGGTTGGATTGAGATTCTGTGGGCATGAAAGTGTGAAACTTTATCAAAAATCACACTTGACCCATCTATTCAAGAGAATTGCTTACTAAAAGAAATGTCCAAATTAAGGGACTAAATTTGGGCAGTGGGGTCTGGCTTGCATTCTACATTCTGATTCATCCCAAAGGTGTTCGGTGGGGTTCAGGTCCGGGCTTTGTGAAGGCCAGTCAAGTTATTCTATACCAGACTCACTATTTCTCTACAGATCTAGTTTTGTGCACAAGTATATTGTCATTTTGTAAAAAAGGCCCACCCCAAACTGTTGTCACAATGTTAAAAGTACACAATTCTCTACAAAGCCATTGTATGCTGTAGCATTAAAATTTGTCTTCAGTGGAATTAATGGAATAGCTAAACATGCTAAATAAAGGGGGTGTTCACAGACATTTGGCCATATAGTGTATAGAAAACTGTCTCATGTGGGAGTTTACCTGTATTTCTACTGCTTTACTGCTGAACTCACCTGGCAGACTGGAAGAGCTGGAACCAGACTTCATACTGGAGCTGGACAGGGAGGACCAGTCATGAGCAGCCTCTGTGCGCCTCATAGCCTCCTGGTAGTTCACATACAGCTGCTTCCCATACTGCATTTAAAATCACACAGATTTAGCCATTGCCACTTTAAAGCACCAAGCAATACTCAATTTACACAAGGCAGGGTGATGTCATCAGTCAAAGAGATGTTACCTTGGCAATGCGTAATCCGTTGACCCATTGATGCAGTGTTCTGACATCATCACAGCACAGGTACTTGACGTACTGTGATTTCTTCTGAATCTGAGGGTGCTACTCGGGGAAATCAGATGACATGTTACTTGTATTGATGCAATTTATTGTCTGTGTGTGAAGCATAGACTCAAAATTCAGATTGGATGAGCCATGTTTGAATCATTGGAAATGGTCATTCTATATCAATACGCCAAGTCGCTATGTTTCAAGGCATTATTAATAATAATACATTTAACTGTTTATTGAACACTGGTGTGTCTTATTACAGTATATTGCTGTTGTCACCATTCTAAAAATACTATTCTCAAGGCAACACATTTTCAAGCCATTCCTTTACAGAGATTTTACCACAGTTAAAAGGCTTTAAGGCTATATATATATATATATATATATATATATATATATATATATATATATATATATATATATATATACACATACATACACACACACACACACACACACACACACACACACACACACACAGTATATGTTTTGGTTAAACTAATCATACTTTTATTCACGGTAACCTAAATAAAAAAAGTTTATACTTGTGTCTGATTTTTTTCGAGTGCTTTGCTTTACTTCTGAGGGTGTCAGCATAAACTCATAAAATATTTTCAACAATGTTCAGGCCAGAATAATAAAATTTAGACTACAAAAATGTAAAGCAGACTGGGATCTGGCTTTTATAGGCTCAAGTGCTTCAAAATTCCTCTGGCAAAACCCTTCTCTTCTGTCTGCTTTTACCATAGAGGAATGGAAATCTGGAAACTTCACATATCTTATGACAAACACTAGAGATATGCAGAGTCACAGACATGTTTTACTGCTTCCATAACTTATAAATTATTGTTTTAGTCATGTGAGTGCCTTTTCAGACCACAAGACTTTAAAGAGCACCACTCATCTGTATCAACAAAATGTGTGTCTAAAGCAACTGTGACTGATGTCTGATAATGAGAGATGAGAATTTACAGACAATAATTATAAGTGGCTTACATGAAACAGAGTGGAAAAGCTGATAATTGTTCCTCACCTTCAGGACCATACAGTAGTCTGTCGGTGCTTTATACTTGCTGCGATAGTCCTGACCCAAATACACATTAACATGATCCAGCTGCAGGAAGCAAACCAGGTCTCTAGAGGCCTACAAATGACAACGGATGAGAGAAAGACAAAAGACTGCATTTTAGAACCTAAAGAAGAAAAACCTGTCATAGTTTAAACGAGACTTTAATATTTGGGAATGCACTTGTATAAAGCAATGCTAGACCATAGGAATATAATTAATCTTTTAATTATTAGAAATCAATGTAGAACCGTGCAATGTAGTACTGCAGAAAAAAAGTCCATTCTGAAATGCAGGTTTAATCACATGCAGCTTATAAAGTAGAGATATGCTATTTCTTTTCTAAGCAAATCAGACTTACTATTTTTGCTTGGCAAATAATAATATTCCAGGCGTAAAACAAATCCATAGAGTTACAATGAACTTGATCCATAACTAAGGATCAGAATATAGTGACTTGGGTCAGCAAGCAACCAGCAAGAACTCCCTTGCAACCACCTAGCAACAATCCAGAGTACTCTAGCAACAGCATAGCAATACCCTAGGAACCACACAAAACACCCTGCATCTTGCATGGGCAAACACTACGTTCTTCAGAAAAGTAAAAACTAGTTATTATATTTCTATTATGAGAATATTTGAGGAATACATACCAGAGCCAAAATCACAGTCAACCAGTGATGAAGGGGGAGAGCAGCGATTAAACACTTCAATTTATAATACCACGGCCATGTAAGATGTGTGACGATTGTAAAATATTTTATAAAAAGCACTATAACGGCACTATACAGTATATATTTAATTGTAGGCTATACAGTATACTAATATTAGTCATTAAACAACACAAGATTTTGAAGCACAGAATTTATTCACGGCACCAGATTACAATGTAAATATAGTCATATTTACACAAGTTGAAATGGAAAATGCTGGATATTTTTTAATTAACTACAATAACTACGCTACAAAAGAGACAACATATGCATGACAACATAAATAAAACACAGTAGTAATAATTAATAATTTGCATAGGTTTGTTTGCCTCGGTTGCTTTCTGTGTTCTCTTTATGAGATAAAAGCAGATCTTACTTTCATATAGGCGGGATCATCACAGACGTTTAGTAATATAGTGACCGAATCAGACCAGAAAACAACACAAACATTTGTAACCCCTGAATGAGAGATGTTTACGGTGACATACTGCTGGGCGTGTGTGCTCGCCAATCACACGTCAGACTGGCTGGCGTACGGAGATGAATTGTGAATAAAATGTATTTAAATGTTTGTGAAAGTCAAATCTGCCCACATTTCTGCTGACTTCAGACATATACACACTTTTCCTTGCACTTGGCATGGATCAAAAACAACTTTTGGATGCTTTTATTGACATCATTTCACAGATGTTTCTCCATTCATGGCTGCTGCTTCTTTACGCTGATGGTCACAAATATGCCCACTGTGATGATAGCGTGTCGTTGTGCGTGAAACGTCATGACGCCATTACTGCGTCAGTACTGAACATGTGCAAATCATCCCAGTTTCACAAAGCAATCCAATCAAGTGTTTACATGGCAAAAATTCTAAAATTCTAATTCTTAAAGAAAACCTTTTTTAGAAAAGGTTTACACCACCCCTTACAATCCGAATGAAATTTGAATCAGATGTGGCCAATTTAATCCGATTGACGTGGTTACATGAGACTTTTTTTATTCGGATTGAGCTTCTAGTCCAATCACAAACAGATTACCATGGTCCAAGTAAACACAGCTAATGTCATGATCAGCTGTAATTCAGCTGTACTGAAAGAGTACCCCTTTCCCACTTCCTGCTTATGGTGGATGCAACAGTAGGACACGTGGTCTGGTAACTTTGATATTTTTTCCTATTTTAAACAAACAGTGTTTAAGTCTCTGTGGTCACAGCTTTAACATATCAACTCCGTCATTCTCATTATGATCATTTCTGAATTGTGGGATACATTTTGGCATTTAGTTGAGGTTATAGAGGCAGCTTTAACTGAGGGGAAAAAACTAAACAGCTCCAGTGTAGAACACATGGTTAAGTTGGAAAACTCCTAGAATAGAGTGAAAACAGAAAAACAAAATATAGAAAGTATTTTATCTTAACTCCTTTACTGATCACCGTTATTATATAATTAAAGACTTTACACTCTTGTTGGATGGATAAAATTAAAACAGCATGCTTTTTAGTGTGTCTGACGGAGTAAGATGTAATTTATGAAGTGAAGAAATGTCAATTTTCAGAAAAAAGCATTTTGGTTGCACTTACAGTATGTGTACTTTCAGTATACTTACAGTGTACTTACCCAAGAGTAAAATTAGGTAACTACATCTACTTAATATGGGTTAAGGTTAGGGTTGGGGTTGGGTTTAGGGTTAGAACCTAGTAATTACTGTAGCTGTTGTAATTATATAGTAAGTAAATAAAGAACAGTACTGTAAAATATAGTGCTACCAGCGTTTTTATAAACACCTGTTCCCTTATATGGTTTATAAGCTGACAACTTGGCCTAAAATATAACCATTTAAAATAAATTTAATATAAAAAAAACTGTCTCAAGAATCAGTGAATTATAATATTCCATTATTTAATGGAATATTCTGATGTACAGTACTGTGGATCTGTCGTTGTGGACCTTGTTTGTTTGTTTATATTGTCTTTGTGACAATTAATCATAGAAATTTAATTCAGACATTATTTTCACATAAATATTGTTTACTGCTGAATCCACTAGGGGGAGCACTACATTTGAGGGAAATTACATGAAATTAGAGGACCCGGATGTGAACGTTCTTGGATGGATTGCAGCATGACTGAATTCTGTACACTGTCTGATTTCAAGTCTGGCCGGTCGCATGTGCTATCAGTGTTAGGTATGAAACAGGATGTTAGTATTGCAGATGACCAGCAGCTGTCAAAGCTAGAGTGATGGCTTGAAGATGTGCAGCAGCTACTCTTTTATCTCTCTCTCTCTCTCTCTCTCTCTATCACCCTCTGCTTCCATGTTGTCTGTGGGTAATGAGCAGTCACTAGTTCATGCCTCCTTAAACTTGACCTCATTAGCATATCTTTCAACAGGGAATTTGTTTGTGTCAGCAGAGAGGGTGAACTGAGCCAATATCTCTTGAAAAGCACAGAAATTACTTGATAGCAACTGATAGCAAGTGTGTCTTTGCTAAAAAGTCATTGATAATGATCTCCCTTTGCTCTGTCAAGATGTAGAGAGAGTATAGGAGTAGACGGACCACTCTCAAAAATGAAAGGGTATTTTTGTGTATTAACACTACTGTGTCAGCTTTATGATTGTGTGTAGTGTGTGTGTGTATATCCGCTCTTAAATGTGTTTACACTTAAGCATATTCAACAAGAGCATATGTGCACTTATGCACATATAATCTCTCTCATGTGAGAACATAATACCAGAATCTCTTTTTATGTTGTTAATAGAGATCTCTCAGTCGGGAAGAGGGATCTTAGGAAGATTATGGAGCACATGAGCATTCATTTAGTGTATATCTGACACCATACATGCTCAGACAATAGACTAGTGCATTAAAGAGCATTAATCATGTCTTGTGCGACGCTTTTTACGTGGCACGCATCCTAACTAAAATGTAACTTTCGAAGTGATTTAAATTGCAACTTAAAATGCAGCAACTTGACTAACAATTGATTTAAATAGGGTTCAGTGTTAGCATGTTGCTAAGCTAACAATATGATACTTTAGTAAGCTTAAAAATGCATAACACACACAAATATTGGGTAAAATAGTGAATTTTAAATCAGATTAAGCTATTTATAACTATTCTTTTTGGCACTGAATGAATTATAAGTATAATTCCCATTTCTCTCACTTTGTCTACCATCTTTTGTCCCCGCCGCAATTATGTAACATTATGTAACTGACTTATCTGTGAAGGATACATGAGTTTGGCCTAAAAAATATATCTTTGAACATATTTTTTGACGCCAGGAGCATGCCAACGATGCCTTAAAATGGTGTCTAGGTAGGCAGCACTCTAGGTTTAGGAACTGAGCTATATTGTATGAGAGTGATTATGCATCAGTCAGCAAGTTTGTGTGTGTGTTTATGCTTGTGTCAGACACTGAGTGTGTGAAAGTGAAAAGAGCATGAATTTCAAAATTATAAAAACATAGAGAGAGAGAGACAGATTATGAGATAAAGCATTGGGAAAGAGACACATATTAACCGACCTTGGCTTTCCCCTTTGGCACATAATATATTCCAGAGGCTCGTAACAGAAAGTAGCGCTTCTTCCAGGATTTTTTGCCGTCATCTTTGAGCCAGAGCACCCCTTCCATCTCAGGCACACTGATAGAGCTACCACAAAAACACTCCTGCACACAAGCACACACGCACACACACACACACACACACACACACACCTTTATCAGCGATCTGAGAGAGCATAACATTTTTGACGTGACCTAAATAAGTCATGATGTTTAAAGCACTCAGGGAGAATGTGTGTATTTGTGTGCAAGTAGGTTCACAGTCTGTCTCACCTCCAGAAGAGCCTCTTTATTTCTGTCTGCCATCTCGCACGTCTCCTTCCGCCCCAGCAAATAGTTCTGAGGAAACACATGATTTAGGGAGATATTGAAGTGTCTGGGGTAAGCAAATGATGTGTGACTGTCACGTAAACTTACAAAACACACTGATTTACAGATTTACTGTGGCATCAATCACAACAAAACTTCTGAAGAAAAGTTGAAAAAGGCCAGTGCAGCAGTCTGGCCAGAGAACACCCTTTAGACACAGCCTCCACTCAGATCAATTATTCATCTCAGCTCAACATTTGCATGACACTGACCTACATCACACACAAACCAATAAAACCACTGATCCATTGAGTATTTCACTACCAGAACATCCATACCAAACAAACTTATATTTCTGTCACTCTCAAACTCCTTCCCCCTTCTCTTTTATATCAAATACAAATAATTACAATACTATTCTGAAATAAATGTTTACATCCACATCTAGATTTCACTACAAACAACATTACATGACCACTACTGATTGAACTTACACTAATTAGTGCCGAGTGTGTCAGAGATCATGTGTGTGTCACCTGAGGGTTCTTGAAAAGCGCATATTTCTCAATGCGTTCGATGAACATCAGTCTGTTGGTGCTGTCCCTGGTCCAGTTCAGTAAGTTCTCCACCAGGTTCTCATGATCCTCAAAGATTCTCTCTGGAAGAACAAGGAAGAGGACAAAATGAGATGGGCACACAGCAGGCAAGAATGACCAGTTTCATTTCAAACCGAAATGGCTATGACTCTCCCTGTTATCAAGGTTATGGCCTCCTCCTACCATTAACATTGTTGACCAGAAGTCAACAAGAGTTTTCTATAAATGGTAGACTGTCAGAAACTTTTTAGCCACAGATAAATTATCATGTTTTAATTAAAAGCAATTATATATATATATATATATATATATATATATATATATATATATACTGTATATATGATGGATTTAGTGTGAATGTGCAAAAAACATTCATTTAAAAAAACATCTTTTTTTTTTCTTTTTTTTTTTTACCATTTTAGCCTAACCCTGCTGTATTTTCACTTATCATTTTCGCAAATTCTGTGGGAACGGTGGGATGATGCTCACGGAGATTGTACTTCAGATCTGAAGTGTTCCCTGCATGAGATCACACTTTTTTGAACACAAATTACAAACAGGGTGATCATCATAGATATTTTAAATAATCAAAGTATTCCTACATCGCAGACTTCAAGCACACCATAAACGAGAGTAAAGTAAGCTCAGATATTTGACGTGCTGCGCTCTGAATGAAAGAGGAATTTATTTTATCACGTCAGGTTTGTGATACTGTAAAAGTAGTCGATTGTTTCTTAATTGAACAAATATTTACAATGGAAAAGTTCATTCATTTTGAATTTGAAAAAAATTAATTAAAAATCTAAAAAAAATCCAGACTTTGTAATTAAACAGTATCGTGAATAGAAAATGGCAACAGTATGATACGTCATCACTACGACACACACCCACCAGGGTATCGGCTCTGCCTTTTGTTCACACAGACACATTCCGGGATTGGTTCTGGCAATGTTACTAGGTTCTGATCCCGGGAACAAATTTTCCTGCATTCCGACTCTGGCTTGCGTTCACACAGAAGGCTCCCCAGTATTGATATTGGAATATCCCGGGATCAGAGCCCAGTGTGAATGAGGTTTTAGTGATATTCCTGAAGAAAAATGAAAATAATTAATCCCTAATCTGTTAGATTACTCAGGTCAGTCTATTAAGTGATTAAAAGTACTTGAGGAATTAACGCTCCCTTACACTCTTGATCCTTATACCAGGATTAAACCTGATTCCATCACATCCCAACACTAAATGAGTGATCTTTAACCTGGACACACTCAGCACCCCAAAACAAACAATGTATAAAAAACCTACTAGCTGCCAACAGCAAGAAAATTGTAATTTAAGAACAATATTAAAATTAAACACAAGAAAATACACTTCAAGACATGCTTTATTTTTACATGCATGAAATCTCTTGTGTACAGTATATATGCACTCACTCTGAACAGAGGGACAGAAGCCACTCACAGCTTGAGGATATATATAAACTGTAAACTGCAATAATTCATCAAAACCTATGCACAACAAAATACCTCTGTAAAAGATCCTGCTCTTGCTATTATATTAGCAAAGTTCAGTATAGTAGCGCAGTTGGTGGTAATTCTATACACTACTGTACCACTATATGTATCTTTTTTCTTACCTGCCTCTTTTTCCCCTCCACTGAAATACAAAAGAGAGGAAAAACTGAAGCCCTGGAGATGTAGGCTACAGCCAGGGTTGGGAAAGTTACTTTTAAAAAGTATTTCGCTACAGATTACAGAATACATGCTGTAAAATGTAATTTGTAAACGTATTCTGTTAGATTACTCAAGGTCAGTAATGTATTTGAAATACTTTGGATTACTTCTTCAGCACTGGCAGATGTTTTCACTTATTTTGACTATAAACAAGTAAATAAAGTAAGAAAATACACTTCACTGTAAAAATACGTTCTCTGAAAAAAAGGCTAAATATCTTATGTAGTTTCGCTACTCAACTAAATTTTTCTTGTTTTAAGAATTTAAGAATGTTTCTACAGAAAAACAAAACAAAATTAAGAATATGATTTTTGCAGTATATCTTTGCCCTAATATCAAAGATCTTACTAGAGAAAAAAGTTATACTTAAATATATACTTAATATAAACATTTTCGTTATAGAATTCGTTATAAAATATAATTGCGTCTGCCGCCTGAAAAACAGATGCATGTAAAATAGCATTTTAGCTTAGCATAAAGCTAAATGTTTACACAACCATTTATAAACTATTTTTGCTGCTCCAAACTTTAAAAACCCCAAGAGTGAACACAACGACATCCTTTTCTGATTGTATGTGGATTCTGTTCATAGAATGAGGCAGAAAATATATTATTTGTATATTTTTATACGATGTTAAAGGCTACATTGGTTAGCATTTCTTGTAAAAATACTCTAACCACATAAAAAAAACATTGACAAGGCATGTAATCGTGTATTTACTGGATTTATGTTACATCTGTCAAAGCGTTTCTAACTGTTTTCTGTTAAGCTGTAGAAACACGTGTAGCTCCTCTATTAAAAGCTCCCAAGGGAAAGTTCCTCAATCACGTCATATCCACCTTTTCACTCACAACAGTATGAAAGCGCTCGTTTGAATGAAACAAATCATAAGAAAGTGTTTCACCGCTGTTTAAAAGCTCCTCGGATTGTATCATTTATACGGATAAATGTTTTCCAACTCAACAGACTAAATATTAAATGAAACAAATGACAATAAAAGGCTAAGTAATCTCTTCAGTAATCAAAATTCTTTTGGAATGTAACTGTATTCTGATTACCAACTATTTGAATTGTAACTGTAGTAGAATACAGTTACTTATATTTAGTATTTTAAATATGTACCGTTACATGTATTCCGTTACGCCCCAACACCTGGCTACAGCTGTATGCATGATTACCTAGGACCTACACAAAGCAGCGCGGCATATGAGGCCACTGCTACACACACTATTGCACTTTGACTAACAGACAAATCGAAGACTGCAAAGGAGGGGGCCATAACGCTGCAGATTTACGTAAGCAATGTTTCAGGTCCAATCCAAGTTGTAGATTACCACATAAATTAAGTTATCAGTAAAAAAAAATAAATAAAAAAAAAAATAAACATGTTTACAGTAGTGCACTTCCAGTTAAAGTATATGGGGCAAGTCATAGCAGAGAGATAAACGTTAAAATATAAAACTCTTCTAAACAGTTATATCCAATCTTTCAACTCCTCTCATGACCATTTAAAGCCAGTGAACCCAGTAAGTTTTGCATGATACAAGGACACCTGAATGAACAAAACATCTGACAGACTGCATATTAAAATATGAAATGCAGAGGTTAGGGGTTCGAATCAGGTCTTAAAAATCCCTAATTTATCAAACCAGATTTCCCATAACTCCCTTAAATTCCCCCATTCCATCCACAACTGTCCAAGCATATCATTAATTCCACTGCCTCCTAGTAAAATATTACTATCCTAATATAGTTGGATTAATGAATTACTTACGGTATAGTAATAGTAATATTTCATCTACCTAGTCATGCTGCCCCTCCCCCAGACCACACATGATTGCATGGGGTAATCCTATTGGGATATCAGACATACACTTTGCTAATCTAAACTCATTGTTAATCTGCAGCAGTAATCAAATAAATCGAATAGGACCAATGTTGTCATCTTTTTGAAGACCAGCGAAAAATGAAAAAGATGTGCATTATGATCTGCCATTAATCCACATTTTAATTTGTCTTTATTGATTCAATGTTGTAGCTCTCTTTAGATGATACTTAGAGTGGAAGAGGAAGAAAGATTTAGACTAGTCAGTAATGGAATAGTCTTGCCAAGGGACTTTGGCACTGTTTCCACCTGGTGTTAAGATGCATTTTTGGTGATCTGATCACAAGTGGTTAGCGCTAAATACAGGTGGAAACTGGGTCCATAAAATTTTTTGATCGGATTATTGAAACCACATATGGCGGTAGTTAAAAACGCATGTGACCATATCGAATTTGAGGTGTGAAACGCAATCCATTCTAAATGCATCCTGGACAGCAGTGAAGTGCCTCCCCTCACCTGTCAATCAACCACTTTAAAAGGAAATAACCATCTGATCGTAAAATTTAAAAATTGAATACATATACAACAAGCAAGATAACATCATGGATCTTCTTCAGTGTGTCACAGATGACCAGAACACACATTTGAAGCTCAGTTTAATACTAAAATAACAGAGAATTCTGCTCGTAATGTTGCGTTTGTGCTTAGATCAAATTTCAGCTGCATCTGGGAGAAACATTATTTTTTTCTGTGCTTTCTTTGTCTTTTATGACTTTATAATCATGCAGTAACACATTGACATAGTGATTGATGAATGTTGTCATGAAATCAGAGACCCTCCCCTCGAAATCCGAACACAAGTGGTCACAGGAGACACATTTGGGACGCATGGTAATATCGGGTGGAAACAGCGATGTGTCTCAGCTGATCACTTGTGATCAGATCTGTATGATGCATATAGAACAGAAAATTGACTTTCATATTTGGAAGTTTCAGTTTGGCTGGCTGCCATGCAAATTCCAAGAGTGAGGGTGCAGGGTTTTCTAATTATTACTATTTTTATGGTGTTTTGCCTTAATATATAGGATGGTGGAGAGGTGACAGGAAGGATGGGAAAATGACCGAGCTGGAAACAAATTGGTGTTGGATGCAGAATATGTGCCATTGCGAAACCTGGCAGGTCACGACTCCACCAGCGCACAGGTTTTTATCATTCTGCCGGGAAGTTGTTTACAAAGTATCAAGCTGATACAATGAGCAAATCCAAGGAAAGATAGTCAAAATTTTGGTTAGCCAAAGTTAGTGCTGTTCATGGTATGGCATTTAAAATCTTAAGACATTCAAGAGTTCCAGTTAGCAGCAAGTAAACAAGATATCCACTAGCTCAAATGTATATTTTGCTGTATTTGAAGAGTTATGTCTGTTTATAATCGGTAATCATTACTTTTGGACAAATGGAAATTCTGACAACAAGTCTACATTTATTTCCAGTTAATTTCTTCTGTGTTGTCTGTTCAACCCTTTGCAGAGATTTCTGCACCATTATTTGAACGAAGGACCACTTTGTTGCACACTGGTCCAATATTATGCGATCATCAAGTCCAGATTTTCCACCCCTTAAATGTCACAAAAAAAAAAAAAAAAAACTGTAGTTAGTCACCTAACATGATGCTCAGAGACTCTTTCTTCCTGTCTAAGTGGGTGGTTCTTGGCCAAAATAAGCTACAGTGTGGACCACACTCTGGCTCTGTGATAAAGGAAAGTATGGACCTGTCTACAGGCTCTTACCCATCTGGAGTTCAGAGAGGATTTCAACCAGAGACCAGTCCAGGCTGTAACCACAGTGGGATTTGTCCAGCAGGCTGTCCAGCACTTGACGCACCGTCTGTCTCTCGTCCACCATCATAGTCTTTGAGCTCTCGTCTGATAGGTGCACCCGGATTACCAACTGAAGGGAGAGACAAGACATGACAATGGTTATGTACTGTATGTTTGTAGGTTTTTGGGTGCTTGAGATTAGGGCTGGGTGGTATGACAGTATATACTGTACAGTGCAATGGTAGAAATGTGTTAACCGGCTATCCAGTTTATACGGTGGTATGCTCGCTGTGTGAATTTAAAAATCAATCACCAAGCAGAAAGCTGGTCTACTCTGCAAACTGTGTTGCATACAAGCACTTCAGAGCAGATTTATTTTATTTGATTATTATTATAAAGTGAGTGATGTAGTTTTGATGCATTGGTTTACGGCTGCCAAGCAATTATTAAATTGAATAAATTCTTAAGTCCTAACCCAGACTTTTCTCTCTCATCTCTGGGTTACGTCTTGACATCTATTTTTATGACATTTCACTGGGGAATTTGATCTTTTGAAAGCACCCCAGGCATCCCTTCACCTCAGCTCTGAGATCATCAACAACAACAACATCTACATCCCACAGATGAGATTAAATGATCTAATCCTTCCACGTCTACCTTTCCACATGCATATCCTCTATTTTAGTTTCTATTTAAGTCAAATAAAAGTCCCAGCAACAATAAGCCTGTGAACACACATAAACCTCTCTCTCTCTCTGACCTACATTTTACCATACGGATGATCAAAGGCCAGAATTCCAATCCAGTGAAAACGGTGCCCAGAATTCCAGGCATACACAGAAGCACATACAAATGAGAAGAAAATCAAGAATGCACCCCCAACACTCTATCACCCCACAGTAATCATACAGTATTAATCTACACAGGTCATTAATCTACCATCTACCATAATCTACTGCAGACAAGCTAAACCTCCACTATAAAATCTCATTTTCTCGCCCCTCCATGGAAAGTCATTAAATCCTGTGCTTACAATTGAACCGAAACTTCTTTACTACACATTTGAAAAACAACTTTTTACAGTAAAAGTATGATTTCACCTTATAGTTAATAGTAACAATTTATCTTCATAACAAGATAATACATGTACTTTTACGATTAACTACTGTTAAAATTACGGTGAAATTTATTTTTTAAATAGTTATGTACAATGTGTTTTTTATGTTACAGTTTATGTTGTTTAGTTAATGTTTACTGCATTTTTTTAATGTCACATATGTTGTCCTGATGGTGTTTTGTGTTTGTATGGTATGTGCACTCTACATCTCTACATGTGTATTGGTCTTTGACCACGCTTACATGCACTTAAGAAAACGGTTTATTCCAGGGTTTCTGCAGAAAGCGGTATTCTGAAACCATGTATACAAGAATGCAGATTTCCTTACGCTGTTTAAGGGATTAAGAGAAAGCGGTTTAACACACCCAGGTTTCTCCTGGATAATGCGGCTTATTGTGGTCATGTAAACACATAAGCGGTATTGTTATAGGTTTTTCCAACATTTCTGTGAGTACAGTGGGAAAAGCACATACACTATAAACTATAGTAAAGTAGTAAAATATCGACTGTCCCTCATGTTCGCGTATGAGTACTCGTATACATGTGGAAGTTTTACGTAAGAGGAAAACCATATTACAGTGCAATTCTCCTGCAAGCTGCGATAAAAACAAACACATCAACAACTCTGGAATATCTGGAAATAAAGCGAAACAACAGAGAATAAAAATAGCGAAGTCTTCATTAGATGCCATGTTTGTTATTTACACAGCATCGTGGGGAAATTACGTTGCTGTGGAGAACGCTGCTTACTAAACGAGCCGCATGTATACGGGAGTAAAGAGAAAGCCGCAAACACAGCTCATGTACACCGATTACGGCTTTCTGGTGTCCATGTAAATGTGGTCATTGCTCCTGCAAGGGCCACTCCTGCTGAACTTTAAGTGATCATGTGGCATTATGTTGTTATTACAGTGATTAACAATATTTCTAAAGAAAAAGCACATTTTTGTAGTTCCAGTAGGTTCGTCTTTTACATTAACAATGTAACAATTTACATTTGTTAACATTAGTTAACTTCATTAGTTAACTTGAACTAACAATGAACAATAATTTTAAAGCATTTATCAATTCTGTCTAATGTGAATTTCAACATATACTAATACATCTTTACAATGTAAAGTTGTATTTGCTAACATTAGTTAATGCACTATGAACTAACATGAACTAACAATGAACAATTGTATTTTTGTAAACTAACATTAACAAATATAAATAAATGCTGTAAAAGTATTGTTCATTGTTAGTTCATGATACCTGACGCATTAACCAATGTTTCTTTTTTTTTTTTCTCCCAATTTGGAATGCCCAATTCCCAATGTGCTTTTTTAAGTCCTCGTGGTCGTGTAGTGATTCGCCTCAGTCCGGGTGGCGGAGGACGAATCCCAGTTGCCTCCGCGTCTGAGAACGTCAACCCGCGCATCTTATCACGTGGCTTGTTGAGCGCATTGCCACAGAGACATAGCACGTGTGGAGGCTTCACACCATCCACCGAGGCAACCGCGCTCAACTCACCACGCGCCCCACCGAGAGCGAACCATATTATAGCGATCACGAGGAGGTTACCCCATGTAACTCTACCCTCCCTAGCAACCGGGCCAATTTGGTTGCTTGGGAGACCTGGCTGGAGTCACTCAGCACGCCCTGGGATTGGAACTAGCGAACTCTAGGGGGCATTAACCAATGTTAACAAATGGAACATTATTGTAAAGTGTTACCATTTAATGATTTGGCAGAGAACTGTAAAATACACAGGTGCCAAAATGACATTACGTGATGCCTGAAAGACTGTCACAGTATTTTCTACAATGATTTTTTGGCAACCACAGCTGCCAATGTTTTACCGTAAATTTAACAGATTTCTTTTTTTTTTACTGCGTAGGGCTAGGCGATACCATATATTTATAATACATTCAATATTATTTTGTTGACAATATATCATGAATATGCTTTTCAATTGGCCATGAAATGCAAGTTTTTTTGAAAGGTTTGATTCATTCAGTGAATAATTTTGATTCTTTTGAACTGTTTCAATCTCTTTAAAGCACAAAGTTTCAATAATTGTTTAACCCATCATTAAGAAATGTTTAAGTTCATTTAGTGAAAAATGCTAGATTTTTACTTCTATACTTTATTTTTAATTGACCAGGCAACAATGGCTGCTTTTTTGAAAAAATATTTCCTTTGATTAAAAAAATGTAAGACAATTACAGTGCAGAAATTGAGACATATAGAATCAAAAAGTTTCTAAATATAAAGATATAATTATTTAGCTATATCACTCAGCCCTAAAAAATAGCTTCTCTCATTTCAAATCTTTCCAATCTTTTGTTTTCTCTCTCTGTACATCTCATAAGTTAACAATTTTGGGAGATTCTTTGAGTGATATCTCTGGTCACGTAACACAAGGTGACTTCATTCTTCCTGAGCACTGTCGTTAATCCAGCAGCTTGTTAAATTTCTACATTCTCTCATCCCAGCTTAACTCTGAATTTTAAGAGCACATTTACAGAGATTTTACTCGGAGGGAGATTTCAGAGCAGCATCACTGAGTCACTGACTCAGTTTGTGTGTATCGTGACCTGACCCAGAAAACATTCCATCAGGGCTGCTGACACAAACACACACACACACACACTGACAGAGCAGACACACGTGCACACAGCCAAACGCCTAATCCCCTCAATGTGTTTAAGTTGTTTTGATGATCCCATCTTGGCTGTTTGCATCAACACAGCCTTGTTTCACCTCCCCAGATAACAGCACAGAAACATCACCGACAATGTCCTGACACAAGACAACCATTTATGATTACACTATAATGATTACACAACTAATTGGACACTTAAGTAATACTTAATGTCGGAATGTCACTGCATTAGATACAAAATATCAAACCAAGCAATGTTTGCAATCAATTGACGCTAGAACTTTTCTCAGAACTAATGTCACTTTTCAGAGTCATTTTCTGCAATTACTTTTAACCAACTGGTCTCAAGGTGATTTTCAGTACAAGACAGTTCCCCTCAAGTTCACACAGGTGTCCTAGCACAGAAACCACAGGTGTAGCTCAGAATAGCATTCTGAGATGATGTTCTTCTCACCACAATTGTACAGAGAGGTTATCTGAGTTACCATAGCCTTTCTGTCAGCTCGAACCAGTCTGGCCATTCTCTGTTGACCTCTCTCATCAAGAAGGCGTTTCCATCTGCAGAACTGCCGCTCACTGGATGTTTTTTGTTTCAGACACCATTCGGAGTAAATTCTAGAGACTGATGTGTGTGAAAATCCCAGCCCATCTGGCACCAACAATCATCCATGCGATTATCTAATCAGCCAATAGTGTGGCAGCAGTGCAGTGCATAAAATCATGCAGATACAGGTCAGGAGCTTCAGTTAATGTTCACATCAACCATTAGAATGGGGGGGGGGCGGGAATTGATCTCAGTGATTTGGACCGTGGCATGATTGTTGGTGCCAGATGGGCTGGTTTGAGTATTTCTGTAACTGCTGATCTCCTGGGATTTTCACACACAACAGTCTCTAGAATTTACTCCGAATGGTGCCAAAAACAAAAAACATCCAATGAGGGGCAGTTCTGTTGACGGAAATGCCTTGTTGATGAGAGAGGTCAACAGAGAATGGTCAGACTGTTTCGAACTGACAAAGTCTACAGTAACTCAGATAACCGCTCTGTACAATTGTGGTGAGAAGAATAGCATCTCAGAATGCTATTCTGAGATGCAGGTTGGCGCTGTTTTGGTGGCACGAAAGGGGACCTACACAATATTAGGCAGGGGGTTTTAATGTTGTGGCTGATCTATCTATGGTATCTATGGTTTTATGATTTGAAACACACACACACACACACACACACACACACACACACACACACACATATATATCTATATCTATATATCTATATCTTTCATTTTTTTTTTTTTTTTGGAGCAATACTTTGCTAAATTGTGTTTGTGCTATACTTCCAAAAAAATTCCACTAGGTTTGATGATTTGTTCATAATATCATTCATACATTTTATGTGAGGCCAAATACTTCTTGGGGGCCCCTGTACATCTAAACCTGCCAACATAGACTTAAATATCCACTAAACATCTGAAGTCAACAATCAGGACAAACCAAGAAAACACATCTCCTCCAAAGATTAAATACTTGGATTACTCTGTTAATATGTGCTACAAAATCATTCCCAGGTCACAGGAGGCCTTAATTCAGCAGTGTAAATGTGCTTCGTTACATTACATTACACATATTGAAGGTGGAAATAAAATGCCAAATGTTGTAGTATAAACTAGGGGTGGGTAAAAATATTGTTTTTCCAATGCATCGCGATCTTCATTTGAACGATCTCGATTCTTAAATCCTAAGATCGATCTTTCACTCAATGCGCAACCCTCCACTACAATGAGAGGAAATCACTTGCATTTGCAACAAAATTTCATGCTGTGCGACTAAAGTGAATATATTTGGCAACTGGCTGTTAAATGTTTACATTTCACTCACCAGTAATTGTGTAGTTTAGTTGTGAATTGTTCAGAATCGAGATCCTTTCACTGCGTGTTTAGAGTAAGAGTTGTTCCGTGTAATGTGTGTCCAAGACGAGATCCACACAACCCATTTGTCATTAAATACTGTCTCTTTTAATAGCCTTTCAGTTCTTTTCATTCAGTTGTTGATAAAAAAAAACTACAAAAAAAAAAAAAGAACATCAATTCTAATCATGCATCACACAGATGAGGTAAAGCCATTCGAATCCTCTCTAGTTAACATGCGCTCATTTAAAGGCACTGTTTACAGAAATGCCATTTTTCGTTAAAGCACTACGTAACTTTGTGCTCTCTAGCAACATCTGTGGTTGAAACTTAAAATTGCTAAAAAGTTTGCGGAAAAATACATTACGGCAGTCATGTTCTGGCACTGCTCTTCTGGGGATGAATCTCCCAATTTGAGCTTATGTGAGATCATGAATGGAGCCAGAGTCATAATGTGCTATTTTCATGCTGATATTATGTTATACGATTAAACATTTGAAATGGAAATATTACTTGCTTTGATGAAGACAAACAACACTCTTATTTACATATATGCTATTCTGACACTACACTAAAAACACTTTTAAATAAAGAACAGGGGACTCTCTTCAGCCACCACCAGTAGACTTTAATATGACTATTCAAGTGTTTTATCTACTATTAATGTTTGAATTGTACTACAATTTTCAATTTAAGAGGTTAAACTCGTGATATGGCTGATACAAAAAAAATAGAAGACTTAATTATTTTTATACTATATTGTTCAGCCTCAGTTACTACAACACTATATCTATGCAATGTACACAATAACACTGTAAACTAAAACATAAAACGAGGATTCAGTAATGATGGGAATAAAATATACTTTATTAAACCTAAAAATAATATGCTTAAATTTGCAATATAACAATTACAAGAAGTACATTTCTGAAGTCATACATTTTAAACATGTAACAGTAACTTCACCGGACAACGTAGATACATCACGATCGGCTAACACACGAGTAATGTTTGATTTATAAAAGCATGACAAGCAATATAAGCTTCAACAACCCTACCAGAAAACATATCCAATCATTATAGCAGGTAAACAACTATCGCCAAATAGATAACAGATAAACATCCATCTAGACTGCAACGATGCTGTCCTGAACTGTGTGAGTGTTACTGAACAGCTTAGTTAGTTTCTCCAGTCAGAACATGAGACAGCCGGCACTTCTTTCCTGTGCATGCGGACATGACATAATGACACAAAGATGAACGCCATAAGCCAGCGCCAAATCGAACCCGACAGCTCAAAATACAAATCATTTTTATAGGCTTACCGTAGTGAATCGGGGAAAGGTAAGGACATTGTTTTGAACACTGATTGTTTATGTACTCAATCAATAATGGCAGTTTGTTCATTTTTAACCAAAAAATCTTACATAGCGCAGCTTTAAAGAGACAGTACTGGTTTTAGCACATGTTCAACAAATCAGTGTAAATACTTGTAAATGGTACAAATTATGCAATTAAACAATAAATATGTACCAAAAATAATATATGAAATATAATATCTTATTTACTGATTGAATACATTTATTTGTTCATTTTTAAAAAGCCAAAATGTGACCAAAATGATGAAAAAGTAATAAAATATAATTAGTAAAATTAATACTTTCCTTATGAACCTAGTTAAAATGTCCCCTGTATAATGAACAGCATCAGCTGGGAGAGAATTTATTTTATATGTAAGCAAAAGGGACATTATAACTGAAATAAACCAATATGAATCGATGTTGAATCGAACTGAATCGAAATCAGAATCGAATCGAGAGCTTTTGAATTGAAATCGAACTGAATCGGGAAATCTGTAATAATACCCAGCCCAAGTATAAACAGTAATATACTACAGCTAACACACTAGAAAACATTTATTTCCAGGGTTGTGTTTGCACGTTCTGGTACAATTTTTCATCTTACCTTTTTAACCTGTGCTTCCTTTATCTTCTCCAGAGCCACTCGAATCTTCTCAGCTTTATATTTGGCAGCTTGTTCCTCCTAAATGCACACATACAAACATGATTACCACATAAAAATAGCACATTAATAAGTGCAACGTTATGCTGGGAGTGGGGTTCCTCATGGCTTCCTGTGGTTAAACATTTGGACATTTGATAATCTATGATAGTGTTTCCCAACCTTTTTGTCTTATGTACCACAGGCCCATCAGTAAAGGCCTAAGTAAACTTGGCGCATCCACGTTGCTGATCGCTCCACGCACAGTATGTGTGATGTAAATTTCATCATAATCCAGTGATCGTCGCCGCATGCACCAGTCATTTACTCTACTAAAAGAAGTATCACAAAGAAGTTGTAGTGGGCATGGTTCAAAAGCGTTCATATTCACTCGCGGTCAGAAGAGTTTACTCAAAAAGCAACGTGGTCAACCAGGCACGAGCCGATCTGGAACACGCAAAAACGAAGTATACCTGGGCCTTAAGGCTCTAGTACCCCTTTACTGACACCAAACCAGGAATGTGATCCTTTTACACATTTGCGCTTATTAGACACATTTGTATTCATTCCTAAAAATAAAAGTAATAAAAAGTATTTTTTAATAATTTCAGTTTTACAGGTTTAAGAGGCAAAATCAAAATCCCCCTGGGGTAAATGTAACCCTGGTTGGTAATCAATATAATATCCAAACACATCACTCATGCATTTACCTGACTTTTCCAGCAAGATGCCATTGTATTAGTTTATTTTTGACCTTGCAGTAGAACACAAGCTTTGATTCTTTGGTCCAAAGAATATAGGTGAAGCAGAACTAAGACATCTGTTGGTAAACACAATCTGAATGCTTTTCCTCTGCTGGATTTTGCCCCATTTGCAATCCCTCATACAGATTCACCTTAACAGATTATAGAAAGCTTCTTTTCAATAGTCACATCTGGAGTTACAGGTCCAGTCACAGAGAATGACAAAATCCCAAAAATAAAAAGGCTTTCAGAACAGAAATTTTAAACAAAATATCCGCAGGGAAAACACAAATATATCTCATAGTATCCCATAGTGTGAAGCTGGTCTATGTCTGTCCATCACTGTTCTGGCGATCATTGAGGTGTGCAAACCCATGCTGATAGCAGTTCAAGCACTGTACATGTAAAGACATTATAACCAGGAATCCACCTCTAAGAGTCTCCACAGCACAGATAATTCCAGCAGAGAAGCTATTTTGCCCAGTGAGCATAAAACACATCTGCCACAACCACATAAGAGGTGGAGGATGGGTAGAACTAGCTACACTCTAGTACCTCTTGTCTAATTGCTAATCTCTCTCTCTCTCTCTCTCTCTCTCTCTCTTTAAAACAAAGGGATTGGACCTCCCCTTTTTCTGTCAGACATGCTTCTGTCAAGCCCTCCCCATCTCTGTTTCTGTGTGTGTGTGTGTGTTTTTGTGTGCAATACATTTTGTGTTGGCTTTAGTTTGTATCGAGTCAGAGTATATTATCCTCTCCACACTGCAGTGAAAAAAGCACATTAACACACATGAGAAAACAGCCACAAATGGGAAGAGAAAGACTGACTCCTAGCTACATACAATGACACAAAATTATGGTCACACACACACACACACACACATAATTTTAACTAATAAAAAGCAATTGAGGGAATTACAGCTCAAGTCTCGTAAGAGCATCCATCATCTCCAAACTAATGCTTTGCATGAGCACTAATGGTAGTAACATACCATTAAGTACCATAACATTCATGATCAGAGCCATATGTTTTACTAAGCTTTGGGCTTAATTCATTTTTATTCAGATTTAGGCCAGTATTACAACTGAAATTATGTCACTTACTGTATCTGTACTGAAATTCTTGATGCCATTTTTACATCCACAGCATTTTCTGATTAAGATCCATATTCTGATGTATGCTCTTTTATTTGATTGTCTCCTACTCACTACAAAATGTATGCTTTACATATGACAACTGCCACCCAGACCTATTTATTTTTTTACATGCACAGATATAAACTAATATTCTATTACAGTGGATATTCCGAATACGTTTTTGACCCAAATTCCTAGAAACCGGAATACTGGCTTAACTGGGTTATATGGCAGTCTGGATAACATTTACATGATACATACAGTTCATAATTTGAATATGATCAATTCAGAAAATATCAGAATATTCCTGTGCATACAAATGAAATCTATGGTCTGTTTTGGCAGAAACTATGGTAACCATGGTAATTTAGGTTTAAAAGGAATTGTCTCTACTCTTACTGTGGAGAACACTTTCAAAACAACCCCATCCAATAAATTCTGGAGTGATTGCTGATCTGTTAGAGGGGAAAAGGGCAAGTGTGGAATTGTAGTTGTATTTTCTTCCTGCTTTCTGTGGCGTATATAATGCAGCTTACTGACTCATACTAGAAATGGGGTATAGCTAGTGAAATACAAATTAAAAAGAAGTATATCACTGCATATTCTTCTATAAAAATAACTGATCAAGGCTCAGAACTCAGAGACTGGCTGATGTTTGCAATTGAATTTTAATGCCACAATGTAAAAAAAAAAAAAAAATAAAATAAAAAAAAAAAAAATCCTCAATGACTCGATGTAAAAATAAAGAAAAATGGATTGACAGAGTAAACAAAACTGAGCTGATTATTAATAGCAGCAAGTGACCAGCAGCTGTTCTCCTGACCCATTATTTTACATTACAAACCACCAGGCCACAGATCAAAACTATAATTAACCTTATTACTGTGAAGTCAGAAATGTTTTTGGGAAATTGGGAGAGCCACAGCAGTTTGTTCAGGGAGAGGAGAAAGATAGACGCCTCTGTAAGCAGGTGTGGCCCCTGAGGTCAGGAATGAACAATGTTTCAGTTATCAATGATTCAAATGAAAGGAAGAGTGGGTGTATGATGAGAGACACCTCACAAACCAATGAGCAGCTGTAATGACCTCACAGGCTGAACCTGAACAGAACTTTTCTGAAACATTTTCACAACATATGTTAATCAAAATATAAGGTAGGACAAGCGCTACCAGTAAAAACTGAAACCTAGTAATTCTAACAGGGAGAAATATCCAATAAATTTGCCTTTTTTAACAACGAAAAACACGACGAAAAGCTGTTATATAGTTTTTTGCACTAAAAAAAATAAAATAATAATAAACGGAACTGATTGTTTATCACCTTCCAACTGACAAATATAGAAGCCAAAAGAAGACCACTGCGGCTGCAGTCGATCATATGCTGGAAACATCTGAGTGGATTCAAGACTAAATCAATCATTATATTATTATATTTTTTGGCTTAGTCTAAATTGCAAAAAACGACACAACAGCTTTTTGTCACGTTTTTCGTTGTTAAATTAGCCAAATCTATCAGATATTTCTCCCCTTTTTTCTCACAGGAATGAATGAGTTACTATGGTAACAGGGCTTTGCTTTCCCCCATGAGTGAGGCTTCCTTGCCAACTGTATCTATGAAGTTGGTTGAGAGAATTCCAAAAGTATGCAGAGCTGTAATCTAGGCAAAGGGTGTCTTTAATTAACTAAAAAAAAAAAATTCAAAATCAACTTTTAATTTTGGTCACTATAAAACTTCCATTCTTGTTATTTGTTTTGATGACTTTTCATCTAGATTCTTCTAGCCACAAGCTAGAAAATGGTAATAGGCCTAAAAAGGAATGAGTAGGTGTGTTCAAACTTTTGACCTGCACAGTATTTTGACCAAACCCTTCTGCTGTCAAATTCCACTCACTGCTTATTAATTTGCACACTAATATATAGACATTGACAGATTAAGGAATGAAGATCTGGGTGATGAATCTTCCTAAGAATAAATAGGATTATCAGATCGTGCCCATTCCCTCAGTTTGAGCTCCTGCAACCAATCAGATCACCTCAAACAATCCAAGCCTTGCTAATGCCAACAGCACGACACAACTGACACACTGCACCCATAGCAAACATTAAGGCTCAGCATTAGTCCAATACATGAACACAAACAGTAAATAAACAAATACAAACACATAAAAGGACAATTTAACTGCCGGCACATCTGTAAACGGATTTCGTATATATGTATATGGGTTACAAAAACTGCCGTGCTGCTGAGTCAGTGATCTCCACCCTGATAGTCACTCAACATGACCTTGCTTAGTCTAAGAGCAACTACAGTAAATGGATGAACACTACCGATTCAGGGCTGTAGGCAACGTCACAGGTCAGAGAGAGCAGGCTGCTGCAGGTCTCTGGGTCTGTGGAACATGGCAAAGTTTAACAGGATGAACTGATCTGTGCTAAGAATGCTTAAGACCTAAACATGGTCTATTGAATTTGATGGCTGTTTGGTTCACAGACAGCTTTTGATGTACTTTTATCTTTCAGAGCTGAGTAAAAGCTCAAAAAAGGCAAGGAAAAAATGCATTAAGGTTGAAAGTGCCGTATAGTTCAGTGGTTTTCAACCCAAAAATTTACAGCAGGAAAAAACAATGCTAAATGCAAATAGCCATATAATTATGTATAGTTAGGATAGCAAAATAAACAGACTTCTCAACTTTTAACGGGGAGGAGAAATGCTTCCTGTATCTATTGTATTGTTGATGTTAAACACCTTGCGTCCAATCAAATTCTATAGTCCCTTGGCAACAGTCAAATTAGGTAGATGCCAAAATGGACAAGTTGCACCACATGCCCTTATCCCCAAAAACCAAGAACAAATCTATGCAAGATATGGGACAATACGACCCAGACTACATTAAATAAGTGGGTAAATCACATTTCTGTTGTTTTTTATGCATTTACAAAACTCTCAATTTTTCTATTCAGCCTATGATATGTTTATAATTTTGCAAACTACTGGGCTTCAGCAGTTATCATACATTTCTATGTTCTAAGACTTTTAGTACAATATTTGTCCAATATTCGCCACTTGATGTCCAAAGTAAAATCTAAGTCCTGAAGCAAAACCATTTGAAAACCACTGCTTTCGTTATTTCTGTGGAAGCCCATCACTTATTTGCGGTGAGACTACAGCCTGTTGTTTCCTAAGAAACTTGATCGCTTCCTGAAATCCATCTGTTGTGCTGATGATTATGTCACTCGCCACCTTGTGGGTCTTTCTGCCATCTGTCCTCAGCTAACAGATCTGGGGGTGTACCTCTCTAATGAACAGGTAAGTATTAGCCCTGAGGGATCACACATTCAAGCATCATTTACAGTCACAGATGTTGTGTTACATAACCAGTACGACCCAAAGTTTCCTACCATGATAACCAAAGCAATGATTCTGATTTAAAAGCAATCATAAATAGGGTCAATTCAAGTAAAGCAGGGAACTTTTTGTAGTTGAGATGAATGGCAAATAGTTTCCCACTTTTATTTGTATTCAACCTAATCAATCAAGTGCCAGCTTTCAAGAATGTGTTGTAACACTAACTTCATGTTCTTATATGATAAGTAGAATATTTCCCTGTTGAAATCATGTCCAAATGTTTAACCTTCTGCATGTAAGACCACATGATGTACATCAAATTACACTCACATATACAGTACCCATTTAATGACATTTGGACATGCAGTCCTTAAGAGCTGCCGATACCACAAGGCTCAAAATTTCAAAGCATGCATACATGTACGGTACATACTCTCCAGATACACTTTAAGCCAATAGTCATAGTGCTAAACAATTGTATTTATTTTCAGGCACCGGCATCCTGTTCTGTAAACAGCCTTCGCCGATGATGCATCAATTGCAAAGTGAATTAGATGCAGTAAATTCATATAAATAATCAAATAATTAAGACAACTAAAGGTCTATTCACACCAAGTCTGAATTTATTTTGGGAAAGAAAAACACGCATGATGAGATATTAAAATGACACAATCTCTATACACTCTATAATTCTCTATAATTTTATCCAATACTCTTTAAGCTTTGAAATATTGTACTGAATTTTTAGCAATTATTTTTTTTAATTCAGAGTCAGTGTAATTTTTATATTGTTCGAATGCTGAAAAATTTATTTAAATTTACACATTTTGCAGAAGCTTTTATTTGACTCAGTTATTATTCTTATTATTCTCTGCTTTTGATGTAAAAACTCAACCTGGTCTCATAGTAAAAACATGACTCTACATACATTTTTGCAAAACTTGTTACACGTGTCTCAAGATACAATTCCCTGCAGTTTCCAAGTGAAATGAGCACTAGACGCACTACAACAACTGTGTGTTTTATTCACTTTCACTCAACTCATGACTTTAATGACTGATTATTAATCATATTATTTAATGACTGACTACTATAATGCTCTCATGACTACTGTAACGCTCTCATTGCAGGCCTCCCTGCATGTGCAGTTAGACCCCTGCAAATGATCCAGAATGCAGCAGCACATCTGGTCTTTAATGAACCAAAGACAGCGCATGTTACACCACTCATTGTCTCTCTTAACCGGCTGCCGGTTGATGCATGTATCAAATTCAAGGCTCTGATGCTGGCATACAGAACAGTCACTGGGTCTGCTCCAGCATACCTAAAATCATTTCTGCAGAGCTACGCACCCACTAGAAGCCTGCGGTCGGCTAAGGAACATCACCTTGTTGTACCAACACAAAGAGGCACCAAAACATTTTCCCGGACTTTCAGCTTCATCATACCACGATGGTGGAATGACCTTCCCAACTCCATCTGTGAAGCTGACTCACTCTCTGTCTTCAAAAAAACGACTAAAAACACATCTTTTCCATGAGCACTTAACCAGTCACTAAAAAAATACAAATAATTCTTGTTGCACTTTAATCTGTCTTGAATACTACTATTCTGATGCTAGTGAAACTTTGTAATATGGCACTTTTCATACCACTGTCTCCTTAAGATGATTCGTTTATGTTTTCCTCTTTTGTAAGTCACTTTGGATAAAAGAATCTGCCAAATGAATAAATGTAAATGTAAATTATGACTTTACAATACTTATTTTTCTCTCTATTACTCAGACCCAGCTATTTTATTCATCTTTCAAAAAACTATCAATTTTAATGCTTGAATTACAGACCCACCTAAATACGTATATACACTTATTCCAATATGCATAGGTTGTGGGGTAGGTCACCTGATAGGGTGTTGGACTCTGAGTCAAAGACCACAGTTCAAATCCAGCCATGAACTCAAGCTGACATGTGACATTACAGAGTCATAGAAGCAGCATGACATGATGTGGTTGGTTCAGAAAATATGATTTTTCATTTTGCTTCTGCATTTTAAAACACTGATAGTTAGGTTTAGGCATTGATAAGGTAAGGATGTCTTTTTTTAAAGTCTCATTTATATTTTAAAACGCTAATGTTTAGGTTTAGGCATTGATTTGGTAAGGACGTCTTTTTTAAACGTCTCATTTATATTTTAAAACACTAATGGTTAGGTTCAAGCAAAAGTTTTACGAGTCTGAATACAACATTATTTTACTTGCTTTTGGCGCCCCCAGCTGGACATTTCAGTGGAAACCTGCAGCCAAACGTGTTATACAGCACATACATTTTGAATTGCAAAAATGTTGTCATGTTCACATAAATTTCATAAGATCAGGCTGCCAAAACTTAAACAGTCATGCACACAACACTTGTGCACTCTGGATAAGCCGGTAAGACCGGTGGTAAAAGTGTTTACATGTGATACGAAATCAGGGTAATGGGCAAATATCTACGAGTGATGATTGTTATGACATTAGAATTGCTAGGGCAATGGTCTACCAACTGGGCTACAAGATAACCATTAATTTTCAACTTTGTTTAAAGATAGAACTGTTGCACTCTGTATGAACAGTTTGGGTGCAAGAATAGGACTTGGTGTGAACAGGCCTTAAAACTGCAGAGCACCAAAATGGAGAGCTCAAGTTAATACAGGGCTGGGCATTCCTGTTGTGTTATGAAACACCACAAACACTGTACACGATGTAACGTAACCATGCACGATGCTGCACAACAATGTCAATCAATTGTTCATTTGCTGGTACACTGCAAAGTTAGATATTCTTTGATCTACTGAATTGACTGGGATCAGGCCAAGTGTTAGCATGATGCCTGGGGCAAGCCAGCAAAGATTATAAGCCAGTATGAAATTAACAGAAACATACTGAGATATTAGTAACAAGATTATACAATCTCAACAACTTTATTTCAATCTCTTGATGAAAGAAAACAGGAAATAGTGAAAAATGAATCATGCTGGCATGCACAGAGGGGTAAAGAAGCCAACAGGGGAAACTCATCTCATCCAAAGAGGGAAAGAGTGTGTCACCTTGGTCAGCAAGTGAGAGGGCTTTCCTGCAATGCTTTGCAGAATGAGAGAGGTCTCCCTGTCCAGATACGAATGCTTTGTGCAGAGAAAGAGACAAACAAGAGTCATTAGTGCTTTATGATTTTACATGTGTGAAAGCAGCATGGGGAAAAAACGTGAGCAATAAATCACTGAAAATGGAAGGTACCATTTTACATATGTTGAATTTTGATGTGAATTGTTCCACATGAACAGTCTTGAAAACTAAAGCAGTGTGGTTTAAGAAGCACATGGAACAGTATATTAGACACTTTACCAGTGAGATTTATATAGAATATAAGTAATGAGCATGTTTGTGTGTGTGTTGGACTGTATTTTATTTATTAGGGAGAAGCAAACAAACAGAAAGACAGCTGTCTATCAAACATGTGTAGGTCAATCATGTTTGTCAGTGAGGGTAGAAGGATGGATTAGTGAAATCGCTCTACATCAGTCTGCGCTCAGATACTGCTCTACTGCACAGTCAAAATAAAGCATGCAGTTAATTGACTTTACTGCTGCTGAAGTAAAGGGTAGGTTTAGAAGAAGGGTTAAGGGTTAGGGTTTAGGGTCAGGTTAACAGTGTAACCACATATGTAATTGAATGCAGGTAATTTAAATGCAAGTACAATGCAACAACAGACTGTACATAATAAGTGCATTGTATCAAATTCTTAAATACGTAGTAGTTAAAGACATCTAATATAAAGTGGGTCTAATGGTACCTTACTGTCACACACATAATGCATGATAGCCTTCCTCTTAATTAAGAAAGTCAATGAAAAAGAATGACAAACTGCAACTGCTTTCATGCCAATTTGAGAAGTTTTCATTTGTTGAACCCAAGCCTGGGCTCAGAGTTCATTGATTAAATATTTAGGTCATATTATGTCTAAATACAACTAACTCCCAACTTAAAACAACCAAAACTGCTGTAAAAACACAAATCTGTTTGATTAAGTCTGCCTTGAGGGTAAAAGGAGCTGTTACAAAAAGGTAGGCAGAATAATAATTAAAAAAAACAATTCAGCATGTCTATTCGCATGGGACATCCTTTACAAGGGGTTATTTTCAAGGGCATTTTATAGAAGGTATAAGGTGCTGTAATCTTTCATGGTCCGCAAACACGCAGTCCTTAAAAGTCCTACAAAATGACTGATATAACTGATTCAAACAGGTTTAAAATTATTCCAATACCCCACCTTCCCATTTAAAACTAATTCCATCTGAAAATAGGGCTTTACTCAGTATTTGTCTTGTTTTCTAGTGAAAATACCTAAACATCCTTAAACTAACTTTTTAGATAAACTTTTGAGAAAATGTTTTGCTTAATTTGCTTAATTCAAACAGAAAATAAGTTTCTTTTTCTTAACTCATTGGCAAATAGATTTCTTCTTTTTTCTAACTCACTAGCTCACTAATTTATTTACCCTTATAAGAGTGTTGTGCCATTAGATATAGCCACATGCTAATGCCAAACTCAATTAAAATTCAATGGTAAATTGAGACTCGGGAGTACAGTACTGTGCAAAAGTTTTAGGCACTTGTGAAAAACTTTCAAAGTAAACAGAAAAAAGAGCTAAATCAATATTTGGTGTGAACACCTTTGCCTTCAAAACAGCACCGATTTTCCTACTTACACCTGGACACAGTTTTTCTTGGTTGTTGGCAGATAGGATGTTCCAAGCTTCTTGGAGAGTTCACCACAGTTCTTCTATTTATTTAGGCTCTCTCGATTACTTCTGTCTCTTCATGTATCCCGGACTGACTCGATGTTCAGTGGGGGGCTTTGTGAAGGCCATGATATCTGTTGCAGGGCTCCCTGTTCTTCTATTCTATTCTATTCTGTTCTATTTGCAAAAGGAATGTTTGGGAGTATAAAATGTACATTTCCTATTGACACACTAAAGTAGCAGATATAAATAACCATCTTAAGACAAATGTTTTTGTGAAACATCTTATGTGCCTAAGACTTTTGCACAGTACTGTACTTTGCCTGAGGAGCACTCTTTCAATGTCACTGCCTTCATTGAGTGTTCCAAATCGGTAACTTATGAGGTTCTATTTCAGTCAGGATCCTGCTTTCTAAGCTAGCTGCCTATTTAGGCAGTAGAGAGCAGGGCAGCTCACTAGATTTGGAACAGAATCATGTCTCTGTCTTTCTTTCTGTATTATATTCATCACTGTCAGCATAGCACCTGCTCTGTTCTACTACTATTTATCCCATTGACCTAACTTCAAAGAGAGTGCTCTTTCTCTCAGACACATGCATCCTTATTGTTCTAAAAAGAATAAATCTGTATTCGAAGTTGAAGGCAACAGTTAGTAACAGTAGGTTAGGTGTCAAACAATTATAAATAACCGATAAACACATTAACTGAGCTTGTGGAGCAAACTCCCTGGTGTCTATGTTCCTTTGGGGACACTGAAAAAATGCAGCACTCAAATCTGCTTGACCTAAGCAGTACTATGCTATTAAGCATTGTTTACCTCCGAACTCTGTTGGTCCTGTCCATCCTGTAACCCGTCCTGATCCTTGGGTTTCTCAATGTCCAGCGAGTCCATGCTGGACGCAGAGGCCGAGTTAATGCTTGAGCAAGAGGAATGGACAAAGGACCGTACCTCATGCTCAGTAACCGTACCCACAGACCCCGTCCTGCGATGATGATGATGATGATGGGAGGTCGCCCGTCGCACAGTGGAGGAAGAGTACGCCGCGGAGGGTGTAGAGCCAAAAGATGTGGAGCTCTGCTGGGCTGCTTCGTCCATGCTCTGGGAGGCTTTCTCCAGCTGGGCGGTGATGTCATCTAGAGAGAAGTTGGATGCCAATGGGGGTCTGCTGCTGGTGTTGCCTACCCTGACTGTAGAAGCTGGCGAGGCGCGGGTGCTGCTGCTGGTGCTGCCTCCACTGCTGCTCGCCCCTCCACTGCTGCTGCTGCTGCCCATGTGTTTAGTGCTGTGACTGCGGCCTGCCGGCGGTTTCTGACGCACTTTGGGGTCCCCGGACAGGCCAAGACGAGACGAACTACTGCTGGGCTTACCGATTGTGCTGAGCTCCTGCTCGATTGAGCACAGGTCTGCCATCAGAGCATCTAGATCCACAGCCTCACCCTGATTCAGAGCCTCTGTATGAAAACCCAAATGTACACACGTGTAATCAGTCAAATAAACAAGCTTATTTAAGCATGTTAAACATTTACTATGACAGTACCATGTATGACATTTACTATGAACAGTAATCTGTCCCTGTGATCAAGGTTCCTTGCAAGAGTTCCTTGCATATGCAATCAGCCATTAAAGCCCTTTAAGGCTCAGTCTTAAAGATTAAGTATGTAATTTTTTTTATGTTAAATACTCTCTTGTATCCCAGCTTAATAAGAAGAGACAAGTATAATAGATGTTTTTAATGTTGATTTCCCTGAAAAGAGAAAATAATGTGGCTTTGTGATGCTGTCAAAACATTGCTCTGTTGGTTTAAGCGGCCAGTCCAGCCCGGCACAGCAACGCTGGCTCAACCAATTGTGTGAGACACTGGAACGAGACTGTTTGATGACCAATGGAAGACAAGGGAATGTTTGGGAAACATGTTTGAAAACAATCTTTTTTTCTAGTAGCACAGATATTACACCCTTCACCTTTAAGCATGGCAAATATTTATTGAAAAAACTTGCAGGCTCTGTCTTAGAATCTAGTGATCCTTTTACCATGAGAGCATTTTTAGCATTAACTTTATTGTGGGATAGACATTTGATTTTGGAGTCTACAGTCCCTTTATGAGGTCGCAATTGACATTAGACTGTATAGCCCCCAATTAAGTAAATAATTTTTAAATGTATAGCACATTCATGAGGTCATAACGTTTTTGGAAAGTCCCCTTGTGAAGTAATTATGATATTAGACTGTATAGCCCTCAATAAAGTCAATGAGTTTAGGTAAAAAATGTCATCATGACTTCCAAATGTTTAGCCCTTAATGAAGTTACAATGATTTCAGAATATATGTTGCCCACTTGAAGTAAAACCTATTTTGTAAAGTTCTAATTATACAAATGTAGTGAAATTATAATGAGAATGAAGAATGGCTTTTTTATTTTTGCCATTTTCGACTATGATTTTGGCAGAAAATCTGTGGAATTTCAGTGGAATGGAGGGGGGTGGGGAGTCCCCACCTCGGTCATTTTCACATTAAAGGAATATGTGACCTTCTAATTAGGTCATATTGATTTTGGAATTTACACCCCCATATGAAGTCGTAACTATTGCAGAATGTACGTTCCCCACATGATGCCATGATGATATTATGAATTATGATTGTTTTTTGGTCTCTTGATATAGAGAGGCACTCACCGTTGATGTTATAAACGGAGAAGCGGTAGGCCATGTTGGCCATGTTTGTTTCTTGTCTGAGAGGGGCTTTCTGTACCTTCTCTGGTCTCCCATCATCCAGACTCTAAAGATAACACAGACACACAGGGTGGCAAGACTGTACACATGTAGTCGCACCTGCGCCAGTATTGAAAAGCATTGCACAGGAATTTATGTGATTACAGGACTATCCGATTAATTTAGAAAAATACAGATTATCACTGATGACAATTACTCTTAATACCCCTTGTTACATAACATTAAAAGCTATTAAAGTTGGTAAAAGGTCAAATATAATGCATATATTTGTGATATGAGGGCACTGTACATTGGTTGAATGATTGACAGCTGCCGTTTGAGTCACCACACTGCTTAAAGACCCCATTATAGTCAAATTGAAGCTTTCCGGTTTTTATTCCAAGTCTGTTAGCTTTGAGGAGATCAATATGCTAGTGCACTCTTAAAAGTTGACAAAACTAAATTTTTGCAGATATATGCATTCAAAAAAGTCTCTCTTCCAGGAAAACAGACCAAAAATATTTATTAGGGAACATTTAAATTTTTGTCCACTAAAATGCTCCCTAGAATGATAATGTCCTCGCCAGGGTTGGGGAGTAACGGAATACATGTAACGGGATTACGTATTTAAAATACAAAACATAAGTAACTGTATTCCACTACAGTTACAGTTTAAATAATTGGTATTTAGAATACAGTTAGTTACATTCAAAAAGTATTTTTATTATTGAAGAGATTACTTTGTATTTTATTGTCATTTGTTTCATTTAATATTTAGTCCTTTCAGATGGAAAACATTTATACATATAAATGATGAGATCCAAAGTGCATTTGAACAGCGGTAAAACACTTTCTTATGATGTGTTACATTCATACGAGCAGACAGAGAAGTAAGTTTGGAGCACAAGAAATAGAAATAAACCTTGTGTAAATTGTCAGCTTTACGCTAAGCTAAAATGCTATTTCTAGCCATTTTACATGCACGTTACCAGGCACAATCATATTTTTATCATCAAAAAAATTCACGTTGAATCATAATTTCTTTTTTTCTAGTAAGAGGCAAGAGGATATTAGGGCATAAATCATATTCTTGATAATAATTTTTATATTGTTTTCCTGTAAAAATATCAAAAAATCCTTAAAACAAGATCAATTTGATTGATCTTGTTTTAGAAACAACACTGCATAAGATATTTACATTTTTCAGAGAATGTATTTTTAACATGTATTTTGTCTTACTGTACTGGCAGAATTTTTATAGTCAAAACAAGTGAAAAAATCTACCAGTGCTGAAGAAGTAATCCAAAGTATTTACCATACGTTACTGACCTTGAGTAATCTAACGGAATACGTTATAAATTACATTTTACAGCATGTATTCTGTAATCTGTAGTGGAATACATTTCAAAAGTAACCCTCCCAACCCTGGTCCTCGCACCCTAATCCCACCTGCCCCCTACCACCACAAGTAGCAAATTATGATTCTTGGCTGTGATATAAAGCCTATAGGCCATTTAAAATAAAGGGTTGAGCCCTTCATTAGTGTACATCCCACCTCAACTTCATATTTCAATAATAAATACATCAAAACAGGAAAGAAAGTGATTTTATGGGGTCTTTAAAGCCTCATGGGTTATGAAATAACAGAACTAATCTTTATTGACAGTCATGACAGGTATGAAATTATTACCATCACTGTGACAACAGAATACAATATTTATTAAAGGACATCATCTCTCTGTCTTACCTTTGTTAGTTTGTCCAGCTCTCCAAGCCAAGCTCCAAACATTTTATCAAGGTCCTGGTCCTCTTTATCACTGTCCTCCTCTGCTGCATGATCAAGTTCATCATCTGAAAACTGTTCCATCTGAAACATAAGAAATAGGACTGATTGGAAATCATGTGACATTAAACTTTATTGTAAAAAAAAAAAAAAAAAAATTGCGAGCGTTTCCCATCAAGTCATGTTTTATTCAATTGTAAGTCTGATCACTTACAAAATTCCTAAAGAAGCCACACAACTTGAGGTATCATTCACATCTGTAGTGGAAATGGTGCGGGTCAAATTATGTGCTTAAGTTTATATGAGTTACACGTTGAAAATACTTAGGGAATTGAACAAACCCCTAAGCCCAAGTATACACAATATATCCAAGTATTAGCAATATTAATAGTGATGCTTGCCTTAATCATAATGTACAAAACTTTAGTTACAGCAGTACAACTTTATCAAATGTACCAGACTGTTTTTCATTTAAATAAATGACATTCATTTGCTGTTTAATGATCACACTTGGCCATATCGAGATTTGAACTTGAATGAATTGTCAAATTGTCATTGATTTAATCTATAAAATGTCACATCCCTTACAACTTTGCTAATAGCACCATACTGCAGTAAGGTACCAAATTTAGCAACAAGATGATATCGTACCATTTTAAAATATTTGGCATCAGAATTTTAGATATACATTTTCTATAATATATATATATATATATATATATATATATATATATATATATATATATATATATATATATATATATATATATATATATATACATACACACACACACACACACACACACACACACACACACACACACACACACTATATGGCCAAAAGTTTGTGGACACCATATGTGCTTGATGAACATTTGATTTCAAAACCTTAGGCATCAATTTCCCCCTTTGCTGTAATAACAGCTTCCACTCTTTTGGGAAGGCTTTCCACTATACTGTATGTGGTAACATGGTTGCAGGGATTTGCTCTCATTCAGACACAAGGCTATCAGTGAAGTCAGGAACTGATGTTGGTTGATGGGGCCTGACTTACAGTTGCTGTTCCAGTTCACCTCAAAAGTGATCAGTGGGGTTCAGGTCTGGGCTTTGTGCAGGCCAGTCAATTTCTTCCACACCAGACACAGTACACCATTTCTTTATGGACCTCACTTTGTTCACATGGGCATTGTCATGCTGGAACAGAAAGGGCTATCCCCAAACAGTTGCCACAAATTTGGAAGCACACAAAGCCAAAGCCATTACATAAAGAAACATTAAGATTTTTCTTTACTGGATTAAATGGAGTAACCAAATTCGGTAATTAGAAGGGGCTGTCCACAAACTTTTGGCCATATAGTGTGTGTGTGTGTATATATGTATGTATATGTATATATATATATATATATATATATATATATATATATATATATATACATACACACACACACACACACACACACACACTGGACACCAATGTTTTCTGATGTCGAAACATTTGAAAAGACAACACATGAACCTCAAATTATGGCACTTTACTTTATTGCACATGCATTACTAAGGCATTTGACCTCAGATGTCATAATCACTGGCCAGAAACTGTATATCATATACTGCCCTCTGGTGGCAATGTAGGACACACCTTGCCTGAAATCGTATGTTACAGAGGCTAAACAAATTATTGTTTGTCTCTGCCAATGTTGTCACATTATAAATTATGAAGGGCTTTGTATTATCACAAGCCTAAATGATTTATTCATAAAAAGGAATTCATCCTGTACAATTTAACACACTGAGCAGGACAGATGGAGACCTGGTGCTTGTGTGTTTTACACATCTGTGTATATCAGTGTCTTATCTATGTAAATATCAGATGGCTTGGAAATCATCCCTTCCAGTTGTAAATGGTTTTGGCAAGCTCAGTGTAAACGCATCTGAATCACTGTTATAACAGAGCCAGTAATGCTCTCCAGTGTCTAATGTTCCTACTGCACGCACCAACACTCAAATATCATATGGAAAATTCACACTCTAGCAATTAACAGTAGTTTATCATTTGGTTTGTTATTTAGTTTCTAAAGGAATGAAATACACACATTTGAAGTGTGCCTCAAGTGCATTTTGAGACCAGTTTATGTGCTACAGCCTCACTGAACTAAATTCACAGCAATATAACTATACTGCGGAGCACAATGAAAGTAATCCTCTTAGATTATTAAAATTCTTCTCAGGTACTTTGGTCTGAAAATGGCTCCTTCCTGTCACTGGTGAGGAAACCTCGTGTACAGGCTGTACCAGGCCACAGAACTCCCCACCACACAGATCAACCATGTTATGGAAAGAAAAGCCAGGCGCAACAAAGTCATTATAAACAGTTGGCTCTGATAGATCTGTTGGAACGGATTCCAGCCTAGTCCTTGTGAAACCAGCATTCCATAGGTTATGTTCGATACGGGGGATCATTTGCAATCTGACAACCCTGTAACTGTGGGTCAATCCCTCTCAATCAAGCAGAAAGGAAACTGGGCAGTGAGATGATGAAGTGCTGGCCAGATGTTCCACAGTTTAGTTCTTCATCAAAACAGCCGGTAGGGTCATTAGACACGCCACAGAGACCACTGCAAATCACTTCTACACACCAGCACATCTGAGGTATTATCAACATCAACTACAAGACCCTAACAAAAATACATGTGGTGATACCATTGTACAGTTAAGGTATCAGATGATAATACTACGGTACTTTGATATCTCCCATGGTACTAAATGAATACCATATTCATACATCATTGTATTTAAATGGCACTCCACGGCAAAATGGTACATGCCCAAAAATCCACGGTACCATGTCCAAAAAAACAAAGATAAACAAAGGTAATACCATAGTACAATTTGGTACTTTTCTATTAGTGCATGTAGATTTTTTTAATGTATTTTTTTTAGGTGAAATGTTTTAAATATGATAAAATGTGCTCTGAGCTGAGAGTAACACTATAATTCGTAGCTGAAAGAATCATCAAATTAACTAAAATATTTAATAACTAAGGGGCCGTTTGCACCAAGCATGTTTTAGCATCCATCTGTGCTGTATTTCAATAATTTTTTTCTGTGTAAACATGCACTAGATGGACGTTTTTGACCGTTGCGCCGCATCTTGCAGTTTTGTTTAGCGTCTTGCACCGGAGTGCAGCATTTTTTGACGACGTGTCAAGTTTAAAAGAACTTCAGCTGTTAAAAACATCTTGAGACACCTACATTCTGTGCCGCTGTGTCTAGTTTATTTTAGCACAAGGTGTGAATGCTCATTAGATTACCCCTATGCAGCAGTCATATCATATCGCTCAAGACCGGTTGCCCACTGAAGCTAAGCAGGGTTGAGCCTGGTCCTGGCCTTAAACCGAGGTCCTGACTCTCTGTGGTCATTAAACATCCTAGAGCTCTTCTCGTAAAGAGCAGGGGTGTAACCCCGGTGTCCTGGCTAAATTGAGCAGGGGTGTAACCCCGGTGTCCTGGCTAAATTCCCCCACTGGCCCTTCTCAATCATGACCTCCTAATAATCCCCATCCATTAATTGGCTCTATCACTCCACTCTCTACTCTTCACCAATAGCTGGTGGGTGGTGAGCGTTCTGGTGCACTATGGCTGCTGTTGCATCATCCAGGTGGATGCTGCACATTGGTGGTGGTTGAGGAGAGTCCCCTGTTCTCTGTGAAAAGCGCTTTAAGTGTAGTTCTGTGGAGTTCCTGGTCTGGTTAAAAACAAACAATCACAATTTGCTTATTTAAAACCATGCTGCTTCTTTTAGAAAGCCCCTGAATCTTACAATAATGGATTTAAGACAGATTTGAAAACATATCAGTCTCAAGTTGAAATCCTAAAGCTTTCCAATTAAGTTTCCATTTCTCACATCTTGGCTTATCTCTGGAGCCTACACGTTCCAAGCTATATCAGTAATTGTTTATGTTTCATCTGAGGAGAGAGTGAGCAAAACCATGGAGAGAATTAAAGAGAAGCTTTACAGGAAGCTGTGCTACAATTAGCTCCCTGCGGTTCGCAGCCCTGTGATTTGGACCTGGACTGTCAGGCTCGGGTATGCCAATTTTTAAGGATGCCAATGGCAAGTGAATTGACTGACCACAAATATTTCTTAAAGGCCATTTTTATATTAGACAATTACTTTATTTAGCTATTGCATATTTGTGACAAATGGCACAAGTCATCATATAGAGCAGCATCATATACCAGCTAGTCACTGTCTTTTGATAAAACTGCACCTCATACAGAAATGTAAAGACAAATCCTGATTTTCTTCATCATATTATTGTTTTCATTTCCTTTAGATGAGGAATATTCCACGTATCACCACATGGAGTTCTGAAGAAAAAAAAAAGAATTCTACATAAACTTCTTATGGTAAATTTTCAACTGATGTAAATGTTGTAAGAAGTACAATTTCAGATGGTATGTTTACCTTTGATTCACTAATATCACTTACATCAGCGAGGGTTAGACTATAGTTCTTTCAGCTCGACTTATGCCATACATTTTGTCATAGTTTATGAAGTTACCAGCCACTGGTATTTTTATCAGAAAGACTCGAGATTATTGGAATAATATGAACGAAGAGATACTTATATAATTTGGCATAAGCCCTGTCCTACAGTTCAGTGCTCCGATGCTACTTGAACCATCAGATACTGTTGGAGGCGATGCCGGCAGGGGGGCGGAGCTTACCCCCGCCCACGACGGGACTTAAACTGGTGGAGATGGGGTGGGATGGGGGGTGAAAACACGGAAGCATGTGAACAATGAGAGGCAGCTGCCAGGCTTATAAAGTGGAGGCTGTATTTTGATTGGATGAGATGCCTGATAGAACTACACTTACACTTATATTTACACGGAAAAGCCCATTTTTACTCACATTTGCCGCAGAGTTTTAATTTTGGACCCTGGGCATAAAAGAGCAAGTGAATGTGCATGTGTACATGTGACAATGACAACATCATCAAACACTCTGTGATCTGAACTTTACACGTGCTGCAAAGTCATGCCACGGCATTCCAGTCTAACAGAACCTGGACCGGGATTGTTTGGCTCACACTTTCTTCGCTTTATGCAGATTCAGTCTGGAGAGACAGTGGCCACGTGCAGCGTCAAGCCTGCAGAGGAGGCATCTGTTTCACATCACTGCTTTACACATTCCAAACACAGCAAGCACTTCGCTCTGATGGAGTAAAGCAGGCAGTCCTGTTGCCTCTTACACAGAAGAACTAGCAGTGTTAATAGATATTAAACACAGCTACACGTGTCCTACCAACACTGTAATGCTTTCGCTTTGTCCGCATTCAGAGGATTTTGCTGAGATGTTTTGGCATTGTTTCATACTTTATCAACGTATCAACATAATTATCTTGTCATAGGAGATTCTAAATCATGGTAGTGCAAGTTTACAGATACTTTGATGTGTCAGCTCATAAAACTAGTTGCTACTTGTTAAACAAAAGACAAGGATTACTGTAGAAGGATACTCCTACGGAATAGTGGTTACTAACTAATTTTCTGAAGAATATTGTGAGCTGCTTACCCATGCATGGCACACTGCCACAATGCTTGGTTGTTGTGGATGGTTGTCAGAACATTGCTATGTGGTTGCTAAGGTGTTCTGAGTGGTTGTCAGCGTGTTCCTATTCAGTTGCTGGGGTGTTCTGGGAGGTTGCTAGGGTGTTTCTATTGTGTTTTGAGTGGTTCTTTACTAACCTGACTAACTGGGGCATTGAATTCAGTCAGTCAGGCTCAAGAAAAACACAGAATCGCCGGTGTCCTTTGTAGCTGATCCCACTAAATTATTATTTTTGCCAACTTTGTTAGCTTTATTTTCACTCTTCTCCTCTTATTTTGTGCATTGTTTTGTTCAGTAAGGGGAATAAATATCACATGCGATGGCAAAAATCAAAATATTACCATCTGCTACACCAATGTTAATAACAATTCCAATGTTAAAGATAATAGTATTTAACAAGTTAAGCCACATTAAAAAGGTCATACAAAATAATGTGATTACTTTATAATCATAAGTCATCTTGAGCATAGATTTCATCTCTGGCAATCTTGTTAAGCAATGTAATAACATTGAATTGCATTTCTCTGTATTGTTTAAATATGTCCTCAATAACAGGAGTAAAAGTTATACACAAACACTGTGACGCGCCATGTTTGTTTGCGGGAAGGTGAGGTAGTCACTCAAAACTACCACGTAGTTAAGTAACACGTTACATCACTGTTCGGTTCTCAAGTCAATGGAAAAGCGTGTGGGAGCCGAGCACAGGCTCCCACATGAGAACCAGCATCATTTCGGTGGAAAGGGGCTATATGTTATTCTGGTCCCATTCTGGTCCCTAGATGTGGATTGGGTTCCCCTTTAATTCCAAGTCCATGGGATTTTTTTTTAACTGTTTTAACTGTTTAATTATCCACCATGGAAAGCAACAACACATTCTTCACAACATTATCACATGGAAAGTTAACATGTTGGTACCAGAATATTCAGTAGCAACCACATTCAGCCTTATTACTTACAAGCTCCATCCCCCTTTAGATATTTTTGCATCAATTCTAATGGTCGTGTTCAACTTTTTCCATGGTGCTACTGGCACAGCCTCAGCGAAACGGCCTCTGGTCCCATGAAAACCAGTACGTTTTTCAAAGGTTTCATTTTCCCTATAAGATTACATTTTTACTCCACTGGCAGTTAAGGTTAGGGTTGGAGTTTGGGTGTAATATGCATTCCTGTTGACTTAACAGTATTACATCCTTAGATTTTATTGTCATTGTTTTAAAAACAACGAAAAACAGTTTAGCAGCTCTTAAGGATTGGCAACAGTTCTTTTGGCACCACTCTGACATTTCACCCAGAAATTGGAGCTCACACATGCCCATATGTTCAACAACACTTCCAGCTTTGGCCACTGGGGGCAGTAATTTGAACTTCATTAAGCACAGACCGACTGCAGCTGAAGAACTTTCTACCTACTATCGCTGAACTCACAGTGAGATCAGTTTGTGCATGCCAAATTTGCCAAAAGTTGCTACATATTAAAGTTAAATACGGTACTTTTGAGTTTGCTCTATTTCCCAACCCTTAGAATGAGCAATATTAGTAGTGACGCTTGCCTGAGTGTAAACCACTAATAATTCAAACATATTTAGCTCAGCCAGAATCTTTTTTTTTTTTTTTTTTTTTTTTTTGTGGAGAAATAAAATAAGCAGTTTTAATGAACGCCAGTTTGGAAGACGTTACAAGTCATTTACATTTGTACTGATAACAAACCACAAGAGGAAACAAATCTGAGGGCACTGTAGCTGTGCATGTGAGTAGGAGGACAGTCTAACATGAACAGGAATTGTGCAGGATGTAATGGATTCTTTATCCCCCTCGCGGCTTCTTGTGTAAGAAGATGATCATCCCTCAAGATGAGAGTCACGCCAAATTTTTACAATGTCACAACAAACATACACTCCCGAAAGCAATTAATCAAAAGAGATGATTCATTCCCCTCAATGACATATTAGATTATGTAACAAATTGTCCCTTAAATCCTTAACTGATCCTGAGTCAGAACATAGCATCTTAATCAAGAACAACCCTATGTCTCCACCTATGGATGGTATTTCTTACTCTACCAGGCTAGAGTGCCAGAGGAATCAAAACTCTTCCTGAGATAAGTCAAGTGTTTCTCTCTAATCCAAAAGAGCCAGATACACCCTGATAAATATGCACTTAAATCTGAAGAATGAATCATAAGAGTGATAACCATTAGGCTTCTCCAAATGTTGTTGTAACACACGCTAGAAATACCAGTTTACTTACTCAGTGATGAAGTCTAAAACCAAGGATGGTATAAAACCGTCTGACCACTCAAAAGACCAATGAGATGATCTAGTAGGAGTTGCAACAGAGTGTGAGTAGACACCTGAAACAGTGAGGCTGTATTCCCAGATACTCTGTGGTTCCTATGATGGCAGCTTCATGCTGTTTGCAAATTAAGAACAAATGTGTGAATTGTGCATCCCACAGCCTGAACTTATGATCTTTGATCTTGGGGTAAGAGGTCATGAGGCATTTGTGTAATGGAGGAATTGGTATCCAAGTCCATCTGTCTGTCCTGGAACACAAGTGTCAGGCATATCTGTTAAACTTTTACCTTTTTGCACAGACAGGTTGCCAGTGCTGGTGCAGGTTATGTAGCAACATCAACTCTTAAATCAGTGGAAACCCTTATCTGAGCGCCAGCACCATTGCAATGGAAAAGAGGTACGAGTATTCTACATAATTTCTACAATAAGCACCAATTTATGCTATTACCAACTGCCACAGAGGAAGCAAAATAATGTGATTTAAAGTGGACTGATTGGCTATATGGGCCTATCAAAGGCATTTAACTCAGAGTGAGTCTGTTCTCATGCAAGCTGTTAAAAATGGAAGTAAGCTTTGAAGTGGGGTTGTGACCCTTGTAAATTCTTCACACAACACATGGCCTAGAACGAGAGTGTGTGTGTGTGTGTGTGTGTGTGTGTGTGTGTGTGTGTGTGTGTGTGTGTGTGTGTTTAATGGGAGCATGGTAAAGCCCAAAAAATAGCAGAGACACTAAAACAAACCACAGACCTCAGAGGTCTTTTCAAAGCCCAGCTGGTCTGCAGGAAGCAGCACATCAACACACTCATCACCTGTGAGCACATTAAATGACCTGTAATGCATCAATTGAGCCCTCAAAATATGATTATATTAAATTAACAAATATCAACAGGCTAATCACGGCCCTGTGCCAAACAGCAACATCAGTCCTCACAGTCAGTCTACACTTCGCCCCATTGGCTGTTCGGCAACGTGATGTTCACACCACTGCGGGTTCAGAAAAAGGGTGCATAGTGAATGCCAAGAGAAGCGGACCCTTATAAAAACTAAATGGAATATAAGATACCTTACAATCTCATGTAATTTACGGACACAGATGGGCAAAGGCACCATTTGGGAGAACTATTCAAGTCTTTTTTCAGTCATGCTTGGATGCCTTTTCCACAATTCCAAAACAAGAACATAGTATCTAGTTACACTGATGAATAAAAATGTTGAGTTTAATTAAATGCATGATCTTTAAATCACATGGCCTGATGATTTGATTTTGGGGAAAAAGGTGGCAAAGAACCACTTCTGACTCTGCAACTCTTCAAATAATACGCAAACATCAAATTAATTTATTAAAATCTATATTTGGCAGCAGACTCATGGTCTGCTTTATGAAACTGTGAACACATGGCTCAATCCAAGCAGTTCTGAATGATTTGCATCCATGCAACTCTTATTCAATACCAACTACTGAACACACAGAATGAGTAGAGGCAAAAGGGAACAAGAAAGAAAAAAATTGGGCAAAACAAAGGCAAGACAGATGAAGGAACTGCCACTTGCTAGCAAGATTGTTAAAATACCAATTCTATTTGACAGTTACCTTAGATAATGAAGTTTCCTTTGTAAATTCATACTCTTTGTTGTGATGGTAAGATCTGATCAAAAACATAAGGGTAGTAGGTACTTACAGAAAAAGCTATAATCAGTTCATTTAGGAAGGATTTTCCATTTGCAGGTCCAGTATTCTTCTGATACAGATGTGGTCTATTACAATGTCCTAGACTGTACATTACAATGGCTGCTTCAGTTGGCAGATTTCTGGTTTATTCAGCCTCCACTTCAAGAGCAATAAAGACATCAAGAGGGATTTGGCTTGTTTCTGGACTAAAGAACAGTCTCTCTGCGATGACTGGCCATCCTTAAAAATAAGTTTGGTTGTGTGAGAAGGTCCTCTGTGGGCGATAGTTACTCCAACCACATAACCAACTGAAGTCCAATGACTCTCAGTGAAACAGAGGGGAGCATTGAGGAGCATTTTCCCATGACTGTGACTACAGTACAGCTGTCATCCTCTGAGGTGGGTGACTCCATACACGACTGCAGTAAGAGCTCCTCGCACGAGGCAGATTCCAGCTGAGCTGTGGTGAGGATACAAGCAGAACATCAGGCAGAAAGAAACTGCCTCAAATAAGATCCAGGTTTTGCCTTTTTTTCACCTTTGCCTTTGTTTCAAAGAGAAAAACAAATATAGTCGTGGTGAGGATGAGCTGGCCTCAGCCATCGAAGGAAAAAATGAAAATGAATCAACAAGAGAGTCCAACTCTCAACTTAGTAATCCAGATGTGAGTGAGCAAGCACGAAATACACAAACACATAATGTCCCATCTTTCTTTCAGTTGCCTCCAAAACCACAATTAAAATAGGCTGAAAACTATCAGAACTAGGGGCAAAATGTTTGACGAACAAGAATGTTATTGGAACTTCTATGCACGTTCAAAGCAATTCATAATAAAGGAATAGATTACCCCTCAAATTATAATTCAGCTGGGTGAAATATCACTTTAAGCTTGACAATATTGAGCTTCAGTAACCATTTCCTCCCTGCATACTTCTCTTTCCTCCCTGTTTGTCTCCCTTCACTGCAATCTGATTGAGATGACTCCCCAGACAGCCATCCACATAGTCAATATAAACATTACCAGGCCAGTGTTTAGACTGAAGTTCAGGGCACAGTGGCTTTGCGATTAAACTATTTGTGTGTACACGCTTTATAAAGTTCAAAACAGAGAACAAAAGAGAGGGGAGAAAGAGGACAGTAGGAAAAGAACAGTAAAATGGGTTTTTATCTCTTTCCAGCATCTAAAGGAGGTCCCCTGGTGCAGCTTTGAGCCACTGTGTATGGACACCATCTCAATATAGATGGGGACCAAAATAGCTAAACAAATTTTAAGAGGGGTTTGTGGTTCTCACAGATAAAAAAAGAGCAAGTTACAGCTCTGCAAAAGGTCATTACCAACTATAATGGATGAGTTGACTTATTAAAATGATAGGATAACATTCTCCACTTTCAACAAATACAAGAATGTTTGTAGCATAAAACAGACATGACCAGATATAACAAAGTTTTAAAATGTAAAGCAAAGTAAGGTTCTCAACTTGTTTGCAGTACAGGTTGTCTGAGACTGCATCAAACAGGCGTATTGAGGTGCAGGGATGCTAGTGCTCAGACAATGTCACTGTTTCTGGCACAATGCCTACATATGGGAGTGATCACAGACCGTATTCCCACTGATCCAAAACCACTGCTATGGCACTGAGATCCTTAAGAATGATTAAAACAGACAGTTATCTCCAAGAGAGGCTGAAAAAAAGCAAAGTCTGCATGTGACTGAGTGCCACGTTGTATTTGGAAAAAACAGATTGAAAATATGAAGAGAGAGACTGAGGAAAAACAAAATAGCAAGAGTCCTTCTGAGGACATGTGGTGGAAATGTCAAGACATCTACAATGGGAGTATTTTGCCAAAAAGTGAAAGACTATGTTCTACTGAACAGGTTTGACAAACAAAGTCATGATTGCTTTTCCATTTAATTCTGGAGGCCTGGATGGTTATTTCCATGAGCTGTTTTTTTTTTTTTCTCATCATGAACATATGTTTACATTTGATTGCTCGTTCTTCTGAGCTCTACATTCCAATCCATGAAAGCAGCTCCAAGCAGAGTCCCAATAACATGCTAGATACCTAACTTTAGTGTGTTCTTTGTAACAAAGAACTTTGTAACATAAGTCGTAACATAAGTGCTTATTCACACTTCTATCAAAGATTCTATGAATATAATAAATACTAATTCTTACAGGGTTCTGGTACATGAAATCAAAAGTGACCATATTTTCTTTGTTAATCTGTCATCAAAATTTATTAACTGGCTCCAACTCTGAAACAACTTTTCTTTTTGGCAGATATAACCAAGGCTACACAGGCCTTTGGTTGACATTGGTTAATGTTAATGTTGTCTTAGGCAACTGTTGTAGGCAATGAAATGAAGCCTGATATCTTGCTAATAGTTGCCAGCAGTAATTTAATGCCAGTAACGGTTATGGGAATTGTACATAAAAAAAAAAAAAAAAAAAAAACGTCAGAATGGTCTTAATGGTGAAAATGACCTTCAGTCTCCATGTCTCAGTCAAAAAGCCAGTTTCTGTTATAAAGTGACCACTTTTTACAATCCAGTCAATTCTTAATAAATAAAATCAGGGAAAAATTTTTTTTTCATGTTGAATATTCTTCATAAATGCCACATTACGGAAGTAAAATGGGTTGCGCAGGCAGTTTCATATTGACGTAAAGTTAGCACTCCTTGCTCTATCACCTCTACCTCAACAACTTAGTGGTTTTCCATAGTCTCTTTAATCTATCATTGTCAGTCCAATTTGTTGAGCCAATTAGATGACAGAACTTCCTCCTTTCAGCACAAGGAAATTGGTGTTGTGGAAGTGATTAAGAAAGCTGGTCCAGTATCTGCTTCATCATGACAGTGGACCACTGGCCAATTGTTGAGCGACAACTGAGCTTTTTATTGGCTTTTATCAAGTGCTGAAGGCAGAAATCCAAGTGTACAATATCTTCCAAAAATTGGAAAAGAGTTTCCAAATTAATTTTACCATTGGTAAAGACAGATCAGTGAAATAACATTTACAGATAACTCTGGCTAATAATTTCCCATGATCAACACTGTAAACAAATCATGGAAATGATTGTTCATCAAAACACCATGCACTGTAATTGCAGTGTCATATCACCAGCCTCTGATTAGCTCAAGCAAATAGTAAATCATGGTTCACAGCTGTGATGTAAACTAAGCGCAATTGGCGATTTAAACAAAAATGGGACAAGCTCATTGATATGTCCAACATGAAATACATCAGTACAGGAAAAAAAGTGCACTCGTCCAGCCATTTCTAATGAATGCAGACACATGCTCAACATTTGTAAACAAAAGTGTGTGCCAAAACAAAGTACTTTGGTGGTACATTCCTTCAGTGTCCCTTAAAAAAATGGTGAGTTCTGGCAAACTTGCTGCAACTTTGCCACAGTTTTGCCACTCAAGATTTTCACAAGCAAATAAGCTTTGTGGCAAACTCTTCATTGTTGAAAAAGGTTTTCTGCAGGTTCACCACTACTGGTGAAGAGCTGCAAACTTCTGATAAACATTTACTGAGAATTGCAAGCTCATTTGCATGTGAAAATAATGAGTGGGAAATTTGAGGCAAGTTTGTCAAAATTTTCTAAGGGGTGTTAACATAAGAAATATTTTTATTTCATTTTATTTAACGTTTATTTAACCAAGAAGTCTCTTGAGATTCAATCTCTTTTTCAAGGGAGACCTGGCCAAGAAAGCACACCATTACAAGGTAACAAAATTATAAAATCAAACACAACAAAAACAGACATAGGACAAAATTGAAAACACATTAATACAAACAAAGGATATATACTACAAATAAATAATACAAAATCCAGCTTATGAATAGTAATTGCACTCTTCAGTCACACAGTTTTTTTTATCAAAGCTTTGAACTCTCTCAAGGAGATCAAAGGATTAAGCTGTAGAGAGTTATGAAGGTTATTCCATGACCTGGGCACAAAATAAGAGGAAGCCGTTCTACCAAGTTCTGAGCAAATCCTGGGTACCCTGTAGAGTAGTAGCCATCTATAGGAGCGAGAATCATAACAGCTATTGATAAGCAATAGAAGATTACACAGATAAATAGGGAATTCACACAGTATGGCTTTGTAAATAAAAATATATTTTCTCCTTAAACTTAATGAAGGCCAAGAGACCAAATCATATACTTGACAACGAATTGGTTATAAAACGTTGAGAACTATGATACACAGAGTCTAGGCAGTGAAATATAGAGGAGGCAGCATGCATGTAAATAATATTCCCATAGTCTAGAGCACTTAAGAATGCAGCCTGTACAAGCATTTTCCTAACTGCTAAATTAAGGCAGGCCCTATTTCGATAATAAAAACCCAGCCTAATCTTCAGCTTCTTCACTAGGTGCTCAATCTGCGCTCTAAAAGAGAGCTTCTCATCCACCCAGATACCAAAGTACTTATAGGATGATACTTTTTCAATTGAGTCCCCTCCCAAAGTGTGAATGCCATCAATATCTGAGGTATTTGGTTTTCTTGGCATTAAGTACCAACTTAAGATCATACAATGAGACTTGAAGCTTTTGAAAAGCAGTCTGGAGCTCATCAACTGCCTGGCTCAGAGAAGAGGCAGACTATAGTATCATCTGCATAAAGACGCACTTTAGCTGTAGGTATGTCCTTCCCGGTGTTATTTATAAAAATAGAAAATAAGACGGGGGGCTAAAACTGAACCTTGGGGGACTCCCTTAGGGATCTCCAAAAAGCTTGACTTACACTATATTGCCAAAAGTATTCGCTCACCCATCCATATAATTGAATTCAGGTGTTCCAATCACTTCCATGGCCACAGGTGTATAAAATGAAGCACCTAGGCATGCAGACTGCTTCTACAAACATTTGTGAAAGAATGGGCCGCTCTCTGGAGCTCAGTGAATTCCAGTGTGGTACTGTGATAGGATGCCACCTGTGCAACAAGTCCAGTCATGAAATTTCCTCGCTACTAAATATTCCACAGTCAACTGTCAGTGGTATTATAACAAAGTGGAAGCGACTGGGAATGACAGCAACTCAGCCACGAAGTGGTAGGCCACGTAAAATGACTGAGCGGTGTCAGCGGATGCTGAGGCGCATAGTGTGCAGAGGTCGCCAACTTTCTGCAGAGTCAATCGCTACAGACCTCCAAAGTTTATGTGGCCTTCAGATTAGCTCAAGAACAGTGTGTAGAGAGCTTCATGGAATGGGTTTCCATGGCCGAGCAGCTGGATCCAAGCCATACGTCACCAAGTGCAATGCAAAGCGTCGGATGCAGTGGTGTAAAGCACGCCGCCACTGGACTCTAGAGCAGTGGAGACGCGTTCTCTGGAGTGACGAATCACGCTTCTCCAACTGGCAATCTGATGGACGAGTCTGGGTTTGGCGGTTGCCAGGAGAACGGTACTTGTCTGACTGCATTGTACCAACTGTGAAGTTTGGTGGAGGGGGGATTATGGTGTGGGGTTGTTTTTCAGGAGCTGGGCTTGGCCCCTTAGTTCCAGTGAAAGGAACTCTGAATGCTTCAGCATACCAAGAGATTTTGGACAATTCCATGCTCCCAACTTTGTGGGAACAGTTTGGGGATGGCCCCTTCCTGTTCCAACATGACTGCGCACCAGTGCACAAAGCAAGGTCCATAAAGACAAGGTTGAGCGAGTTTGGTGTGGAAGAACTTGACTGGCCTGCACAGAGTCCTGACCTCAACCCAATAAAGCACCTTTGGGATGAATTAGAGCGAAGACTGCGAGCCAGGCCTTCTCGTCCAACATCAGTGTCTGACCTCACAAATGCGCTTCTGGAAGAATGGTCAAAAATTCCCATAAACACACTCCTAAACCTTGTGGAAAGCCTTCCCAGAAGAGTTGAAGCTGTTATAACTGCAAAGGGTGGGCCGACATCATATTAAACCCTATGGATTAAGAATGGGATGTCACTTAAGTTCATATGCGTCTAAAGGCAGATGAGCGAATACTTTTGGCAATATAGTTGTATGTCCATCTGTATATACACACTGTGTTATATCTGCAAGGTAGTTCTTGAACCACTCTATAGACACCCAACCCGATATCACTGGAACATGACAATGAATGTATCTGTTTCCAGAATTTAGTAGGATTGGTTAAATTTTCCTAAATAGATTTTAAGTAATATTCTGACTTAGATGTCTGACTTGTGCATTTATTTCTCAGAGCTCTTGAGGCAGTCCAGTCAGCAAGGGAGTTAGTGGATCTAGCCTTGGCCCAGAAGGCATTCCTTTTCCTGATCAGGTTAGATAGTTTAACTGTGAACCAAGGGTTGTCCCTCCCAGAGATCCAAAATTTCTTTATAGGGGCATGCTTATTGCAAATCGACATGAAAGAAGTATAAAAATGTTCCGATGCTCACACCACATCGTGGATTATACTGACTCTGCCAATATCACTACTGTACAGATCATGCAGAAATGCTTGCTCTTCAAATCTTTTAAAATACCTTTAAAAAACATAACGAGGATTGAACTTGGGTAATTTTGAATTTCTTACACAGGCAATGGCACAATGATCACTGACATCATTACAGAATACTGCAGTCGAGGTATATTTGTGGGGCGCATAAGAATGAGATCCAGTAATGTAGATTTATTTAGATCTTTTGGGTTGAGCCAAGTAGGAGCATTAATAAATTGCATGAGATTTAAAGAATCACATAATTCCTTAATGCAATCTGATGCAGAGGAAAGCCCAATTTAGATCACCCATGAGAATGAATTCAGAATCATTTAGACTGTGTAAGGCATCAGAAAGAGAGAAGGCTTCTTTTGTAGCTGACGGCGGTCTATAACAGCCAACGACAGTAAAGTGAAAATCTTTGGATATATTTACCTTAGAAGAAGAAGCCTTTATTTTGTCACACATTATACATTTTGCAAATATACAGTGAAATCCTTTTTTTTTTTTTTCGCATATCCCAACTAAGCTGGGGTCAGAGCTCAAACTGTCTGCTTTAGTCATAGACCATGACATGGAGCTACAAAGATTGGATTTAACGTAAATAACACCACCACTACAGTTACCAACTCGATCGGATTTATAAACATTGTAACCATCAATCACAATCAAATTGTCAAGTACTGATTTGTTTAACCAAGTTTCTGATAAAACCATAATATCCATGTCCATTGTGACAGCCCAGAGCTTTATCATGTCCATTGGGGAGAAGACTTCTAACATTAAAATGCACAAGGCCAAGACGGGATCTACTTTTAAAGTCTGCCGGCGTGAGTATAGGGGGTGCACAGCATAGTAGAATATCCAGGAATATCTAGTTACACTCAGCCTTGTGTGGTCACTGATGAACCAATAGCAATCCAGCAGGCAGATTAGGTATTTAAATCAAGCCTCCGCCAGCTCATATAGGTCTTCTAAAACCCAGCAGCAATAACTTCAACTCACTTTTGGATTGTTGAAGAAAAAAAAAAAAGAAAGTAAAAACAGTGGAGAGTCCACTATGCATCTCTCTTGAGTAGATGTAAAAAGTCACTATCCTTAGCTGGATTGTCAGTATAAAACACAGAATAAACAAATACAATTTCAAATAAATATATTAAATATATACTCTTTGAAGAAGTGGAGAGGTTTTTTTTTTTTTTTTTAACCAAGAAATGTATTGGATTAAAGTTTATAAAACTCAAGTCAAATAATATCTCAGCGCCACCACAAAAAGTCCCTAATTTGCATTGTTTATTACCTCCAGAACAAGTCTTCTAATGAAAAAGCTTAATCCAACTGGAGCCAAACAAACAATCTTATATTGACAAGACATATGGTTGAGCTGACCAGAAAAAAAAAAAAAATGAACAAATCATTCAGGCTATTTGTCTCACTCTCTTCATACAATCCATGTTAAAACATCAAGTTTGAAAGTTGCAATACTGGAATCTGCCATATCCCGGCTTTCACAATAGAAGCATAAAGAAAACCATGTGTCAGCTAATTTGGTCCAGGACTTTGACTCTACATCTTAACAAGAAATTTGCTGCAGACTTGCACAAAAAGCCCCATTTGCTACACATTAAAACAAGAAATGTAGTGTTTCTTTCCCCAAGTGAATAACACTTCCGTGCCGTTACCTCCTCTTCATTCACATTATTGCAAAACTATCATCAATCTTTCCCCATCTGCAGATTTCCAGAGCACTTCAGACTGTGCTTAAATAATCATGTGAGTTAATAATCAAGATGACGTGTATTTATTCAGACAGATCTGCCATGCTTCCATTGCCTGCCATTTCCACATAATCCAACCTGGATAAACAAAAAGCCATCCAAAACTCTCTCCTTTCAATCGCCTCTGTGACACTCAGGACAGATGATGGTCCAACCATGAAGTCAGAAGCATGCACGCAAAGCACATAACGACATCACCTGGCAACCAACAGAAACCAAACTGAAAATGCATATCAGGCCATAATTTGCCTAAAAGACCCTATGAAACAGGGGTGGCACCAGCTAATTTTGATTGCTAGTGCTAAAGAGGTGCTAAATCACTGACAGGAGAAGCTGAGCTTTGGTCACTAAATATGTGCAAAACCCAGCATGGCCAAGCAATTTTATTAATATCAGTTTGCACGTGGTGACAACAGAAGTGAAATCTCTACCTGCAGCCTCAATAAAACAGGCAAGGCACTTTCAGGGGTGTTTTCAGCTTTTTACAGTACTGTCTGAAGCACAGGTACAGCAAAACAGTGTACACTTATTGGGGGTCTGGGGACATGCTCCTCCGGGAGAAACTTTTTGCAAAAACGGAACTAAAGCATTTCATTCTGGTGACTTTAGGAGCAGCATTTTTATATATCTTGTGTAGCAATTAATGCAACTATGGGCTACAAAGCATTGCTAAAAGACTTATCCGGACAGCACATCTAGCAATAGTTAAAGTTTCTCAAAATCAGCTACATTTACAAAAAAATAGCCTGCCGTGGCAGGACCATGGTATTGTGATGGTATCAGATGGTAATACTGCTGTACACCATGGTATTTACATAGTACTCCAATTTACATGTAAAAAAAAAATACTTTTTGATACCTGTTTGGTTGGGAAAATGGCTTCACCTTGAGTTGCTCAAAAGCTGCACACGCAGCTGTTGAACTTAAAGACATTATTCATTGCTGTCAAATGAAGGATGCACTTGCAGGTTTTAATTCAAAATATTGCCGTCACCATATGAATGGGGAGAGCCGTAAACTGACACCTACATGTTGCAAAATCGTCCGTGACTACTCTTAAAAAAACAGCCATTTTTATCGTAGTAAACTCCACACATTTTTCACTCCAATAGGATTGTTGAGTGTAAAACATGTTGAAGATTAGTGGATAGGCGGCCATCCAACCATCTCACAGATCAGCAAAACGTACCACACCGAGAGCAGCAAGTGAAAAGCGCGTGAGGATGAACCACCTCTGAAGCGCTGGGATGAGGGGGTTCACGCCAAATTCAAGAGGATTTTGATAGTGAACGTAAAGCGCTTTGGCTTCACTCTAATTAAACAGTCGTGTAATGCCAAAGGTTCTTGGTCGTTGCTGGTTCACACACACACAGTGTTAATGAAACACAGTGACACAGAGGAGGAGACGGCCACTTTTTTTCTGTGAGGATGATAAAATAAAGAAACATATTTTTAAATTTGCACAGAATCTCAAAGGACTTACTTCATGAGAATCGTTGGATTTAATCATAGAGCCTTAAAATAATGTGAAAAAGTAAAGAATACAGCACACTGCGTAATGTAATATAATGTAATGCAGTGCAGTAATTAACAGGTTGGCTGGGTTCCCAAAATAACAGTGTAAATGTAAAATGGCCAAAAAGAAAGACATATTTTCAATTTTTGGAAATATTTCAAAATGTAAAATTACAATTATTTTCATGCCATTCATATGTTTTTAAAGCCTTACAAGGAGATCTTTTCCCTAAAGGAAACTGTATCCCTATTTTATATTATAATTCCAAGTTAAATAAATAAATAAATGACTTCTTAAGGTACAATAAAAAAAATTAAGATTTATGCATTTCAATGTAATGAGTAAATATCAACAAATTGAATTGAGTAATCTTTAATGAAATAAACAAAAGAAATATGTATTTGTTTTTTAAGTTTATTAATTAAATTTGATGGAATTTTGTTATGAAGCCAAAATATTTTTTGGAGAGTGTATGAATCACAAATACACCTTAAGAAGTATGACAATTATGAATGAAAATTGATCATCATAATCACAATTTCTTGTTTGACAATTAATCGTCGGCCATACTTCATAATCATGACAGCACTACCAAAAACCATCCTTATAAAACAAAAAACTCCCAATCAATCCAATCTCATCATATAAATTAAAATCCTGAAAAACTCTTAGTGAAGATACTAAATATGGGAATTCATTGGAGTGAAGATAGTTGATGTTCTTTGGCCCTAGAACAGCTGCCTCTTTGTGACTAAATTAAACACTGGAACCAAAGCTTGGCCAAGCATTCCAGCCACTTGTCTCTTATCAGTCACAGTCAATTCACATTATTGACAGAAGATGAGGTTTGAAAAGGAGGAGTGAGTTGTCCCAATTTACTGCCTAGCATCGCTAATGACATCGTTCACGTGCATCTAAGTGCTGTCAATTGGAGACGTGCATGTAGACTCCCCAAGCAGGCTTGGCAACACACACAATAGGAGAGAGACTTCACAAGGGTCTCAATAAGAAACTGGAGAAGAAAGAACAGGAATCCAAAACAAACTCCAAAATAACAAATTTGTTTCCAAATGATCTATTCTGAAATCATAATAAAAGAGAGGTTAGATCCACAAGCAGCTGCATTAAGTTTAACTCTTAATTGTTTATGTTTAATTAGACTGTTAATTACTTGCTCAATCACAACCAATGGCAGACAGCTCTCAAACAAGCTGATCTGATGGATACTAACTCAAATATTGAGTGCAAATGCAGCTCTTAAGCATTCTGGATGACATACTATGCATCCTCTCTTGCTCCTTTATACACGTGAAAGCCCAGAAGGGTGTGGTGTCTGCCAATGACAGACATTAGCAATTCCCCAGTCGTAGCAACCAGCACAAATGTTCCAGTTTTTCCAGTCCCAGCTGCACAGTAACAGGGTCACACCTGATAATGCACAGTACAATGCAAGTAATTCAAAATAATATATATATATATATATATAAAATAAAAATAAACCCCACTACACCAATACTAGGGCTGTCATTTTAACATGTTAGTTAATTGTATCAAATAATGAGTAATTTTTTTTTACATTTAATAAGAGAGACATGGGGACAAGGGATACATATACAAGGGATTTCGCTACCATATAAGGGATATAATACATAATAATAAGGAACATAATATATAATAAGGGATTTTGCTACCATAGCAGCAAATCAAGCTTAAAGTCATCCAAAGTAGCACCTAAATTATGTTTTGGTGAGTTTGCAGTCACCAAATACCCCAACCCACATACCAAGGGGAAGACATTACAGAACAGAAAGGTGTAAAGAATTATTCACACAGGACGTGTGAACAATATTTAGCTTCATCTTATGGTATTGATATCCTAACGACTAAAATTTATCACATTTTTCACATCAATATTTTCACATTAAATAATTGGTCAACACTCACAGCAAGTGTGTGAAAGCAAAACATTCCTTACATCAACGCACTTATATTGTAATGCCAGGTCACTGCTGATTCCCACCCCTACAGGTAAGTTTCTCTAATTTCACAGCTATCTAAGAGGTGAAATATATGACCAAGTCATCTAAAGGGTTACACCCTGGCTGGGATAAAAGAGGGCAGCACTGTCTGCCTTCGGGCACTTAGGGAAATGAGGGGCCCTGAATTTGTTTCACCAGTGACAGTGCAGAGACCAATCAGAAGCAGTCCAGCCCGAGATGTTGCTATTACATTTAATGACTCAAAAGAAACAGGGGTTTTAAAAGCAGACAGTGAATGTAATTATGAATGATGATTCCGGTGTAGGACAGCCCAGCTGAGACCCCATTAACACACCGCATGGGGGTCTGTGTGCATCCACAACAAGATAATGCGCCACACTATAAATCAATACTGTTGCCCATTCTCTTTTCAAGCAATCCCACAGGCCTTGAACACGGGCCAGGCTGGCAGGAGTGACTGTTTATGTGTACACACCATAATGACCTGCAGTTCATTGATGACTAATATGAGTTAATGCAAACACAGCCTGGAGCTAGTTCTCAAACGTAGATCATGTTCTAAGCAAATACTTCTAAGCAAGCAAGCAAATGACAAGAAAAGCAAGTTAAAAAGCAAGCAATTTGGTAAAAGAACACCTGGTGAAGGCAATATAGGTGGATGCCCAGGGCCCTGTCTTGCTAAGGGGGCTCCGCAAGACGGCCCTCTCTGGTAAGCTAAAGCAATTAAATCACTGTCAGTGTAAACGCACCAAATTATTAGGGTGTACAATGCAAGTAAATGTGTGCATTATAGATATAAATGGAAAGAAACAGTTCTATTAATGTGGTAATGGATGGAGGAAGATAGGAGAGACTTTTGAATGGGTAGATGAAAGCACACAGCAATCCTCCATTACACACCTTCCTGTGGGTTCAATGACATCACTCCATCACTTCCTGTACCCACTTGCTCTTTTCTTATCTCCAAGGACCAAGCACAATCATAACACTAATTTTGTATGCCTCTGAAAGGTCAATGTGAAACAGTATTCAGTATAATAAGTCTGCTAAGGTTAACAACACTTCAGGAACTCCATCTGAAACAGATTATGAGCCAGCCAAAGGCCATTCTTCCCAACAAAAACAAAGATCCTGATTTGCACAGGAATAGAATCAAAACTAGTCTTCACAGCCTCTCCACAGGGCGACATTAGAGGGAGACACTTGGTCACCACAGCAACTGGTCCTTGACCAAGCTTTCCATGAAATTTTCCATTGTGTGTGTTGTGTTGGAAGGTGTTGCTTAACCTTCAGAAAATGTCTGTCCACCTAAGGTCAAACTAAATATACAAGTCATTTTATTTCCCATGTACTTACATAAGGTTTTCAGATTGGGACAAAACAAAACAAGAATGGTTAACAGGGTAGCGCATTTAGCCTAAATAAAACTTTCACCCAGTAGGGACTAGCTAGTTTGGGACCAGGGGCCGGTTGCATAAACAGCCATTAACTTAATACTGCGTCTAACAATTAGTTTGACCAGCGAAAGACGCCATAGAAAGCCTGTTACATAAAACAAGCTCACAGTTGTCTTTAGTAAGACAGTCTAATTTGCATTGCATTGTGGGAAATGTAAGACACTGAACTGCTTTAAAAAATGGCTGACAGTGTATGTACAATACAGTTTTAATTTGCTGAAAATATTTGCTTATTAGAGGACTACAGTGCTTCAAAATTGATTGTAATGAACAAATTTAGTGATTTTAACCCAAATAATAAAAAATACATGACATTTTGTTACCATCGTTGAGCCAAAGTCTTCTACAAAGTCTCAACGCAAGCCCCTTTCAGCCCTCAACTGGCTCAGCTGACAGTTATTTTCCATGGCAACATAGAATGTCAATGAAAGTTAGCCTAGGGGTGTGCTGTCTTACATTTCAGTCTTAAATTAGACTGATCTAAGTTTTTATGCAACTGACTAAAAAAAATTAAGACCAGCATTTTAGATGACTAACTAGTAAGACTAGTCTAAAACAGTTTTATGCAACCGGCCCCAGATGTTGGTTTGTGGTTATTGATGAAAGTTATATTTCTGATAAATTAGAGAAAGATATCTGTTTGTTAATTTTTCTTCCTATAACTTTTGTAACAAGGTTGTATTGTTGAGTGTAAAAACTGAGACTGGAATGGAATGATTTAATAATCATGAAAATTATATAAAAATTATGAATCAATTATTTTCTACAATGGCTGGAAAGTCAGTTGGATTATGTCAGTATTATGACATGTATGTATGTTGTGATTGTTTTGATTGTATGTTGTATGTATGCTGTTGTTGTTTTGATTGTTATATACAGTTGTGACGATCAAGACCAATGAGCAGGTACATTTGATGTGTTAAAACTAGCTAATTTACATGCTATGCTAACTGTATGTTAGATTAATTTATGTAATATACCTAATAGTATACCTAATTCATTAAAATAAAATAATAATGGGATACCAATTTGCAACCTATTTGTGGAAAGTGCTAGATATGCCTGAAGCAGTGATTTGCAGTGGGCCTGTGTGATGCATGCGACTAGGTCATGTTGGCGTTAGGTAGCAGCTGAACTCAAAAGTTGCTGCAGACGACAAACACATCACACAGTAGAACAGCAAGAACTTTGGCTGCCCAGGAGCTGCACATACTTTCAGATTGTGTTTCAATCTAAACCATAACAATTAGAAAAGCAACACCTCTGCACAGGCTGCGTGGAAAGCTGCTTCTTTGGCAGAACTAAAAACATCCCAGCATTTCTTCAAGGCTACTGACATTCTGATTTCATCATTTCATCTCCCCTGATGCCTGTATGACTGAATCATGTAATTATAAAGGAAACAAACAACAATATTATAATATCCTTTTACATTATGGAAACTCGCACGGAATTCAATCAATTTAGTGTCTGGTAAATTGATCAAATAAACAGTTGTTCTCAACTGGTGGGTCGCAGGTTTGTGCTGAAAAGGTCACAAACAGCAGGGAAAATACAATGCTAAATGCATATGAGAAAATGCAATAATGGTGCATAGTTAGGAAGGCAAAATGAATAGGCTAATCCATTTTTAAAAGGGCGGAAAACACATTTTTTTTTTTTAGATATTTTGCCGCAAATTCATCTGCCACTTTGTAGAAGCTAGTCAAATCAGGCAGATGCTAACATGGACAGATTGCTTGAGATGTCCTCATCTTCGAAAGGTAAAAGAAAATATGACCAAGAGTATATTAAATAAGTTTACTTGCAACAAGGATACATATGGATTGTGCTGTCCACAATGTGTTTTGTGAAATGAATTACCAGCTGCCAAGAACATGAAACCATCAAAATTTGAGAAACATTCTGAAACCAAACACTCAAACCATGAGGACAAGTTTTTCAAAAAAAAAAAATGTTTCATAGTAATAAAGAATTACCATTAATACCATTACTAATATTTTATTATAAGGACATTTTATGTACTTTTGTACAATAAACAATTTTGATACTGTGTTGGGATGCCACTTGATCTGGATTCTAAAGCAAAACTGGTAAAAAAACCACTGGTATAGAAATCCAATCCAGAACCAAAACTTTCACACTTTTCCCCTCCACCACACTGATGGGAAAAATGACACTTTGTGTAATTATTGTTCCAAGAAACATGAGACTGTAAAACCTTTGCTCGAGCTGTGGCGGGGCCCCCAAGGGCTTATTGTCCTCTCCTACTGCCACCCTCTCATTAACACAGCTAAAACAGGCGGCATTGAGGAGATAACCACACTTCTGCACCTCCCTCTGAAAGCGAGGAATCAAGAGGCACAAACTGAGAGGGCGGATGGGGGAACGGGGCACAGAAGTTTCTTCAAGGCAGAGTTTAGGGGTTAATGATAGTGTGGCTATGTGGACACGTGTGGTGGAATGTACGGCAGACAGCAGGTTTCGGGCCTGATAACAGGGCAGACGACATACAGGGATGTAATTCTGGAACATCAGAGTCCCTATGGAGAGCAGTCATAAAGCCTGGGTCTACTGTTTTCATTTAGCCCCACATGCTCTCACTTTTAAAATGGAATTACTAACGAAGCCAGACTCTCTGGCGAGCACACAGGAGGATCCAATCCTTCAACCAGCAATATTTAAGATTTTGCTAACTTCTGGAAGATTTTACTGGTTGAGTCTGTCCACAGACATTATGTTCTTTTCAAAACAGTCATCATGTGTCTATGGAAATATTCAGGAATGTTTAGAGAAAAAAGCCAACGAATCTTTTGACGCAAGTTAATGGCAAAGCATGACATTTATTTATTACTAGGGGGATCTGTGACAAGATCTCGTGATATTAAAACATAACGATATTTCTTGTTGAGGTGAAAAGCCGTCTCGCGATATCAGCATGACGGAGTGTGAGGGTGAAATTAGCATAGAAGATGCCCCCGGCACTTTTAAATAGTTTGTGTGGCAGCATTTTAGGTACCTGGTGGAAACAATAAACGGCGACAGAGTGACAGACAAGACATGAACAAAGGCTGTGTCTCGTTTGGAAGGCTGCGTCCTCCAGAGGTCGCATTTATTGGCCGCATACGTCAGAGGCTGACTCGTTTCATTAATTTTTTTTTTTTGTCGTTCTTTTTCTTATTTTTTATCTATTGTCAATGACTTTTAAGTATATGCACTTACATTTATACAATTGTTAACCTTTTTTGCATTCCCAATAAAAAATAAATAAAAAAAACGAGACAGCCTCGATGACGTATGCGGCCGCCAAATGCGACCTCCGGAGGACGCAGCCTTCCAAACGAGACACAGCCAATATGTAAGCACTGTAAGAAAATAGTGCCGTACACCGCGGCTAACACAAGCACTATGCAAAGACACCTACAGAAACACTGCAGCTCTCAACTAAAATCAACCAGGTCTGAAGAGACTCATGCGAAATCATACAGGAGAGAAGCCAGTCAGTTGAGTTTGTGGCAAAACCTTTTACAGTGTTTGCATATTGTTCTGTCTTTTACTGCATATGATAATTCATACTCAGAAAGTAGAACTGAAGTGACATTCATTACAAGATGATTAGTTAAAACATTTCAAAATGCACCTGCATTGTTTTGCATTTTGTGACTTTCAGTCGAATAAAAGACTATTTTTCAAGTCATATACACTACTGGTCAAAAGTTTTGAAACACTTGCCTGAAATGTTTCTCATGATCTTAAAAATCTTTTGATCTGAAGGCGTATGCTTAAATGTTTGAAATTAGTTTTGTAGACAAAAATATAATTGTGCCACCATATTAATTTATTTCATTATAAAACTAACATTTAATAAAAAAAAAAGTTTTTGAAATTGATGACTTGGACCAAATAATAAAGAAAAGCAGCCAATAAGTGCCCAACATAGATGGGAACTCCTTCAATACTGTTTAAAAAGCATCCCAGGGTGATACCTCAAGAAGTTGGTTGAGAAAATGTCAAAAGTTCATGTCTGCAAATTATAGACAAAGGGTGAAAATATACTTCTACTCTGAAGATGCTAAAATATAACACAATTTTGATTTATTTTGGATTTTGTTTAGTAACAACATAATTTCCATAGTTCCACTTATGTTATTCCATAGTTTTGATGACTTTACTATTATTCTAAAATGTAAAAAATAAAATAAAAAAAATAAAAAATTATAATAAAGAATGAGTAAGTGTTTCAAAACTTTTGACCGGTAGTGTATATAGTGTTAAAATATCGTCTCGTCTCGTTCTCGTGAACCCAGTATCGTGTATCGTCTCGTGAGCTAAGTGTGTCGTCAAACCCCTACTAGCGGGACTAAATGGAACTGCAAAAATAATGAGTGCTTTCAAACATGTTTACAAAGACTCCACCTGTTTGCCATTGGTTGGGTAGTCACTCCCCAAATCTACACCATTGGTTGAATCAGTGTTGCTATTTGGGGGTTTCTCAAACAAACACAGCAATGTTTTGATTGAGCCACATAGCCACATTGTTTACACTTTTTGAGGGAAATCAAACTACCAGTGGCTTCTTTTAAGCTGTCTCTGTACATTAAACTGGGATAGGATAAAGGACTCAAGATGAGAGTATACAAGATGCAGCAAAGTTAAAGTATCATCATCTACTCCCTTGTTGGACTGATTGATTATTGATATGGGTCCAATAGGTGCTGTGTGGTTAAAATAATATGTCTTTTAATAAACCTTTCAAAGCACTTAAACACCAGGGAAGTTAAGGCAGTAGGATGATAATCATTTAGTTCCACAGGTTTGGAAATCTTAGGAACTGGTATAATGGTTGAAGTTTTCCATTAGACTGGTACTATATGCTGATCTAAAGAGGATTGGAAAATTGAAGTGAAACAGGAGATAGTTACTCAGCACAATATTTTAACACATGACCACAGATAATATCAGGCCCCAGGCTCTTATGTATATCACAATTCTGAAACAATTTCCTAACGTCTGACTCTTTAATAATAGGATTACGTGTCGGTGTGAAAAAAATAGTCTTCTTGACTATTTTTAACACTGCTTGTATATTCAAAACATGATAAAAATGTGTTTAACTTATTGGAAAACTCTATATCATCATATTCACCATTTCCCGCATCCAAATTGGTATAATGCTTCTCTTTACCCTTATGTGGTGCACTAATCATGGTTTTGATACCCTCACAGGCCTGCATTGGGTTTCCCTGGGACATTTTATCTTCAATTTTCTGTTTGTAGAGGGCCTTATCTATTTTTGTTTGACTTCTAATTTCTCTTTGGATATCTCTTTTAGCTAACTCATCATTTTGTATATAAGCCAATTTCTTTTTATTTAAAAGACATTTAAGTTTCTTGGATACCCACGGCTTGTTATTTGGAAAAAATTTGTAAGTCTTTGTAGGTTAAACTAAATCCATATAAAACTTTATATAATCTGAAACCACAGTAGTTTGTGTGGCCGTATTCTGATTTCCTTGGTGAATTTGGAAATTTTCTATCTGACATAGTAGTTACTGTGGATAGAGCTTTAATTGTTGGTGACTTCAACATTCACATAGATAATGAAAATGACACATTGGGATTAGTGTTTATTGATATTCTCAACTCTCATGGTCAGACAAAATGTGACAGGACCAACTCATCACCATAATAATACGCTAGATTTAATTCTGTCATATGGAGCTGATGTTGATACTATAGAAATTATGCCGCAGAGGGATGACATCTTAGATCATTACCTCGTCTCTTCTATGCTGTGATCAGCTGATGTTACTCAATCTACACCACACTATCGTTCAGGCAGAACTAATCTTTCGACCACTAAAGACAGCTTCACTAATAATCTTCCAGATCTATCTCATACACTCAGTAAGCCAAAAAGTCTAGAAGAACTTGATTTAATAACAGAAAATATAAATACAGTCTTCTCTAGCACTCTTAATAATGTCACCCCCCTTCGATTAAAAAGAATTAAAGAAAAAAGCCCCACACCATTGTACAATGATCACACTCACGCTCTCAAGAAAGCAGCTTGGAAAATTAAGCGCATATGGAAGAATACAAAATAAGAGGTATTTCGCTGTGCATGGAAGGATAGTGTCTGTAGCTACTGACAGGCACTAAAAGCTGCCAGGTCAGCATATTTTAGCAAACTCATAGAAAATAACCACAACAATCCTAGGTGTTTATTCACTACTGTGGATAAATTGGTTAGGAATAAAGCCTCGACTGAACCAGTCGCTGCACAATAGTAATGCACCACTCCTGAATTAAGGGCGCTACAACCGACTTAATCCCCTTAAAACAATCTGCCTGCCTGTCATAACACTGGTCCAGACCCAATTTTTTATGTATTTATCTCCTATATCGATGACCGCCCAATCGCCCAAAACAGTCTGGGGCAAAACGAAACCCGATTGCCCAACATGTCACACACAACCCTCTGAACCTTCAACCAAAATTCTTGGATCTCAGCACACCACCAAAAAACATGGGCCATGCCTCCATCCTCCGATTGGCATCGCCAGCAGGTGGGTGTGTCTTTAAGACCAAGCCTATACAATCTAGAGGGGGTCCAACAGAATCAATGTAAAATCTTGAATTGCATAAGGTGCACCCTTGCATCTCTAGATACAGACTTGATGTTTTTTAGAATCCTAGCCCACACTCCCTCCTCCAATACCAAGTTAAAATCTTTCTTCCATAATCTCTTGATAGAAGTTAAAGCTCCCCGACTCTGAATTAGCAGGGAGTAATACACTGATGCCTCATGACCTTTTCCAAAAGCAGTATCACCACTCCCAGAGTGTCTGCCACTTTAGGGGGGTGTATGCTACTCCCAAAAATAGTACAGAGCAGGTGGCGCAGCTGTAAATACCTAAAAAACTGAGATCTGTGAATCCCAAAATGTTGAACCAAATTTTCAAAGGATCTCAACGCTCCACTCTCATATAGATCACCGAGTGTAGCAACCCCCCTCACAATCCACTCTGACCAGCAGAAAGGGGACTTATTAATACATAATTTTGGGTTAAGCCATACGCTCGAGGCAACATTTAAATAAACGTCTGAATTAAACACTCTGGACACGTTTGTCCATACCGAGTGCAAATGCAAGATAACGGGGTTTAATTTAACTTCTCCGGTTAGTTTGATAGAAAGACTTTGCAATGGAGAAATAGGGGCAGAACTTCCCGTTCAATACAAAACCAGGGAGGGGCTCTCTCAGGTGGAAGCAACCAATGAGCCAAATGTCTGTGACCGAATGCATAATAATAAAACAAAATCTTGGGTAGGCCTAGCCCACCTTTGTCAGTTGGCCTATGTAACTTATTGAAATGTAATCTGGGACACATACCATTCCAAATGAAGGACTTCGCTGTCTTATCAAATTGCTTGAAATAAGAGAAGGGGACAATCTCTACAGGAAGAGATTGTAGCAGGTAGTTGAATTTTGGAATACAATTCATTTTAATAACATTAACCTTCCCAATCATAGATAAATGCAATGAAGCCCACCTGCCCACTTCACTTAAACTTTTTATTAAGGGGTCAAAATTAACTAAATCACACAAATTTGCTGGGAATATAAAGCCTAAATACTTAATGTCCTGTTTGGGCCACTGGAAGATGCACGGCTGAAAAGCCGTCAATGGGCAGTATGCTGTCAGAGCCAAAGCTTCGGATTTAGACCAGTTGATACTGTATCCTGAGAACTTAGAAAAGGAATTAATTATTCTGTGGAGGCAAATTCTAGTGGGGTCAGAGACGAATAATAAAATATCATCTGTGTAAAGCAAAATCTTATGTGCCACACCTCCCACCACCACCCCTGGAAAATCATCTTCCTTTCTTATCACAGCTGCTAATGGTTCCAGGGCAAGACAGAACAATAATGGGGAAAGAGGGCAACCCTGCCGAGTGCCCCTATTCAGAGTAAAATAATCTGAAATTAATCCATTTGTTTGACCCGCCGCTACCGGGTGTCTATAAAGCAACCTAATCCATCCAGTAAAAGTATTCCTGAACCCGTATATTTCCAAAATCTTAAAAGGATCTTGTTCTACTATATCAAACGCCTTTTCGGCATCAAGTGAGATGGCAGCAACCGGAGTCTGATCATTCACCACTGACCACATGATATTGATGAAATGCTTAATTTTATCAGAAGAGCTGAGGCCCCGAATAAACTCCACCTGATCTATATGTATAAGAGATGTCATAACTTTACTTAATCAGTTAGCCAAAATTTGACAATATCTTTATGTCTAGCTGGATCAGGGAAATAGGACAATAACTCATACACTCGCTTGGATCTTTGTCCTTTTTAAGAATCAGACTGATCTGGGCTTGTGTCATGGTTGGTGTAAGCTTTCCATTCTTTAATGATTCCGTATAAACTTCTAACAAAAGTGGAGCCTGTTCTATAGCATAAGATCTAAAAAAATTCAGCGGCAAAGCCATCTGGCCCCGGAGCCTTGCACGTAGGCAAGGCCTTAATTACCTCGCAAGCTCCACCAAGATTATCTCAGAATCAAGAGAATTGTTTTGCTCAGTCGTCAGTTTAGGGAGTTCTAATGGTTCCATAAAATTTAGACGAAGACATGGAGCTATAGAGTTCAAGACAGAATTCTTTAAAGGCATTATTAATATCAATGGCCAAGGTAAAAATTTCACCACCAGCAGATTTCACTGAAGGAATGGTAGAAAAAGACTCTCTCTGCTATATATATATATATATATCTAGCCAGAAGTTTTCCTGCTTTGTCCCACGACTCAAAGTATGACTGTCTTGCCCTGAATAGCCAAAACTCCACCTTCCATGACAAAATAGTGTTATATCTGTATTTCAATCGGGTCAATTCTCTGAGGTCATCAGACGACATTTGGTGCTTCAGCTCTGCCTCTGCACTTTTAATATTCCTTTCCAACTCCATGAGTATTGAGCTTTGGATTTTTTGATGAATGAGGCATCAGTGCCTCCCAAGCCACACCCACAGAGGATACTGAGGACCTGTTGGTCTCCATATAGACATTGATTTCAGCCTTTAACATTTGTTGGAATTCAGGATTTTGCAAAAGGGATCCATTAAAGCGGCAACTATATGATTTCTTTTTCTCCGTATGTGGCAACACCTCTAAACTCACCAGGGCGTGATCCGAGACTAAGATGTTTCCAATTGAGCAATCAACAACAGATGAAATGAGGGACTTAGATATAAAAAAAAAATCTATTCTAGACTAAATCTTATGGACTGATGAAAAAAATGTATAGTCCCTACAAGATGGGTTCAAAAGTCTCCAAATATCTGTAAGACCAAGATTTGTACACATCCTGCGAAGCATCACTGTTGCTCTAGGGGGCTTACACACTTTTGCTTCACTATGATCAAGGACTGAGTCCATCAAAAGAATAAAGTCTCCTCCCAGGATTATCCCAATAGGAGGCATATGCACAAAGAGCATGTAGATTCATCCATATAACTGTCCCAAAGGTGTGTTCCTCCACAAAACAAGCTCCAGCCAGTAGTGGAACTAGCACAAAAAAAAAAAAAAAAAAGCCGTTCAGTTTCCTCTGGCAGTCAAACAAATGTTCAGTGAGCCAGCTCATTCAGCTGCTAAATGAGTGCAACAAATGACCTAATCACTCTACTGTCCTCCAAGAAATATTACACAAAACAAACTCCAGCCAATAGGAGGCATAAGCACAAAGAATGTGCAGATTCATCCACAAACAGTCCCGAAGGAGTGTTATTCCACAAAACAAACTCTAGCCTCTAGGCAGAACCAGCACAAAAAGAAACAAAAAATGCGCTCAGTTTCCTCAGACAGTCAAGTGAATGTTCAGTGAGTCAGGCTCACTTGGCTGCATCGAGAGTACCACAAAATGACTTACCCATTCCTTGCTGTAGGCATGTAAATATTTTGCGGCCATCCTTAGTATCTATTCTCAATTTGGCTGGGAACATCAGTGCAAATGCGACCTTCTGTTGATGTAAGAGTTTCTTGCATTCCTTTAATCAATCACGTTTCTCTCGTCAAATTCGCAAAGTCTGGGAACAAGAAAATGCTGTGGTTCTTCTAAGAAAGCCTTCCTTTACTCTTTGCCTCATGTAACACGAGATCTTTATCGAATGATCTCAGAAATTTGGACAGAATTGTTCGGGACCTGTCTCCCTCCGCGGATCTCTGAGCCGGAACTCTGTGAGCTTGCTCGATTTCCAGCTTATGGCCTGTTATGTCGAGAAGACTCGGGAAGAGCCCGTCTAGGAATTTCACCATATCTCGGCCTACTTCGTCCTCAGGAATTCCAACAATTCGGATGTTGTTTCGCCGGTTACGATTCTCCAAGTCTTCCAACTTTTCCCAGATGCGCTCCAAATCTGCCTTGGTCCCTCTCCGATGACTCCAGATATTCGATCTGTTTTTCGACATCCCCCACTCTTGTAACCATCTCAGTGAATTTCATCTCCATGGCAGTGATCGATCGACATATTACAACAAGATCCTACAAGTCAGCAATGACCTTCGTCAGTATTGCCGACATGTTCCTCCATTGATGCCGAATTTCCTTCACCTCGCTGTCCAAATTGACTCCCGTGCTTTCGACCTGCTGCTCAGGGGCTTCAGCTTGAGCACGTAAGTGTCTTTTAATATCTCCAGAGCCTGAGGATTTTGAATTCTTTGACATATTGTCTTCCTAGAACAGTTAAGAATCAGTGTGTATAGAATCTCACCGGTTTATGACACAGAAGTATTAAAACTAGCAAAGTGCACAGAGCTTGCCGTTCACATGTCCTCGTATGGTGCCACTCGACTCCAGAACCTCTTCTTAATATTATTAACTTCTCACTTTAAAATGGCAGTTATCAAACTGCTTATTTAGAAGCCACATCTTGATCCTGGAGAATTGGCTAATTATAGACCGATTTCTACAGAGAAATAGTATATATGAACAATTTCAGTCAGGATTTAGGCCCCATTACAGCACAGAGACTGCACTTATCAGAGTTACAAATGACTTGCTCTTATCGTCTGATCGTGGCTGCATTTCTCTTCTAGTGCTCTTAGATCTTAGTGCTGTCTTCGACACAATAGATCACGACATTCTCTTGGATAGGCTTGAGAATTATGTTGGCATTTGTGGACTTGCCTTAGCATGGTTTACGTTCTATTTCGCAGATCGCTACCACTTTGTCTATGTAAATGACGAAATGTCAAATCAAACTAAAGTTAAGGAGTGCCACAGGGATCAGTTTTAGGGCCTCTGCTTTTCTCCTTATATATGCTTCCCCTGGGAGATAATATCAGGAATTGTGAAATAAATTTCCACTGTTATGCCAATGATACCCAACTTTATATTTCTTCAAAACCTAATTAAATTTCACAATTATCCAAATTAGCAGTGTATCAATGAAATCAAAGATTGGATGGCCATACATTTCCTTCTACTCAATTCCGACAAAACAGAGACACTAATTATTGGACCAAAAACCTCTAAAAATAAACTGCTAAAATATCATTTGACTCTCGATGGATGTACTATTACATCATCTTCAACAGCGAAGAATTTAGGTGTTAGATTTGATACCAATCTGTCCTTTGAAAATCAAATTACCAATGTTTGTAGAACAGCATTCTTCCACCTCAGAAATATTGCTAAGTTATGACACATGCTCTCTGTTGCTGATTCCGAAAAACTAATTCATGTGTTCATGACCTCAAGACTAGATTATTGTAATGCATTACTGGGAGGATGTCCTGCAAGTTCAATAAATGAACTTCAATTGGTTCAAAATGCAGCAGCCAGAGTGCTGACTAGAACCTAGAAATATGATCATATTAGCCCCATTTTATCGTCGTTACATTGGCTACCTGTTAAATTTCATATTAATTTTAAAATGTTGTTAACTACATACAAAGCTTTGAATGGCTAGCCCCACAATACTTAAGTGACCTTCTACAACACTATATTCCATCACATTCATCACGATCACAAAACTCTGGCCTGTTAATAGTTCCTAGAATATCAAAATCCACAAAAGGAGGCAGATCCTTTTCCTGTTTGGCTCCTAAACTATGGAATAGTCTCACTAACAATGTTCCGGACGCAGACACACTCACTGAGTTTAAGTCTAGACTAAAGACTCATCTACTTAGCCAGGCATACACCTAATTTATCCATCAACTCACAATAAAGCTGCTTTAGTTAAGTCTGCCGGAATCATAACCATTTATCATGATCTATAACTCTGCAAAAAATTGAATGGCATCTACGCTAATATTATTTTATTTGTTTCCCTGTTTCATATCCCGAGGTTACCAGAGCTGGCCAGATCCAGCTCCATTCCTGCTTGGTGTCGGACTCCACTGCTACGCGTCTTTGAGTGATGACAACTAAATGCAGACGGTGCCATCCAGACATCACTTCAGTCTATTACAATGACTTCAGAGGATGAACTGATGCCAACTTCAACCATAAGACATGGGATACTTCATATGCCACTGCCTGAACCTTGGACCTCAACGAAATGACCTGCCGGTTGAAATGCGATGCACCTCACTGATCTCTGCCTGCATCACCTTGGTCTAATGATGGACTACACTCTTAAAATGGAATACATAGACTATCAATTAATTGCCAACAAAAGCCTTCATCAGCCAACTAATAAAGGACAATGCATCTATGTGAACAATGCATCTATATGAACTTCTGGATGAACTTCAAATACATTAATCATTAATCTTACAGTTCTTACAAAATCTTTGTTTAAACCCTGGCCTTTAACACTTCCTTAGCTTACTAATTTTAAACCATGACTTGCACTGCACATAAATAACTAATACTGGCATCGTATTCATGCTGTTTTTTTTCTGCTTTTTCTCCCAATTTGGAAAGCCCAATTCCCAATGCGCTCTAAGTCCTCGTGGTTGCATAGTGATTCGCCTCAGTCCGGGTGGCAGAGGACGAATCCCAGTTGCCTCCGCGTCTGAGACAGTCAACCCATGCATCTTATCATGTGGCTTGTTGAGCGCATTGCCACGGAGACATAGCGCGTGTGGAGGCTTCACGCCATCCACCGCGGCAACCACGCTCAATTCACCATGCGCCCCACCGAGAACAAACCACATTATAGCGACCACGAGGAGGTTACCCCATGTGACTCTACCCTCCCTAGCAACCGGGCCAATTTGGTTGCTTAGGAGACCTGGCTGGAGTCACTCAGCACGCCCTGGGATTCAAACTAGCGAACTCCAGGGGTGGTAGCCAGCGTATTTTACCACTGAGCTACCCAAGCCCCCATATTCATGCTGTTTAGCCAGAGAGGAACTGGCCCCCACAGTGAGCCTGGCTTCTCCCAAGGTTATTTTGTTCCATTAACCAACATCTTATGGAGTTGTGTGTTCCTTGCCACAGTCGCCTTCGGCTTGCTCACTGGGGTTCTAAATACAATTAATTTTTAATATTTATTTTTATACACAATATACAATGATATTTAATCAAACTACACAAGGATGTCTCTAAGACTTTATAGATATTACATATTATATTACAGTTTCATTTTCTGCTAATGCATGATTTTCTGTAAAGCTGATTTGAAATATGTGTTGTGAAAAGCTCTATAAAAATAAAAATGACCTGATTTGATATGTCTAAATTTGAGGATTCAAAGGTTTCCTATAAAGTACAATCAAAGCTTCCCTGCAGACACAGGATACTGTCTCTGTCCCAGATCGTAACAGTCTTGACCACAGGTTTCTCTCTTTCTAAAAGTCTTTGGTATATTGGTTGGAGGTTGACCACACTGTGGTCCGACGCTCCTAACGGAGGCAAGGGAGAAGCAGAAAATGCACCTTTAACAGTGCCATAACACCTATTCAGTGTCTTATTCCTCCCTGTATAACAGTTCACATACTGATAATATGTACGTAGACAGTTTTTCAAAGAACAGTTATTAAAATCCCATAAAATACATTTGGGTGCATCGGGGGAAAACGTTTCAAGCCTTTGTGAAAGTTGATATAGCACCTCTGATGTTTTAACTGAGTTTGCTTGGGGATGAATATAAACAATGGTGAAAAACAGTTGTGGAAACTCCCTGGAAAGGTAGAATGGACGTAGTGACACAAAGTAGTTCAGACGTGTAAATTATATTGCTGCATCACTGCTTTGCATCCCCTTTAAAAAGCTCAATGATCTTTTCATATTGCTATATTTTTTCTCCTTTGCATTAAATCTTACATGAGTTCTCTTATATCTCTAATTTGACATATTGTGTCATATTTTCCTTTGTATCACCTTTTTTAATAAACAACTCTATGTGTTAAGTGTTTTTATTTGCCAAATATTAATAAAATTAATGCTGTGACTTGCAGTGCACTGTATGTCTTTGATTCAAAATGCCTTTGTATACCTTAAACATGGAAGTTTCTCCTCAAAATTGTTATTTCTGTGCAATTGTTAATAGTCGTTAATAATAGGTCAGACTGAAGATGGTTTTGTTGGGTGAGGCGTTGTATTTCTTGCATAACAAAGACTCTGAGTATTTAAATGTTGTAATGTTTAATTAGTAACATGTTTTGAACAAATTTTGATACACTTGCAATAATGCTGCCTTCATGTGCTATCGAAATTATCCTACTTCCCCGTTTAAGTGGTAATTACGAGTACTTCGCGTTCAAGTGCTTTGTTGTTGGAAAAACGCTCATTGATATACACTACCAGTCAAAAGTTTTAAAACACTTACTCATTCTTTATTATAATTTTTTTTTTTTTTCACATTTTAGAATAATAGTAAAATCATCAAAACTATGGAATAACATAAATGGAACTATGGGAATTATGTTGTGACTAAACAAAATCCAAAATAAATCAAAACTGTGTTATATTTTAGCATCTTCAAAGTAGTCACCCTTTGTCTAGAATTTGCAGACATGTACTCTTGACATTTTCTCAACCAACTTCTTGAGGTATCACCCTGGGATGCTTTTTAAACAGTATTGTAGGAGTTTCCATCTATGTTGGGCACTTATTGGCTGCTTTTCTTTATTATTTGGTCCAAGTCATAAATTTCAAAAACTGTTTTTTTTTTTTTTTTTAAATTACATTTTAGCTTTATAATTAAATTAATATGGTGGCACAATTCTATTTTTGTCTACAAAACTATTTTCAAACATTTAAGCATACGCCTTCAGATCAAACGATTTTTAAGATCATGAGAAACATTACCCCTATCGGCGTAAAATTCCTTATCGATTAGCGGCACCTATTGTAAAGATGTGAATGTGCTAACGTCTGTCGCTTCACTTTCTATGTGCAAGGGCCATTCATCTGCAATTCACCTCTTTTAATCGCATCGCCTTTGGTGTGAAAAGGCCTTAACACCTCGAATATGTTCAAAACATATATAGCATATTGGTATACCTTACAGGGAACTGTTTATCTCTAAGATTACATGGTATAAAACACAGTAAGAACCTTCCTGGTAATTGTTACCATAAGAGAAAAGGCTTAGTGCTTCAAATAAACTACAAATGTTCTTGAAAAGTTGTTGAGTGAAATAAGCACCACTTCAACTATAAATAAACAATGAACTGTAGGGGTGTGTGTGGGTCAGTGGGTCAGGCTATTTATACATAGATTGGGGCTAAAACACTTTGATACACACACACACACCCTCTTCACGTCTCCTATGCAGCTGTTCACTAGACAACTGTGCGTACACACTATTTAGGGAAATTGATAGAGACAGCCAGTCTTTGTGTGTATGCTCATGTTCCAGCAATCAGTATTCACACTTTGTCTTCAAAGAGGACAGCAACTAAACATACTGAAATAGTTAATCCAACTCTTAAAGGTGAAATGTGTAATATTTCAATGTTAAAATTCTCTCTCCTATTTCAAATACTTCTTTCTCAACCATTGGAGATTGGGTCTACATACAGTATACAGACAGCTAGTCTAACCTGTTCACCTATGAGCATGAGAAGTGCACAGAGTTCACAATTTCCGCACCCCCAAGTGAGGAAAATCACAACCATTTGCAATTCAAATGGAAGGTTCTGTTCTCTGCTGCAGGAAGCTGAATAAAGCCTAATGTTATGAGCTTGTTACGTCTTGTTCATACCGATGACACTACAAACAAAGAGTGATTATCAGTGTTGCCTCCTCCTCCAGTGGCCTGCATCCCCCTGCCCATGCAGAGAAAGTTGATTCACTTACCTTTTGCTAATGATTAATAGGCGAGTGTTACGTGTTCCGACTCGTATTTGTGTTGTTTCATTTTTTATTTATTTTTTGTCTGTTATTTATTTTAGTTTCTAGGTGGCATGGTGAAAAGGGGATCCGCCCCTATTTCTGAGCTCTCTGACGTAACAGAGGGATTCTGTATAAAACCACGAGGTTAATGGCAGACGCCCTCTCCATTTCTTATTTGGCTCTCGTCTCTCTCAGGTGTCCTCCCGCATTCCCTCATGGCGGCATCACTCGCTTTGTTCCTAGGACAAGGAGCAGATAGGGATTTATATTTATTTATTTTGAGCACGTATGTTTAATCAGTGGAGACCAGACTAGGGAAGCATTGGCCTGGAAGATTCACCTGTGTTTTTCCCTTTTTCCCCTTCTTTGGGAGCGAGGTAATATCTTTTGAGGGGAACAGTTAGGGGATTTTGTTTTGCTTTGGTTAAGTCTATCTGCTCACTAAGTTAAACATATTAATTTTCTTGTTTGATTCAAGTTGTTATTGTTTGTAAATAAAACCGAAGACGTTGGACATCACAAACCCAAACCTCAAGCCTCTGTGATTTATCATACGTGTTAGGCCATTCTCTTTAGGTGATTATAAAAGAACGAGCAAGGGGTTGTCCGTAACAGTGAGCAAGAGAGCACAACCTCTCCCTCAACGTCAGCAAGACAAAGGAGCTTGTGGTGGACTTCAGGAGAAAAGACAGAGAACACAGTCCCATCACCATCAATGGAGCACCAGTGGAGAGAGTCAGCAGCTTCAAGTTCCTGGGTGTCCACATCACTGAGGAACTCACATGGTCTGTTCCACACTGAGGCTGTTGTGAAGAAGGCTCATCAGCGCCTCTTCTTCCTGAGATGGCTGAGGAAGTTTGGAATGAACCGCCACATCCTCACACGGTTCTACACCTGCACTGTAGAGAGCATCCTGACTGGCTGCATCTCCGCCTGGTACGGCAATAGCACTGCCCACAACCGCAAAGCCCTGCAAAGGGTGGTGCGAACTGCCAGACACATCATCGGAGGTGAGCTTCCCTCCCTCCAGGACATATATACAAGGTGGTGTGTGAAAAAAGCTTGGAGGATCATCAGAGACTCCAGCCACCCGAGCCATGGGCTGCTCTCACTGCTACCATCAGGGAGGCGGTATCGCAGCATCAGAACCCGCACCAGCCGACTCCATGACAGCTTCTTCTCCCAAGCGATCAGACTTTTGAACTCTTGATCTCTCACGATCAACATACATCAGCACTGCACTTTATTAATCTTAATATCTCACACTGGACTGTCATAAATTATATTATTATTATATTCTCTCTTAACAAAACACTGGCAACTGACTATCAACCGACAGCCTGAATGTCAATACAGCACATATTTTATATATACTATTTTTATTGTATATTGTGTATTCCATATTGTGTGTATATGTATTCTATATTGTATTGTATACTGTACATTGTATATTATTATTTGTATATTGTGTTGTGTGTAGTTATGTGTATATTAGATAAGTAAATTGTGTTGTGTAAATCGGTATATGTCTCATCTATGTCATGACTGCTATGTTGCTTGGAACTGCACCCAAGATTTTCACCCACTGTTGCACTTGTGTATATGGTTGAGTGACAATAAAATAATTTTATTGATTTGATTTGAAATGGTGATGGTAGGAAGAGGAGAGAAGTGAGTGTAGTGCAGAGCAGCATAGATATTAGGGGTGGGCGTTATGATAAAATCTTAAATCACAGTATAAGTAATTTTATAGTATGGTAACTGAATAAATATTTTATATTTCTGTTGCAAATTTAACTCCAAAATGTTTTAAATATTAGATTAAATCCTTCACAAATGAAAGGTACTTAATTTAAATGTATTTTATTATTTGATTTATGAACTGATGGACACAAACAAAAAGAAAAGATTATTCATTACAAATAAATGACAATTCTTTTATCAGTGCAAAAACAGCTGTTTCAAATTAAAGGGACAGTCTACCCAAAAATTATAATTCTGTCATCATTCACTCATCATTGCTCCAAACCCGTATGACTTCTTCTGTGGAACACAAAGGGAGATGTTAGGCTGAACGTTACCATTTTCACTCACCATTCACTTTCACTGCATCTTTTTTCCATTCAATGAATGTGAATGGTGACTAAAGCCCAAAGTATACTTCGATTTTGACACGAACGCTCAGTGTCTGGGTACAGTCGAACGAGAGCCTAGTATACTCCAGTTGACAGTGCGCGCATACACAGGTGGTTGACTGCTATGTGACGCGGAAATATTTGTCTTCAGGAGTTTAGACACATAAAGATGTCTTTATATTCCTTCAGGCTTGAGTTATACAAATGCAGGTATCTCCTGACCTCCTCACACATGCGCTCCTGACGTGCACATCCACTGTTGTTGTTTTTACTTTTGTCTCCTGTTGTTTAGCAATGATTACATCTACTTTTAGCATTTCTTCATGACAACAATGGCTCAAATGTGAGTATTGCCACCCTGTGGATCCACTGATTTGCACATTCTGCATGTTCAAAGACACACGGTTAGAAAAATCGGGCTGTGCACATTCAGTGCTCGCGCACTCTGCTGATGACAAGATTTGCGTCATGCGTCCTGTATGTTTGACCGAAGTATACTTTGGGCTTGAGGCTTACATTCTGCTTAATTCCTGCTACATTCCTATTTTGTACCACTGAAGAAAAAAGTCATATAGGTTTGGCCCATGAACACATGCTGTACACACACACTCTGCATGCATCAAGCACGAGGTAGTGTAAATCGAGCTTCAAATCATAAGTGATTGCAAATGGCAAGATTTATAGTGAAACAGGAGTTACATTTTGGTCTGTTCTTACCCAAAACCGATCGTAACCCTTTAAAGGACATGGATTAAACCACTTCAGTCATACGGATTTCCTTTATGATGCTTTTATATCCTTTTTAGTGCTTGAAAGTGTTGGACCACATTGACTTGCATTGTATGGAGACAGACACATCATATCGCTATCGAAATAATATTCTTTTGTGTTCCACAAAAGAAAGAAAATCATACAAGTTTGAGACAGCATGAGGGTGAGTAAATGATGAGAGAATTCTAATCTTTGAGTTAATTATTCCTTTAATACAGAATGTGTGTTCACAGGTACTGGCCTGTAGTCATTTTACAATGGCTGCGAACATAGCTCATTAGGGGTGGGTAAAAATATTGTTTTTTTTTCGATGAATCGCAGTCTTCATTTGAACGATCTTGATATCGATTCTTAAATCCCAAGATCGATCTTTTACTCTATGCGCAACCCTTCACAACAATAAGAGGACATCACCGGTATTTGCAACCACATTTCGCGCTATGCGGCAAATGTTCATATTTCACTCAAAAGTAATTGAGTAGTATAGTGGTGGAGTATTCAGCAGCGAAATCCTTTCAATGTGTGTTGAGTATAAAAGCTGTTGATCAAAAACAACAAAAAATAAACATTTAATTCTAATCAACCATAGCAGAGATGATGCAAAGCTATTCAAGACTCTCTTGTAAACATGCTCTTATTTACAGATGCTCTTTGCAGAAATGCTGGTTTTGTTAAAGAGACAGTACCAGTTTTAACACGTTCAACAAATAAATGTATATGCTTAATAAACAGTACAAATTATGCAATTAAAAAATAAAAATGTAACAAAAATAATATATTAAATATAATATCTTATTTATTGATTGAATACATTTATTTGTTCATTTTTAAAAAGCCAAAATGTGACCAAAATGATGAAAAACTTATAAAATATAATTAGTAAAATTAATATTTTCGTAATTTACATAGTTAGAAGGTTCCCTTTATAACTAACAGCATTAGCTGGGAGAGAATTTCTTTCATATGTAAGCAAAAGGGACATTATAACTGAAATATACCCATATGAATCGATTTTGAATCGAATTCGGAATCAAATCAAGAGCTTGTGAATTGGAATCGAATCGGGAAAAATGTATCAATACCCAGCCCTATTTCTCATGGTAGCGGGTAACAGATGGGCAAGGAGGAGGTTTAGGACAGAACAGTCAACATAACTTTAATAACATAAAATTAACTCAAATCAACTTAAACACATAGACACACACACACAGCGGCCGCATGTGGCTCTCTCTCTCTTGAACTGGCACCTCCGGCTCGTCTTTTCCCCCTATGGGCTGATAAGCCCTGACGGCCCAGCCCCACCCTCCTCCTCGTCACACTCATCCAATCAGAATTCAGAGTTGGAACTATCTATTTTATTCATCTTAATCCAAAAAGTTGTGACACTGCAAACAAACAAACTACATTTACTCAGTGCCTACGCTGAACCAAAGCAAATCGCTCCCATTAATCTAAGAAGCTGTCGCCACTGGAATCTATGTATGTGATGGTACGCAAAGCAGACTATCCTGTAGTTTTCTGCTTGGTGTCAGATTTTTAAAAAAAATCATGCTGTAATATATCGTTCTATAAACGTTCAAACTTTTCTATAATCAAACGGTATGTATTGCTTTACCGTCCAGCCACAGGCATCCAGAACTCTGGCATACGGAGTCCAAAAGGGGCGAGAGAGCTGTCAGCCAGCATCAGAGTAGGCAGGGATCACATGCATGCACTGACCTAATACTGCAGCTCTACTCGCATACTACTACACTAGTGGAAGAATCTGTCACACCATGAGCTTTTCATTCAGAAAATAACAGGCAAACTTGCTTGTTTTCAATGCAACAAAAATTATCATGCTTCTGATGCGACAAAACTGAAAAACAAAAAAAAACTCAGTAAGTGGTAGGGCTGGGTGGAATGACAGGATACACCAGGGAATTTGAAAGTTTTAGAATAAAGCGTTGGTGCTATATTGCAATTTATACGTGTCGTTTACCCTTACCATGACATGTAAAATCATGATGCGTAAAAATACTCATACAGTGATTTAAGATTTTGGTCAATTGCTCATCCCTAGCTGGTAAACAAACATGAAACTTTGATCAGGTCATTCAGCTTCCCTGTTTTGCTTCCTTTTGCAGATGAGGCAAGCAGCTGTGTGTATTTGTTTTATTAATGCGTGTGTCTGTGTGTGTGAGCGCGTGCCTATCTGTGCACTTCTCTGTCCCTACAGCTCTCATTTCGAAGTCAGAGCAGTAAAGAGGAAGCTCCTCTCCCCCTCCGGACAGACACAGAATAAAACGGGAAAGTAGGGCGCTGCAAAAAGCATCTGACTGCACTGCCAGGGGTTTTAGTGTGTCATCTGTCTTCTCGAGCTCGAGGGCTCCGTTTCAAATTGAAATAATTAACCTGGCAGAACCTGTGCGCAGCAGAAGAGCTGCTGGTCGTGCGGAGAGAGGCAGCGGAGGCTAAGGGCCATTATTATGTCAGTAGGAATGAATGAGAGGCCAGACTATGCCTTTGATATGTAATGGGTGTGTAACAGCAATATCAACTGCGCTATCTGTCTCTGAAGCCTGAGAGAAGAATTACTATCACCCATTGAAGAAAAAACTCAGCATACAGCTAGTGGTGTTAATCAGAACAGAAGCAGCTCACAAGAGAGAAAGGCAGGAGGAAAGTACCGAAACAACTGGGTCATGCAAATGGTTGGAGGCACACTATCCTAAACTTCTAGGCAATTTTTTCAAATACCTCTTTTCAAGGTCTTCTGAGTCCAATGAGAGTCATTGAGTTCAGGAGAACAAATAACAGGAATATGAGGCAATCTACAGTTATTTTATTTACAACCAGTGAAACTGGGGCAGCAAGAGAGGATCTTATGCAATCCCCAAAAGCAATATTCATAAGTTGAAATATAAACTGTGCTTTAAAGGGATAATTCACCCAAAAATGTATTTGCCCCGTTCCCAAACCCACATAACTAATTTTGAGAGTCCATTCACTTTCACTGTATATATAAAAAAAGATCCATTAATTGTGACAAACTTCTCCTTTTGAGTTACACAGAAGAAACAAAGTCATGGTTTCGAACAACATGAGCGTGTAAATGATAGGGGTGTGACGAGATCTCGTGCCACGAGATCTCGCGATATTAAAACGTGACGATATTTCTCGTTGAGGTGAAAAGCTGTCTCACGATATCAGCATGACAGAGTGTGAGGGAGAAATTAGCATAGAAGATGCCCCCGCCACATTTAAATCGTCTGTGTGGCAGCATTTTAGGTACCTGGTGGAAACAATAAACGGCGACAGAGTGACAGACAAGACATGAACAAAGGCTGTGTCTCTTTTAGAAGGCTGCGTCCTCCGGAGGTCGCATTTATCGGCCGCATACGTCATCGAGGCTGTCTCGTTTAATCTTTTTCTTATTTTTTATCTATTGTCAATGCCTTTTATGTATATGCACTTACATTTATACAATTGTTTTTTGCATTCCCAATAATAAAATAAAAAAAATTAAACAAGACATCAGCTTCGATGATGTATGCGGCTGACAAATGCGACCTCCAGAGGACGCAGCCTTCCAAACAGTGCACCTGAAGAATTCTAAATCTAAGGACATTCTTAGTTAAGTTACTCAATGACAAAACAGAGGGCAGAAAAATTTATGAGTGGTGCTTGCTAAGGGTAAGGTATTTTTTAAAACCTCCATATATTCAATTTTAGAATGAAAACTTTGTTCTAGAGGCATAAATGATGCCTCAAATTGTGTGGCTTGTTAAGGAAAGGTGTGCTTTTACTTTTCTAATAAAAAATAAAATAAATAAATCACTGACACCTCGTGAAGGTTTGCTGTATCTAAATCTTTCATCACTGACAATATTGATCCATATTTTTATCCTCACTTCAATGCATATTTTGTTATTTTAACAAGATAATCCAGTGTTTTAAATTAAAAGCAAGGGAATGCAAAAAATAAAAAATAAAAAAAAATCAACAATATGGAAACATGCTCCTTCAGCAAATGCATTGTGTCTCCAATTTCACTATCTTTTGAAAAATATAAAATTATATTATTTAAAATATTTTAATTCTCATTCAGATCAAAATCATAATTGCTGCGTGAACCTTACACTTCTGTCTGCTGTGTTCTAGCTATTAAAATATCTTACTCCACAAAGCTACTGAAGAAGCACATGTAATGTGCTTGCAACTTGATGTTGAGTCTACTTCCACATATGAGACGTACATGAAGTAATGAGGAAAGAATGCATCTAGACTCAGAAACTGTTCAGGCCGATGACATGGATGAGTCAGATTTTTGTGTGTGTATGTTCACCCACCACCCACAAGGACCTCCAACAAATCTCACACAAAAGCCCCTCTGTGTGCTTGTGTTTTATGGGAGACTTATGCTTTGAGTGGCCCAGCTCCCATGACCACATGTCAGGCTTTTTTTTTACCCTGGGTATCTTAAACTGGACCACATAGACTTACACAGCAGTCACCCACCTTCCCGCTGAGTAAGCAAAAAGAAACAAAAAGAAACAAGTGGATGCTTTGTGTTAGCATGGCCACTGACTAAAATAGCATGGGTCAATAAGGATACTCTGGAGACAACTGATTCAACATTAGATCATAGCAGGAAAACACAGCAACCAGAAAGAATGGTGTTAAAATGGTGCTGGAGGAGAAACAACACAAAGAAGGAACAATATTGGTTGCAGCCATTTCCTGCTATACTAAAATAGAAACTTCTCCCTGAGGTTGAAGTGTTGTTACTTTTAAACTAGCTAGCATGTACAGACGGGAAGAGCTACTAATGGGCATGAGCAGAATGTTCCAGCTTGTCTGAGTAAAAACGTTTTCCTCCGAATTAGATTTCTGCATCAATTCCACGCAAAATCAGCAATTGAAAGACATTATGGCCAGAGGGAAGTCTTCCTCTTTGTCCCTCTGGGTGGAAGAGTAAGTCTGAGAATACTCCTCATCCTTATCGATCTCTCTGCAGGCTGCTGGCCTTTCCAGTAAAACTGCAGCTCTGTGCATTGGGATCAGCCAGTAGACGTGGAATGGCAGTACAAGGCATGATTCCATTTCAGCTCTCAAATTCAGTTTGCTAGGTCAACAGTTCTATCCTTAAATTTTCAGGACTTGGACCCACATTTGAGAGCAAGTTCGGTCAACCTGTGCCATGTGAATGTGGGCAACTAGTTGTCGGCCCAAATGTTGCTATCTACTCTTTAAAAAACAAAAAACAAAGACTGTCGATTAATTAAGATTTGATTAGAAGTTTTTATAACATAATGTTGCACCAGTTGTGAAAAGTCCATCCTTGCACACATTACTCACAGCAATTGGAAGAAGAAAACAGGGGCTTGACTTCAGTTAATCGTTCATACAGACAGTATTCGACTGACATTTACTACTGTAAACATCTGTATATGATGGACAATTTGAGTGTCACATCTGTTAATAAATATGGTTATCAGTCCCAAACTCTGACATTGTGTGAACACAGCCATTAGGTAGGTAATCTAAGCATGAGAAATGCAAAGGACTGCAAGTCAATTAAGAATGTGCATTATTCATAAAGAAACATGATGATTCCCCAATATCTTATTTGAAAATGAAAGCGAGAAATAATGATGGGCTTTTTCGAAGGAGGGAGTTAATGAAATGCCATAGGCAAAAGTCTGGTGGAAACACATCAAATGAACTCCTCTCGTCCTGCTTTGAAATTCTACACCATAGCCAGGAGGATTGAGCACAAATCCATAAAGCTCTACTTTCACACCACAGTAGCAGTCTTTATCACATTTACACACACAACGGTGTGTGTGTGTGTGTGTGTGTGTGTGTGTGTATATATACGCATGTCTAGGTTCATCACAGGGTAGCTGATTTGTTTCTGCGCACCATGGTCTGCGCCATTGGAGGGTCAGTGCGATCCATTTCAGAAGACACACATGGTGAGTATTAAGAAGCACGCAATGGTGGGAATTTTTCAGTGGTGACATGGGCAGCTCTAAGGCAGAGATCATATACTGTATGGCAACATTGTTTTCAGCATGTTGCGTCATGAGCATCGTGTTTTTTTAGACACCATTTCCACTTAAAACCATGGCACAGCGGATCAACATCCATTGTAAAACAATGGACTTGTGCTGCAAAAAGTAATCTATAGAATCGATAATGAAAATAATCAGTAACAAATTTCATTATGGATTAGTCAGATACTTGCGGTGCGCAGTGAAACTCCATCAGTGATGTCACTTTACAGTAGTTAGCAATGTGTTTGTTTGTTAAAGAGATCCTTTCACTCCATGTGTCGCAATTTTCCTTATTTGGCTGCAGTGCATCCAGAGTTGTTGGATGTATCCATCTCTTTAGCTGAGCTGTAATATGCCATAGTTACATTTGCATTGCATTAAACAAGGTCAACTTTGATTTTGGTTAAACTTTTCCACAGACTGTTTTCACAACATTATGCATTTAAATGCTTTGAATAAACGTTTCTTTTAATATAATTTATGTTATTTACAGTCAGCTGGTGCTCTAAATTTAACAAGATTTATTGGCACATTGGCACATGTGAACCTGAATTGAATTCTTTAGTGGATCTCTTTTGTGTTCATTTTAGTTGTGATGGGATATCACATTATCCAGTCAATTTAAATATTACTGTAATTTATTATTATTATTATTATTAATAAAGTTATGTTTACAATAATACAATTTCAGTCGTAATTTCTCAACTTAAAAACCCTCTAGCTTTTATTTTGGCGGAACATTCCAGAAAAAACAGCAGACCTTCACAAGCCATGCATGCCACAATGAGTGTGTCAGCAACATTCACTGAAGTGCGCTGTGCATGCAGACTACATATTTACTTATTAAACGCATCCTTTGCAATTTACAAAATTATTGTGTGGCTTCCAGACACTTTGAATATAATGCACAAGTCATATGGACTAATTTTATGGTGCCTTTATGATTCTTTAATGTCATATTACAGCAATAACAGCTATGATACCAAATATCGCACATAATCAGAGCACTGGAAAACACTCCTCATTAATGCTCTAATGACCAAGAGAGCGATCAATTCACTTCTGGGGATGTGGACTTTAATGTGCAATATAAACTATGCTTTTTCTCCATGTGAGAGTTTTTGTTACTGGATTTTAAAGTAACAGTTTCTGTTCAGATTTTCGGCTAAGATTTTCAGCCTTTTTTCTCTTTCGGTCGAAAACTGAAAATAGCATTTTTTTTTTTTTTGTCATTTCTGTGCATCCCTAATTAACTGTAATCACACATAGCAAGAATATACGGCTCTCCCTCATTAAGTGCACTCAACCAAAACACTTCTGTGAAACAGAAAAGAATGTGGAATTTGTAAATTTTTACAAAGCTAAAATGTGATGAATAAAAACAAACAAAAAAAAAACTTTCACATACTATAGCCTATATACATATAGCGCTTTAAGTCTTATATGAATACTTTATAATACATGCAATTAAAAAAAATACATGCAATTTATATTGAAACATTTATATTTTAAACCTTTTTTTACACAATGTATAGCATACAAACATTTATGTTTTTTAATTAATAAAACTGAAAACATGGAAAATAAAGTTTGGCTATTTTTATAAAATTAATCAAAGAAATAATCCAAAATTAATTGATTATGAAAATAATTGTTAGTTGCAGCCCTACAATGGACCACTCAGAGGAAACTGAGGGTGGGGAATAATAAGTGCATGGTAGCATTATCAACAGAATGTAAGAGTGCACGCCCACTTTTTCAACCATCTCATAAATATTTTTTTCATTTTTTTTTTTTTTTCCATTTTGTTCCATTTTATAAATTCCTTCAAAAGAGTTCTAAGCAACGAACCAAACCAACCAGCTTTAAGGTGAATCACAGCATTACAAACTTTGATTTGAAGCTAAAAAATATTTGAAAATCGGACAAAAATATAAAAAGTACAAGACTTTTTATTAACATCTTTAATGAGGTAATGAACTGCAATCATTGCGAATGACGTAATCAAATAAAACATGATGAGAAAAAAACGAAAATTATATTTAAAAGTTATTTATTACAAGTATAGAATAAATATATTTTAAGTTTACTGCTAAATATTCTGACTTCATATATGTACTTGGTCAGCATAAGCTGCAATATGGCCCAGACTTTATGCCGCAAGTCAAATGTCTGGCTACGCAAGACTAAGTTGTTTTTAACGCAAGAATGCATTCTGCATGACAGCCCCCTAAGCTATGACATCAGTTATAAATGCTCTTTCTCATTGTGTGAACATTGTATGAAAGAGGATAAAAGGAGGAAATCTGTTCATTGTGCACCAATCAAACTCACGTTAGATTTGGACAACAGTAAATTACTGTTTGCTGATCCATTGTGTGACTGTAACTGTTCTCATCTTTACAGATCTACAGCAGGATAACCGACTCTAGACACAGTGTTACAGGATTTGACCAACCCCTGGATGTTGCTGACCTTTGAATCTGTATAAGAAGAGTTTTATCTAAAAAAGCCCGTGGGGTGGATCGTATCCATTACACAGGTTCACACACGATTCACCCAGCCCGTGCTCTTTTTCTCATGCAATCCCTAGACATGTTTAAGAGATAACAAACTGAAGTATGTATTAATTTTGAGGAAACAAAAGACAATTGCAAGTTATCCCAAGTAAAACCAGAGTGAAACGGGAAATTCAACGAATCAACAAATTGTATGGCAGGTTGATTTTATCCATCGGGAATTGATTGGATTGTGAAAAGCGCCCATACATACCAGAATGAAGCAAAGAGGGAGGGGCTGGAAAGAAAGAAGGATTTGTGACATCAGTCAAAAGGGGAAATTGATTTTGATATAAGATTAAGACTTAAAGTTTTGATCTTAAAATCTTAAAACTTTTTTTACTTGGAATAATTTGCACCAATGAATCGTGCACAGTAAGAAAAGAAACATGTATTAAGAAAGTAATTATTGTCAACTTTTATTTCATGTTGACTTTAAGAACAAAGATTGTAACACATACATACAGATGAGGAAATGTTATTTTCAAAATAGCACATGTCCACTTGCCTTTACACATATCTGGACATTTCTGCTTTAAAGATTTTCAGTTTTATTTGAAACATTTTGTATTTAAAATGTTAAAATAATTCAAAATAATTAAATACATAAATAAAAAATACAAATCAACACTGTGATTAAAGTGCCCTAGAGAAACATGGAATCAGAAAGTGGTGTGATCCTCATTGTGCTGGGGGAAATGAAGGTCGGACTGAGAGGGGCGATAGGTTTAGAAGGGTGGGGCCAGGCACTCATTGTCTTGATGCTGTCCCGGCTATATCACGCCCTCTCTAGAGTCCTTGAGGACACTTTGTGCAGGCATAGGAGAGAGCCGCCTCCGGTAGGAGAGGTTTGCTGTGTCAATTGTTTAAATTCAGTAAGCACACCCATTGCGAGTGCATGTTAGGCTGGTGTGGCAGCGGGGGCATGGTCGAACGTTAGTCCGAAGAGAGAGAAAGCGGTAAGGGTGCACACACCTGAGCGCTATAATGTTTAACACCTATTTCTAATTGCAGTAAGCACTGGGGAGAGCGATATAAGGAGGAACCATGCCAGAGGTGAGAGAGAGGGCCCTGCACATGCACCCGCTAAGGCTGTGTGATTGTTAAAGCTGAAAAGCTATTTATCTACTGAGTTTTAAAATAAATCCTATCGTTTAAGTTTCCGTCCTCCATTCAGCTTATGTCATGCTAATATTTGTGCGTATTGTTGGGCCTACAGTATGCAGTTCACAATAATTACTCCATTCCAATGTTTGATTTAAGTACATTTTAGCTTACTTTTTTCATTAAGAAATTATTTTGGTATATGTTGGGTCACCACTTGATGTCCAAAGTAAAATCTGGGACCTGCAGCAAAATCAGTTGAGATTCACTAGGTTACATTTTTCTTGCATGGATTTCAACATTATATAAACTCACTAGAAAGCTTTTCTGTACATATTTTTATTTACTTTTATTAAGTCTCATCTACCTGGCTCTAAGGTTGCGATTTCACTGCAAAGAAACTGCCATCTTTTCTTTCTTCTCTATAAAACTAATAACAAAGGTTTTTACAAGGCTACAACATACTAGATTCAATGTGAAGCTGCCTTAAGTCTTAGTTTTGGAGAGCGTGCCCCTCTGGTGCCTGAGTCACCTTCCCTTACTAAACAAAAAAAAAAAAACACTCTGCTCCAACATGCAATTTCTACATTACAATCTTCAGACATTTCTGCTGAACTGTAACCTAAATCTTGAAAATCTTGAGTTTCAAAAGAACTTCCATGGTAAAACTTCAAAATAGCCGTCAAATGAACAAAAATGAACCCTATCAGAAGAGGCAAAATGTACATTTTTATTCATATAAATCTCAATTAAATTGTATAAAGGTGTCAAAGTGAATAAGGCTAGAAAAATATTCTCCTTCACCCCAGTGCCAGACGTGTCAGAGAGAAAAACAGCTAGGATGCAATTCTGTTTCTCCTTGCATTGCAACAGCTGTTCCAGGCATGTCAAAACACGAGAGGCACGAAAGCCTGTAATGACGATCAAATGATTTTCTGAGCTCTCTTCACAGTAAGGAGTTTTCTCTTAGAGCTGGATATACTGAGGATACAGTTACTAATATGAGAAGTGACTGATATCTCACTCTCTCTCCATCTTGATCTCTTTCTCAGACAAAAACAACACCAGAGCGAGAGTGGCCCGATCTGGATTCGATCCCCCTACACACACTCTCCAGCACGCGGTTATTGGTACTTAAAATCAGCTTCAATGTCAACTGAAACTTTGATTCATAGCCCTCTTCACGGTGGTCTGAGTCAGCTGACACATTGATATGATACTGGCAATGCCTCTAGATTTCTCATTCACCTAATAAGAATTTGAAATTAAAGGGAAAGTTCTGCCAAAAATAAATTTTAATTTAATGTTCCTGCACACTTCTTTCGAAATCAAAGAACAAACGGGTGTGACATAATTTAGAAAAATCTGGCTAAAAAGGTGTTTAGTTAGTTTTGGTGGTTTGTAACAGCTCGCCAGGGCAAACTTTCAGGAAAATTTCATACAGGCTGCTAAACACCTTACTGTCATTGGTCCACGTCATTGGTAGGTGTGACCTGAAGCTCTGTCTACTTTGAAGCCAACACCTAATTCCCATTCAGTCAGTTAAAATCAGTCAACATGAGCAAACTGGCATGCAGAATTTTTAGCAAGCTGGTGCAAATTTACCTACAGTACATCTGTATGATCGCTCACGTAGAGAAACTTTTTAAGAACATGTCATGTGATTGTTTTGTTTAATTACTCTTCAAAAAGGAATCAAATCTACTCAAATACTCTTAAGAGCCCATTCACTCTGTTATTTGATGGGTGTCTGACGTTCACAAACATTGTACCATTGCTCAGCTGTTTCGAAAGTGTATTTGGCTCTGAGCGAATATCACAGAAGCACTTCGCCATGAATGTGCAAGGGCCTTTATTTACTCAACCATAGGGCTGTGTGCAAAATATCGATACGACGATATATTTGCACTGCCTATAATCTTTGACTCTTCCTGTATATTTATAAATGTGGCCTAAAATATGGGCTATAGATCATTTCAAGCATGTAAACAATAACAAGGAATTCAAATGCAAATTTTCCTGCAGCACCTCCGGTATCATTAACGGATCCTTTAAATAAGGCTCTGAGTTTAAATAATTTCCTCAACATCAAACGTTTACCTAAAGTGACTTATCCAGACATTTTGTTGATACTGAGCATCTACACGAGAGAGGCGATGAAAATGTATCGTAGTTTAAATTCTCAACATTATTTCCTCAGCAGACCGCTGAATGATTGCTCCTGTTATAACAATGTATTTTCAGGCATGTCAGGTCACTCTGCGGACATCTTAGGAACACACTCTGGCAGCTATTTTATATGTAAACAAGCAGCATACAAGTGCAGCTCCTATCTACTTGAATGGGAAAAGAACAAAATCCCCAAAATGATTCTTCAAGATTACTATCAAAGAACATATTTCAAATCAGCAGTAAAATCTGACAACACTGGTATCATAAATAGTGCTTCTTTACCTCAGATTATGCATACGCGTTCTCGAGTTGATTGACAGATGATGTCTATATCTAAAGGTGATTGGCTCTTTTACCTGTAAGGTGGAACTTCCTTTCTACATATGTTGACCGTTGGGTATTCCAATTTCTCCCTTTCATTTTAACAGAATTGACCCATATCTGCTAAATAGTCTCTGGTTGTAAATACTCAATGAAGCTGTTCAATGAAACTGTCTGCATGACCTGCGGACAAGGTAAGGATTTATTTTTTTAATGATTAAATACTTTTCTTGTCTCTTTCTTCTAGATAAGCATCTGCTAAATGACTAAATGTAAAAGTAAATGACTTGCCGGGCTTAGTAATCATGTTAAAATTGCTATAAATGAAGCGCCTCGAGCTGTTGTTTTGAATGAGGGTGCGTTCTATTCAGAAGTAATCATCCCTATGCACTTCGAAGACTTTAACATTCACTGTGAGAGCTTTGAAAGGCTAAAAGGTGTGGGGCTCAAAAATAAGGGTCAATCGAATCTCACTTTTTAAGTAATTTTTATTGGGGGGAAAAAGCTCAAAAGTGATTAAAATTATCAAAAGAGAAATATAAAAAAATGTTTTACAATGTCGTTTACTATATTGCGTGAAGTCATAAGTATGAATACTATAGATATGTGAAGAAGCCCACTTCGCGGTTTACTTAATATCTTTTTCAGTTTTCAGTTGCATTATGCTTATATGTCGTCAAAAGTCTGACGAGTAAAAACAAATTGAATAGCCAATTGCGGTCCTTTCTCCAACGTGTCCATAGAAGGTTGCACAAATCATAGTGTTTGAAATAACATGAGGGTGAGTAAATGATGACAGAATTTTCATATTTAGGTGAACTATTGCTTTAACCAGCTGACAGTGCTCTTGGAAATTAAGCCAGTAAAATAAAAAGCTGGAATAACTCCATCTTCTCATTCTTCCCCCAGTACACCACACAGTGAACAGAGCAGTACGCTTGGTATGCCAAGAACCAACAATATTAACAGAAAGAACACTGTACTAAAAGAAAATGAGGTTAGATTTTCCAAGTATGGACTTCAACATTATATCAACTAGCCAGAATGTTTCTTTATTTTTATTTTATTCTTTTTTAACAATCTGGCTTTTCTAAGTCTACAATTTTACTGCTAAAAAATTGTCAACTTTTATACATTCTCCACAAAACCAATAACAAACTGGATTGCATGGTTACATCAAGGTAAGATTTCAGAGATTTAGCCCTCTGAAATTACCCTTTATAGAGTGAAACAAACAAGTCAAGACAGAACAGCTTGCAACACACCGATTACCCTGTCAAGGACATGCAGAGATTAGGTTTGAGCTGAAATTTGGAAACACAGATAACTCGGCAGTAATCATGCAGTCACAGATATATCTGCCACTATTTGAGCCGGCAGAGAGACAGAAGCAGCAGTAATAGTTTGATGTGAACGCTGCACACATTCTCAGTCTCTCGCATTTGCTCTCTCTGTCTCACTTCCCAAACACACACTTGGATACTTTTCGAGTATGGTCAGGCCTGATACAGAGGCATTAACAGCGGGTCACTGGCAGGTTGCTGCTTTGGTCATGTTGAATAAAAATAACAGTAATAATCTCTGTAACATTCTAAGGATGGGCAAGGAGGAGGCAGGAACCGGCTGAACAACAAACATAAACTTTAATGATATAAATGAACTTAAAACAACATAAAACATAAGGACACAGATACACATGCAACACGGCCGCGTGCGTCTCTCTCTCTCTCTCTCTCGAACCAGTGTCTCCAGCTGCGCCTTATCTTGCTCTCCCGCTGATCAGCTGATTCAGCGCCGGCCGTGCTCCATCACGGCCCGGCCACGCCCTCCTCCTCGTAATAATCTCTAATATCTAAAACAACCTAAAAATGACTCACTCACTTCTTTTTGGATAAGACAACTCCCTATCCACCAATAACTTTCATTCTCATTCTAAAATCCCAAATGTTCACTCTCTGTCTCTTTCTTTAGGTAGCCAGTGCGTGAGTGGTGATTGCCAGAGTAAAACTTGCCACTATGACGCTTGGGGTCTTCTGGGTGGTTGCCAGGGCATTTTTATGTAGTTGCTAAGGTGTTCTGAAATGTTGCAATGTGATTGCTAGGTGTTTAATTAAGCCTACTTTATAGAAGAAGCCGAACTTTTTTTCTCCTGAATGAACTAAAGGTGTTTGTACAACATGGGGTCATTTAGACTACGTCCACGTTAATCCTGATCAATTTGAAAACAGCGTTTTCGTTTCAAACCGATACCCCTCCACACTGCCATTTTCAAACGTTTTCCAAAAGTTGCTCGTACCCTTAGAATCCCCTTAAGAATCTGAAATCCCTTTACTGTGCACAAAAAAACAAAAAAAAAAAAACGTAATTGACCCTTTGCTGGGCTCCACCCTCCTTGGTTACGGTTGCTCGCTCTGACAAGCTCAGCAGAATTCCCCATAGGAATGAATGGGAGATAGCTGTGAGCGGTGCGGTTTTTGGCAAAATATTCTCATAAACGGAATGATAATATTTGTAACGTCTCACATCACAATCACTATGATGCTATGAACTCTTTATTTTCTATCGCCTTTACTAAGACCTGAGTCAATACATAAATGAATTACCGTTAATTTATTAGCTGTAATTTACCATGGAGCAAATGTAGGTGTCCTCACTGATGTTATACATGTTCATTTGGAAATGAGGGCTGACACAGTTTAATCCATAGTATGCTTTTCTCGAGATTTTTTTAAAAGATTCTTTAAAAAAGAAAGAAAAACACTGTGTGTATCCTCTCTGAGTACCTTCTATCACTATTACATGTGACCTAGCAACAACGTTTTTTTAATTATTTGGAATCATTTCAATAAAATTCTGCTTAAAACTACTCAAACACACATTACTCCCATTGGCTGTCATTGGAAAACAGCAATTGTGTGTCAGAGAAATGGCAGATGGCAACAGCTGCTAAGACAGAATTGGTCAGAAATGCTTTTAAGGCGGGGCTTAGCGAAGGGTCAGTTGTGCTCATGTTCTGCAGCTGGCCAGCAATTCCAAGTAAAATACCTGTCACCTTTGAAGGAAAGTAGTGTTAAGGTTGTGTACAAAATAACATATATATCTTAAACAACACCATCAAAGTGGATAGCAGGCACAACAACACCATTTGTTCTTGGGTCAAGAATTTCAGGAATGTGCGCAAACAGGAGAAATATCGCCAAACAAACGCAATAGGAGAACAAAAACATGCATTTCATCATAATTTTTGGCAAAAGAAGACTGTTTACACAGCAGGTACAACCCCTAGGCCTAGCCTTTATTGCGGCAAATCAAAAGAGTCTACCGTCAAGCCTCATGTCCCTACACATGGCTCGGAACCCACTTTCAATGCAGGTTTATGGAATTTTTTTGCGTATTTTATCGTTCACCAGGTGAAAATCGTAAGTGCAACAACTTAGAAAAGTAATCATACACCTCTCCTAAACAAGCTGTATGATGTGAGGTATCACTCATGTCCATAGACCAAACAATGTTGGACAAGTTACTCGCTGAAATAATAATGAATTAAAAAAACCTAATCCTAGCAAGCACCACTAATGACTGTTTTCCAGCAGGTTTCCCCAAACACCCCGACCACCCATTCCACCCTACACCCTTATGTCTTTTGTCCGCTAATGGTGCAGAAATTTTACACTTCAGCTTCAACAGAGTCATACCCGTGGCATTTTACGAAACTGTACAGCTTAACCAAATACTAACTGCTGTGCACTCTCAGCATCAAAGACGAAAGTTGATTGGCTTAAACATGCAGTCTATTTACATAGGGTGAGCCATTGTTCCACAAAAACAAAAGCAGCTCACACAGCAACAGAATGAATCAACAAAATATTATCATGGAATACAAGCTCCCTAGATATTAATTTTTTTTTTATTTTCTTTTTTTATTTAAACAGGCAAAATTTTTACCACCTTCATTAATATTATTAATAGCAATCGATGGAACCTTCCCCAAACAGATTTCTCAGAGATTTACGGCAGTGTGACAGACACATTTCCAACAACCAATCCTCTCAGCACTCTCAACAGTATCAGAAAACAACACAAAACATTTGAAGTGATAAATAATTCATACTAAGTGCAAAACACTTGATTCTGATCAGTCAATTGCCTCATTCTGCAGTTTTACTCCTTAAGAAATTAATTGTAATTTTGAAACATATAAAATCATGGCCATTCACATGAGATGAGAACTCTAGTCATTTCAGTAACCTTCTAAAAGCTGTTTTATTATACATGGGGCAGGGGCGCCCTCATGGGGGCAGCCATTTTAGAATCAGCTGACATGACCATTCCGTTTATCTATTATGATCTAATCTTTGTTTTATTTCATCATATTCTACCCTTGGCCTATCAATGTTACTGTTGTTTTTTTAGTATTTGACATGGACACCATGCCACATGTTTTGAAACGTTAAAAAAATGTCCTCATAAAAGTAAAAAAAAAAAAAAAAAAAAAAAAAAAGCCCAGGTGGGCAAATATTGCCCTTTAATAAAATAATAATAATAATTTCTGACATTGCTGTAAACTAATGTTCTGTTCTTTTATACAAACTGAAGGGATTTCTGCACTAATCAACAGATATTTCAATTTAGCTTAAATTGACTTCAACCCAGAATATTTTTGTGAGGTAGAAAGCATGACAAAGAAGCCTTATAAAACCACTGCACACGTTATGGGTCTGGGTCAATCCAAATCATTTATGCATTGTGACGGCATTGTGACGGAATTGGGTTGCTATAGGTTATTTGTTTATGAAAGCAGATCTGTTTCAAACTGTTTGCCTCTCTCTCTCTCTCTCTCTCTCTTTCTCACACACATGCGCGCGTGCGCACTCACTGAGCAGATGAAACCATGCCACTACCTGGTTGCAGCTGCCAAGGTTTCTAAAACTCCATGTGAGAGGACGTTAACAGTTGTAATATTTTACCCAACAAAGACCGGTCATTCTGTATGCAGTCCTGTTGAAGGAGGGGACAATGCAATGGGGCAAAGTTGATTTTTCCATCACATTTGCCATTTTCTAGTAAAGCTGTGGTTTTAACGTGCACTGAGTGTTCTTGTTTTGTTTCATTATTATAGTGTGCAGGCCTTTTTTGTATTTTTTGCATTTCCGTGGCCTACGCACCTAGCCATTTTGGACTTCAAATAATGCGCGGTGAGTTTTTGGATATGTTTTCCATCACAAAATCTACCATTGTGACGCCACAATTTGAGATTTATGTGAATTTAAAACAAAAAGAAACACACCTAAATAAAACCTAATTGGATCACAACGCAAAGGTCAACAAAACTTAGGTCAACAAGCCATGTACAAACACTCTCGCATGAGTCACCTCTTTCTACCTTTACATGTTTGCAATACCCTTGCTGCATTGGAGGTGGGCGGGGGGGGGGTAATGACAAATCAGTCTGATGTCAAATCAGGCTTTGGTCTAAGGTCTATTATATACAAGGGAGCAAACATCTGCATAGAGACAGAGGAGTGCCATTCATGAGTGAAACAAAACTGATGACAGACCACAGACACCTGGCAATACACTAGAACTGCTATGCAGCATATGTCACCAAAATGAGCTGATTAAAATGTGAAGTTGCTCACGAAACATTAGTAATATTGCACTAGTGCTGCTGCAATGAAGACTGATGCAAATAGTGACCTGTTACTGCACCAACAAAGATGTCCTTTCGTACAGGACTCATGGGACACTATTAATTTAAATCACTTTACTGCTTCTGATCCTGCCTGTTTCCTCTTTGCCTCCTTTTTTTCTCCCTTTCTCTACTTCCTGAAGTGCCTTATGGTCGTGTCCAGTTTCAGTCCTAAGTCGAGGGATAGCTGCTCCTCCTGCAAAGGTCAGCTCTATTGAGATCCTGCTGGATTTTTACCAGGACCTTGTTTAAAGGGATCGTACACCTGTTTTCTCAACTTCGTGCCATTCTTTACCTGATTCACATACACATACACACACAAACACACATACAGGTTTGTTTGACTATATTAGTGATTTCATAACAGGCTAACAATATTTTCTATTCCCAAACTGTACCCGTAAACCTAACATCACACAAACATGTGCACATCACTAGATTTGAAGATCAGCATCATTTGACCAATTTAAGTTTTTTTTTGTTTGTTTTTTTTTTTTTTTACTGATGAGGATATATTGCACTCACAAGTGTGGACAAACTGTCTAAATATACCAAATGTACCACACAGGTTGAAGTCTGAGTCTGAATTTTGATGTTTAAAATAAATGACAGGTAACAAAATAACAACTCAGTCAAATCTGACTGTGTAACAAAGAAAAGACAGTGGCAGCATGGTCAGGTTTGATGGCATATTGGAGCATCATTGCAAAACCTGACACTTCAACACAAGTGGTTTAGAAAAAATGCTACAATTTGACAAATAATAGTTATACATATATATATATATATATATAATGTCTAAATATATATCCAATGCATAACTTGTGGTAATACCTAGAAATTAAGTTTGTTAGAACATGAGCTTATAGAGATCAGCCAATGCATGGAGCAGTGAAGTCATCTACTGGCCATCGTTGTGATTTCATGTAATTTTATTTATTCCAGCAGATATCACCAGAGACCCCCAATGCTTGACAAACTGTGATGTTTTGAAACTTTAAATTGAAAGTTTTTTTTCTTTTTTTTTATTGAAGATAACAAAATGTTTTTGTTTAATATTAAAATAAATGGTGTAATTTAGTAATTTAGAGCTAAATAAGGTCTATGCACAACTTTAGTTTTTTTACTTTAGTAAAATGAGTGTTATTACATGCCTTTAAAAAAAAGAAGAAAAAAAAGGAAAACATTACACATCTGTTCGGGTGATTTTTGACCCGAGAATATCACAAGTGTGACTCACAAACGAACAGTGCACAAGGGTTAATACTCAAGTAGCTTGTGCAGAATGAGTACTCAATTGCTTGTGCACATCCCTTGAAAAAACATAATTGAACTACTTCAGTTTAGTCTATTTTGTACACAAAGCTAACATGTATCTTCTGAACAATAGGAGTATAGAGTACAAGTCATATGTACTAATTTAATGATACTTTTTTGCATCCTTCTTGAAGCTTGAATGTTTTAGTACCCATTCATTGTAATTGCATAGAAAAAAGTAAATTATGCAAAATGTCTCCCTTTGTGTTCCAAGTAAGAAAAAACTGCAAACGGGTCTGGGACAGCATGAGGGTGAATAAATAATGACACAAATTTCATTTTGGGGGTAATTATTCCTTTAAGATCACTTATTACATAGAATCTCCTGAACAGGAAACATTTCAGGCTGCTAGACTCTGCATCTGGACCCAAGGGTCCACACAGGCAACATCCACCCTAATTTCACAATCACTTGATGTCACTTTAGTAAAGGAGGCCAGCTCCAGAAAGAAGATCTGGTGGGGCATGGTCACTTGTTCACTGCTGCACATATAGTCTGAGCTAATGAAAATGAAAACTGCAAACACTAACAACACATTTTAGGAGAAATGCCTCACAGAATTAGCACGATTTATGAAAACGCACCAGAAATCCAAAATAAACCCATTATAATAAGAAGCAAAACGGTTTCATTGTTTTACATCCAGATATTCTACTGCTCCCACTGGACTAAAATGAGGTAAGAAGAAAACCTGCACAGAAAAATAAAATAAAATGTAATTTAATGCATTACCAGCAGCAAGAGTTTCCAAGATCTGAGCAAGCTTGTTAAAATACCAATAATATACATTAGAATCCATTTTTTGTGTTTTAGATGCGAAATGTTGCCCTTCCATTCTGACTTAACCCTCTATGCATACTGCAGCCATTTAATTGAATAATTAATCTGAAAGATTATCTACAATTAACACATTTTTTTAGATCGTCCTTAGCACTTAAAGGTACAAAAAAAGAGCCATTAAAGGGATAGTTCACCCAAAAATTAAAATTCTCTCATCATTTCCTCACCCTCATGCCATCCCAGATGTGTATGTCTTTCGTTCTTCTGCAGAACACAAATGAAGATTTTTAGAAGAATATCTCTGCTCTGTTGGTCATCATACTGCAAGTGAATGGTGACCAGAATTTAGAAGGTCCAAAAAGGACAAGAAGGCAGCATTAAAGTAATCCATAAGACTCCAGTGGTTAAATCCATATCTTCTGAAGTGACATGATAGGTGTTGGTGAGAAACAGATCAATATTTAAGTCCTTTTTAACTATAAATCTCCTCTTTTGACTAGCCCCAACCAGTAGGTGGCTGATTGTGCAAATGAAAGTCACTTCAACACCAGAATGTTGACGTGAAAGTGTATATTTACAGTAAAAAAAGGACTTAAATATTGATCTGTTGACTTGCATTGTATGGACCTACAGAGCTGAGATATTCTACTAAAAATCTTCATTTGTGTTCTGCAGAAGAAAGAAAGTCATACACATCTAGGATGGCATGAGGGTGAGTAAATGATGAGAGAATTTTCATTTTTGGGTGAACTGTTCCTTTAAGGTGTCATGACTGCAGCTAAACAGCATTTGTGTTTCATGTAACAGATGCAGCTATGCCATTTTGAAGCTTTTTTAACATTTTGACTGTTTTCCAAAAGAAGACCAGTATCCAGACTGGTCTATCAAAATGAGAAAGGCTCTACCAGTAGATACACATACTCGACCAAGCAGTACAAATATCTGAGCAACTAGGCCTCCACTGCACAGGCACCAAGACTGGCACTAAAACCACAGCTGTCATGGCAAAGGGTGGACTCTGGAGACTCAAAACATAAGTGTGTGTGTAGGGGAGGTCCAACTTGGCAATAGCTCATCTGCTTGCAGTATGTGCTACTGCAGAATATGCTAAACCAGGTAAGATGAAAGAAAAAGATAAACATCAATAACAGCCAAAATCACGGATGCAAAGGTCCTGGAAACCATAATGGATTATCACAAATGAAAATCTGAAAAAGGCATTCTTTGCCATCAAGAGCCTGTATAAAAGCATTATGGAGATTAGAGCTGCACGATAAGTTGTTAAAAGATTGCAATCTTGATTCAGACACCCATGCGATCTCATTTCTAAATGACAACGATTCTGCAATGTACATTAACGTTCCAGTGGCATGCATTTGTAAGGCGGTCAAATTTAAACTCAAAATTCACTTCGACGCATTTTTAAATGTTGATAAAATTTATACGTCATCTACAAAACACAGCATTCCTGCACGAGATGCTGAATAAACTAAAACGCAAAAGCCAACAACACTTGTCCAGCACAGTGGTTTACAAACTGCAGCGTGCAGCCACGATAAGCTAGAAGTGTGACATAATCTCTGTTTAGTTCAATATTTTAATAGCCACCGACCGATGCTAAAAAATACCGGTGTTCTGTCGAAGTCTGTTACCCCATGTTTCCTCTTTGTTAAAGTCTGTTCCCCTTATGTTTCCCCTTAACGTTAGTGTCGAAGTCTGTCCCCTCTATGTTTCCCCTTTGTCGAAGTCTGTTCCCCCTATGTTTCCCCTTAAGGTTAGTGTCGAAGTTTGTTCCCCCTATGTTTCGCCTTAGGTTAGTGTCGAAGTCTGTTCCTCCTATGTTTCCCCTTAACGTTAGTGTCGAAGTCTGTTCCCCTTATGTTTCCCCTTTGTCGAAGTCTGTTCCTCCTATGTTTCGCCTTAGGTTAGTGTCGAAGTCTGTTCCCCCTATGTTTCCCCTTAACGTTAGTGTCGAAGTCTGTTCCCCCTATGTTTCCCCTTAACGTTAGTGTCGAAGTCTGTTCCCCCTATGTTTCGCCTTAGGTTAGTGTCAAAGTCTGTTCCCCCTATGTTTCCCCTTTGTCGAAGTCTGTTCCCCCATGTTTCGCCTTAGGTTAGTGTCGAAGTCTGTTCCCCCTATGTTTCCCCTTTGTCGAAGTCTGTTCCCCCTATGTTTCCCCTTAAGGTTAGTGTCGAAGTTTGTTCCCCCTATGTTTCCCCTTAACGTTAGTGTCGAAGTCTGTTCCCCCTATGTTTTCCCTTAGGTTAGTGTCGAAGTCTGTTCCTCCTATGTTTCCTCTTAACGTTAGTGTCGAAGTCTGTTCCCCTTATGTTTCCCATTTGTTGAAGTCTGTTCCTCCTATGTTTCGCCTTAGGTTAGTGTCGAAGTCTGTTCCCCCTATGTTTCCCCTTAATGTTAGTGTCGAAGTCTGTTCCCCCTATGTTTCGCCTTAATTTAGTGTTGAAGTCTGTTCCACCTATGTTTCGCCTTAGGTTAGTGTCGAAGTCTGTTCCTCCTATGTTTCCCCTTAACGTTAGTGTCGAAGTCTGTTCCCCCTATGTTCCCCTTTGTCGAAGTCTGTTCCCCCTATGTTTCGCCTTAGGTTAGCGTCGAAGTCTGTTCCTCCTATGTTTCCCCTTAACGTTAGTGTCGAAGTCTGTTACCCCCATGGTTCCCCTTTGTCGAAGTCTGTTCCCCCACGTTTCCCCTTAAGGTTAGTGTCAAAGTCTGTTCCCCCTATGTTTCCCCTTAACGTTAGTGTCGAAGCCTGTTCCCCCTATGTTTCCCCTTTGTCGAAGTCTGTTCCCCCTATGTTTCCCCTTAAAGTTAGTGTCGAAGTCTGTTCCCCCTATGTTTCACCTTAGGTTAGCGTCGAAGTCTGTTCCTCCTATGTTTCCCCTTAAGGTTAGTGTCGGTCTGTTACCCCATGTTTCCCCTTTGCTGAAGTCTGTTCCCCTATGTTTCCCCTTAAGGTTAGTGTCGAAGTCTGTTCCCCCTATGTTTCCCTTTAAGGTTAGTGTCAAGGTCTGTTCCCCCTATGTTTCCCCTTAAGGTTAGTGTCGAGGTCTGTTCCCCCTATGTTTCCCCTTAAGGTTAGTGTCGAGGTCTGTTCCCCCTATGTTTCCTCTTAAGGTTAGTGTCTAAGTCTGTTCCCCCTATGTTTCCCCTTAAGGTTAGTGTTGATGTCTGTTCCCCCTATGTTTCCCCTTAAGGTTAGTGTCAAAGTCTGTTCCCCCTATGTTTCCCCTTAACGTTAGTGTCGAAGCCTGTTCCCCCTATGTTTCCCCTTTGTCGAAGTCTGTTCCCCCTATGTTTCCCCTTAAAGTTAGTGTCAAAGTCTGTTCCCCCTATGTTTCGCCTTAGGTTAGTGTCGAAGTCTGTTCCCCTATGTTTCCCCTTTGTCGAAGTCTGTTCCCCCATGTTTCGCCTTAGGTTAGTGTCGAAGTCTGTTCCCCCTATGTTTCCCCTTTGTCGAAGTCTGTTCCCCCTATGTTTCCCCTTAAGGTTAGTGTCGAAGTTTGTTCCCCCTATGTTTCCCCTTAACGTTAGTGTCGAAGCCTGTTCCCCCTATGTTTCCCCTTTGTCGAAGTCTGTTCCCCCTATGTTTCCCCTTAAAGTTAGTGTCAAAGTCTGTTCCCCCTATGTTTCCCCTTAAGGTTAGTGTCGAAGTCTCTTCCCCCATGTTTCCCCTTTGTCGAAGTCTGTTCCCCCTATGTTTCACCTTAGGTTAGTGTCGAGGTCTGTTCCCCCATGTTTCCCCTTTTCGAAGTCTGTTCCCCCATGTTTCCCCTTAAGGTTAGTGTTGAAGTCTGTTCCCCCTATGTTTCCCCTTAAGGTTAGTGTCGAAGTCTGTTCCCCCTATGTTTCTCTTTAACGTTACTGTCGAAGTCTGTTCCCCCTATGTTTCCTCTTAACGTTAGTGTCGAAGCCTGTTCCCCCTATGTTTCCCCTTAACGTTAGTGTTGAAGTCTGTTCCCCCTATGTTTCCCCTTTGTCGAAGTCTGTTCCCCCTATGTTTCCCCTTAAGGTTAGTGTCGAAGTCTGTTCCCCCTATGTTTCCCCTTTGTCGAAGTCTGTTCCCCCATGTTTTGCCTTAGGTTAGTGTCGAAGTCTGTTCCCCCTATGTTTCGCCTTAATTTAGTGTTGAAGTCTGTTCCCCCTATGTTTCCCCTTAAGGTTAGTGTCGAAGTCTGTTCCCCCTATGTTTCCCTTTAACGTTAGTGTCGAAGTCTGTTCCCCCTATGTTTCCCCTTAACATTAGTGTCGAAGCCTGTTCCCCCTATGTTTCCCCTTTGTCGAAGTCTGTTCCCCCATGTTTCCCCTTAAGGTTAGTGTCAAAGTCTGTTCCCCCTATGTTTCCCCTTAAGGTTAGTGTCAAAGTCTGTTCCCCCTATGTTTCCCCTTAACGTTACTGTCGAAGTCTGTTCCCCCTATGTTTCCCCTTTGTCGAAGTCTGTTCCCCCTATGTTTCACCTTAGGTTAGTGTCGAGGTCTGTTCCCCCATGTTTCCCCTTTTCGAAGTCTGTTCCACCATGTTTCCCCTTAAGGTTAGTGTTGAAGTCTGTTCCCCCTATGTTTCCCCTTAAGGTTAGTGTCGAAGTCTGTTCCCCCTATCTTTCCCCTTAACGTTAGTGTCGAAGACTGTTCCCCCTATGTTTCCCCTTTGTCGAAGTCTGATCCCCCTATGTTTCCCCTTAAGGTTAGTGTCGAAGTCTGTTTCCCCTATGTTTCCCCTTAAGGTTAGTGTTGAAGTCTGTTCCCCCTATGTTTCGCCTTAACGTTACTGTCGAAGTCTGTTCCCCCATGTTTCCCCTTTGTCGAAGTCTGTTCCCCCTGTTTCACCTTAGGTTAGTGTCGAGGTCTGTTCCCTTTATGTTTCCCCTTTTCGAAGTCTGTTCCCCCATGTTTCGCCTTATGTTAGTGTCGAAGTCTTTTCCCCCTATGTTTCCCCTTAAGGTTAGTGTCAAAGTCTGTTCCCCCTATGTTTCCCCTTAAGGTTAGTGTCGAAGTCTGTTCCCCCCATGTTTCCCCTTAATGTTAGTGTCGAAGTCTGTTCCCCCTATGTTTCCCCTTAATGTTAGTGTTGAAGTCTGTTCCCCCATGTTTCCCCTTTGCTGAAGTCTGTTCCCCCTATGTTTCCCCTTAAGGTTAGTGTCGAAGCCTGTGCCCCCTATGTTTCCCCTTAAGGTTAGTGTCGAAGTCTGTTCCCCCTATGTTTCCCCTTAAGGTTAGTGTCAAGGTCTGTTCCCCCTATGTTTCCCCTTAAGGTTAGTGTCGAGGTCTGTTCCCCCTATGTTTCCTCTTAAGGTTAGTGTCTAAGTCTGTTCCCCCTATGTTTCCCCTTAAGGTTAGTGTTGATGTCTGTTCCCCCTATGTTTCCCCTTAAGGTTAGTGTCGAAGTCTGTTCACCCTATGTTTCCCCTTAAGGTTAGTGTCGAAGTCTGTTCACCCTATGTTTCCCCTTAAGGTTAGTGTCGAAATCTGTTCCCCCTATGTTTCCCCTTAAGGTTAGTGTCGAAATCTGTTCCCCTATGTTTCCCCTTAGGTTAGTGACGAAGTCTGTTCCCCCTATGTTTAATGTTTAACCGCGCTATGGGAATCACTAACCTACGGGGAAACGTAGGGGGAACAGACTTCGACAGAACACCAGCATTACCAAGATCTGACTAAATTTGCTACCCGTGTGCTGTTTGCTTTCCAACACTCACATGCATGTGTCTGCCCATGCACTTGTGTCTTGTGATGAATGCAGTGCTCCTTTATGAGAATCTGCACTGTTTTTAATCAAAATACCCCTCTTTAGGTGAAATTAATGTAAACACAGCTGTTAATGAATTACCAGTGTAAACAGATGGGATTAAATCTGTGCTGTCTTGATGAGATATTAAAGCAAACACAGACGTTAATGTATCAGCAGACGGGACAGATTCTTCAAAATGTTAAGATTTGCGCGATGTCTAGATGTACTGTATATAAACTGCATGCTGTCTGTTATAGGCATTCAGGCATTCTTACTGCATCAAATCAGTATTAATGTAGATCTATCACACAGTAAAGAGTGTCAAGTATTTAAGTAGTTTCATTTTGCATTACATTATCTTTTTTAATGTTTTATATCTTTTTAAATGTTTAATTGCTACTGTTGCTAAAAAAAAAAAATCTTAAAGCACTGTTTACTCTGTTCTCTATTTAATTACTGGCTTTTGAATAATTCCTTTACAAGCTTGAAGCAATTTTTACGAGAGACACTGAACGCCACATTGTTTTAATTTCAATTGTTAATATGTTTTTTACTTTTGTAAAATAACAGTGTTTTATTGTATATTTGCTTACCAGTGCAACACCAAGTTAACATAGAACTGTTAATGAAGCTTTTTTCTGCTCGTTTTGCTTTTTTACTGAAAAAGAGGTTAAATCGTTTTTTTAACAGGATTTTTGTATTTGATGCAATAATCACAAGGTGCTGTTTGGTTTATAATGTATTTGTTGCGCCCTCTTGTGGACTTAGGAGATTTTAAATTTATATATTTGATTTACAACTTTATTGCATTTTTCATAGATTGAAGTAGAGAACATTTTGTCAGAACCTGTAGTACATTACGTTACTTTGTTTAGTACCCTTATGTCCAGGTTTTGTGAATCACTGAAATAAGCATTTTTTCTTCAGAATCGTGATCTTTATTCTAAGCAAATTAATCGTGATTCACAATTTATCCAGAATCGTGCAGTTCCAATGGAGATGCACCTCATCCTCTGTAACAGACATTAATCTGATTAATTCCAAATTCACTGATTCCTTATTCTCGCAGCAATTCCTGCAGCAAAAATCAGGCAAGTCAGCATCTCCACAGGACATCCCTAATCATTACAGTATTTCTTTATCGAATGTAACACAATACGGTTTTTACACATGAAAAAACAGGGAGCAGCCCTGTAATTCAGACCTGAAGAAGGCACCGCACAGCTTTCTGAATTTCAGGGCTGCTCCTTAGATTTTCCTCAATCTCTCCCTGACTAATGAGCTAATAATTCATTGCCAACATGAAATAAACACGATCGCTTCATCAATGTCTTTTTTTATTTCAAAGAGGGGTTACAATTATCACCAGCAGCGAGTATAAATAAAGAGAAGCCGCTTACTGTCGCAAACCAAGCCGACGGTTCTGCGGCTTGTGTCTTTACCGAAGAAAACCGTAACAATGGGGAAAAGCCACCGACGTGTTGCGCAAATCCAGCGATCGAATCCTGGGTCTTCTCTGAAATAGATCGGGTTTTCCCGGCTGAACCAACTCCTTATTTTTAATGATGACGAGACGAGCGAGCCTCCCGTTTCTCTCCCGCTTCCATTCCCGTTGTTAGTGTGGCTGCTCGCAGCTGAAGAGCGGACAGATGCGCGTTCCTGCCGTCTCCGTTTCCTGTCCAGCCCCGAAATCCATGTGATTGCGCCCTACCCATTGTGACGTCATAGAAGGCATGGAAATTCGATTCAGATGGATTTTGACACTACAATGGCTTCTCTCCCATTGAAAAAACAAACAAACAAAATTTAAAAAAATAAATAAATAAATAAATAAATAAATAAAAAAACAGCATTAGTGGCTGACAACGTTCAAAGAAAATAACAGTGATGCCAGTTATCAGTTGCCAGTGTTTGGTGGGGTCATACAGATGCCAAATGGAAATGCCTATATGGTTTTTGTGTGTCTGGTGTGGCGGAAGATAAAAAAAGACCATCGTCTCACCTACGACATTATCTCATTCTGTTCAATTTCAGACATAATCTAGTAATAAAACAAAATTGCATTGAATTCCCTGTTTCTGATTTGCTCAAACTGATTCGGGATTTTCTTAGATTTACATCATGCGTTATAATGGAGCCTGAATTTGGAATCATTCAACTGAATTCACCTTTAATTTGGAATTACTCATTCAATATGATCTTATATATATATATATATATATATATATATATATATATATATATATATATATATATATATATATATATATATATATGCAGTTGTGCTCAAAAGTTTGCATACCCTGGCAGAAATTGTGAAATTTTGGCATTGATTTTGAAGATATGACTGATCATGCAAAAAAAAAAAAAAAAAAAAAAAGAAACTGTCTTTTATTTAAAAACTGTCTTTATCTTTACACAGAATTTTGACAACAATATATTATGAAAATTTGAGGGCAATATTCGCATCTGCGCAAAATGACTGTAAACAGACTTTGTAAATGCACTGTTTCTTACATATGCCCTTTAGAATCAGCTTCTGTGCTGCATTTGCAGCTGTAAAGATGGTATTTAATAGCACTTGCTTGTATTTGTATAAAGGGCTTTGTTTCCAAGCAGGTAACTTTCTGAACTGCCTGCTTGCCATCTGTTGGCCACGACAGTCTCACGTGAACCTTCCTACAGCACTTATTGTAAGTCACTCTGGATAAGAGCATCTGGAGCATCTGTACCATCACTCAGTAACTTTTTGCTCATGTTATCTTGGACTTACAGTGACACCTAGTGGTGTGGATGCAGCACCATTCAAAATCAATAGTTATCAGTTACAGATGCCATTGTAGAAATTCACTATTCACAATCAGTCATGATTCATTTAATCCAAGAGTGAAAGTGTCCAATAACAAAACGTAGTGAGATTAAGTGAGTAGTATTCGGCTGGTCATGTGATTCTAAAATGGCAGCCCCCAATTAGGACATCCCTGCCCCATGTAGAATAAAACAACCTTTATAAGGTTACTGATATAACTAGAGTCCTCATCTCATGTGAGTGGTCAAGATTTTATACATATGTTTCAAAATTGCAATTAATTTCTTTAGGAGTAAAACGTTTTTAATGGGGAAAAAATTACACCTCACTTTATGATGCAAATGTAAATAGTGAGGAACAAAAAATTACAGTAGTCATTCAAAGAAAGTGGCATATTTTAACCTGTCCAGGAAAACTGTACTTATTTCAATATTTTGCTTCAACACAAGTTTCTAGGTGACTCCACATGTGGACATATAGATAATGATGGTTGTTGGGGGCTTCAAAAGGGTATGAAAGCGGAGTAGATCGGAGTACGTTAAGTAAGATGAAAAGGCCCGAAGGCTAACCACATCAAACACATGCGAGTCAATGACTCATCAACACTATGTGTAACTGAGACCACTAATCTCAGCAAGACCATATATATTTGTGGTGTAGATTATCCTCTCATGTTCTTAGTGAGGAGACTACAGTATGTTGTTGATGCAAAAGTGCATTATATCATAAGTCCTCTGCATTGTGTGCAGTATAAAATCTGAGGAAATAATGTTTAGAAATTTGTTCAAAAAGAAAAGGGTCATAATAGTACTAAGAAAAAAACTATGCTGCAAAACATGTATCACAGAAAGTAAAAACTGGATTTCACAGCCCTATCGTGGTAAACCAAGCAACAAGTGCTGTAGTCTGTCAGATGCCATGTGTATTCTGCCATTTAGTGGCAATATCTGTTACTGCATCATGTTACTGCTTGTGAATTTCACATCTTGGTTTAATGCAAATGTAAACAAGTAGCAATGATCTATATTTAAAATGCAAGAATCATTTAGGAAGACAGACATTATGAAGCCAGCATGCAACACACACACACACACACACACACACACACACACACACACACACACACACACACACACACACACACAAACATTGTTCAGAAATTAAGCAATTTGGGTTACCACAAGTAATTCCTACTCGGAGACTGTGATGGCAGTGCATTTTCTAATGAAGTTTTTTTGTGTAGGCTAATACTAATTAGTTTTTAGAAAAGTTGACTATAGTATATATACTATTTCTACATTCATGTTTTGCTGTAATTCAGAATCAGAATCAGAATCAGCTTTATTGCCAAGTATGCTTACACATACAAGGAAGTTGTCTTGGTGACAGGAGCTTCCAGTGTACAACAACACATAAACAATACAAAAACAGCAGCAAGACATAGATAATGATAAAAAATAAAAAATAATTATACACATACGTACATACACACACAGACACACACATACATATATACACACATACACATACGTAGTGCAAATCTAATACAAACCTGTTATCTGTTATGTACAGTTCAAATACAATCTGATATGTACATTGCAAATGTTTTTTTTCTTTTTTTTTTTTTTTTTTTCAGAGGAATGAAATGGCAGAAGAGGTGTGATATGTTGGATAAATATAAGAAATATAACCAATATTCCTCTCAGCAGTCTGAACTGTCCTTTGTAGTCTTCTGATGTCTGATTTTGTAGCTGAACCAAACCAGACAGATATAGAAGTGCACAGGACAGACTCAATGTCTGCTGAGTAGAACTGTATCAGCAGCGCCTGTGGCAGGTTGAACTTCCTCAGCTGGTGAAGGAAGTACAACCTCTGCTGGGCCTTTTTCACAGTGGAGTCAATCTGGGTCTCCCATTTCAGGTCCTGTGAGATGGTAGTGCCCAGGAACCTGAATGACTCCACTGCTGCCATAGTGCTGTTTAGAATGGTGAGGGGGGTCAGTGTTGGGGTGTTTCTCCTAAAGTGCACAATCATCTCCACTGTTTTGAGCATGTTCAGCTCAAGGTTGTTTTGACTGCACCAGACAGCCAGCTGTTCAACCTCCTTTCTGTATGCAGATTCATCGTCATCTCGGATGAGGCCGATGACAGTGGTGTCATCTGCAAACTTCAGGAGCTTGACAGAGGGGTCCTTGGTGATGCAGTCATCGGTGTAGAGGGAGAAGAGAAGGTGCCTGGGGGGCACCAGTGCTGATTGTACAGGTGCTAGAAGTGAATTTCCCCTCAGTAGGGAATGCAAAACAGCATTCAGAGCTAGAGAGTGAGTGCTCATAAATGTGAGCTAGTTACAAAATGTTATAAATGCTGATGGTAAAATGCACTTTTTTAGCTGGCACGTTTTACAGTGCACATGATATATACAATACATGCAAACAATTGTTTTCATGATGCAAACAAACCACAACACTGCTGATAACACCTCTTCTTTCCTCTTGTTATCATTCACTTCCTCTTACCACTGCAATTCTGCACTGCAGGCAATATGTATTTGCAGGTGTGACAGGCAGAGGAGTGTCGAGAAGTTTCATTGCACAAAGAGAAGAAAAAAAAAAAAATAACGAACAATTATTCTCTCAGTTATGTGTAAAGCCACAGCAGGGAAAATGACTCACTGCCGGAATGACTTCAGACCTTGCTTACTGTTTTTCAGCCTTACACTAAAAGATCACTTTACACTTGAAGGATGGAAAATATCTAGTCTATTTTTTCTTTCTTTCTTTATAAAAAAAAGTATTTGGTTATATTGGAATGGTGTCCATTCTATGGAAATTTGGCCAATTTTCCTTTTCGTCTACAGCCTGTTTTCATTACAGCGAGAACTAAAGAAAATAAAAAAGGAAATTGAAAACTCATAATTTTTACTTAATGCTTGCTGCAAACATTTCAGTTCCCTGTCAAAGTTTAGGCTGTTTTCTTCAGTCCTGCATAGTATAGAATTGTGACGCAGGTAGGTGTCAGCCCCCACCCCCTCAGCACTCTGCCTGTCCCATGCGTCTGTCTGTGAAAGCACTGAAGTCATATTCCCCTGTTTTCACGTGCTCGGTGCAGCAGTGCAGAAATGTTTGAGCAGTGGATCATAGCAATGACTGTTCTCCTTACTCTCTTTCATCCAAAACTTACGGAATCCTCCTCAAACTGTGAGGATAATAAAATGTGTGGCTGCCTCATCGAAGGTTTGCAAATTTCTGATGCTTCTTTATTTCATTTGTTTTTATTTAAACACACATATTTAGTTGAAGTGCAACATGTGAATTTGTGTCCTTGTTTATATTCATAACTGATTTATCTAGAATATTTTTTAAAGAGAGGTGTTGAAGTATGTATACATTTATACTACAAAACACAACTTTGCATTAAAATAAAGAAACCAACCTGATAAAAAGCAAAGGAAACTGCTGGCTCCAATCCATGTGCACCACATCCTACATCATTCTCTCTCTCTCTCTAACTTTTTCTCAAAAACAAAATGTACAATGAAGAGCATGCATCTTTTGTCTTTCAGACAGGAACATACCAATAAAAACAGTGGATAAAAATGCAACAGCAACAGTCTTCTGCCCTGACCTGGAAGAGGGTGAAGATCTCATATATTCCAGTTTATACAAGGAAGGGACCAAACTGCACTTTGTTGACATAAGAAACAAAAGTTACCAATCATGGCAGCATATTCAGGTGTCCTTCCAAAACTCCAGTGTCTTCTATATGATTCAGGGAACTGAAGATAATGATACAGGAATCTACAGCTGCACAATCCACACTAAGATCAGGAAAACAAAACAGACTATCCTGCTCATTAAAGGTACAAAGCAAGTTATAACATAATAACTTCAAATTCACATTAAAATCTGCATAATCCCAGAGTTTATTATGATTTTACAATATGATGTCATTCTTTTTGTCATTGCTGTCTTGTAGTGATGGTCACTTAATGAAAATTAAAGCAACAGGCTGAGAAATTTACTTAAATGTAAAATTTAAATAATATCTTTACAAATTATGAATTACTATTGTTTTGTTTTGTTGTTTTGTTTTATTTTATTATTTTGTGTTTTGTTCTTTGCTTTGCTTTGTTTTTACGCTCTTTCTGGACGCCTATAATTTAATTTTGTTTGTTTATATTATGTATGCGTATAATTTCAGATGCTCAGCAGCCCACAGAACCATCACCCACCTGTCTTCCAGAGCATACACTGCTGCTGAGTGTTGGCTGTGGGATTGTTATTTTATACAACCTGTTAATTACAGCCATTGCCTTTTTTCTTAGTGTGAGTATCCATATCTGCAATCACACACACACACACACACACACACACACACACACACACACACACACACACACACACACACACACACACACACAACATTGTTCAGAAATTGTTGGTGCAGCTATCATTATGAGGACTCTCCATAGACATAATGATTTTTATACTGTACAAACTATAGATTCTATCCCCTAAACCTAACCCTCACAAAAAACTTTCTGCATTTTTACATTTTCAATAAAACATCATTTAGTATGTTCTTTAAGCAATATGGGGACACTACAAATGTCCTCATAAACCACATTAATACCCTTGTAATTACCAGTTTGTAACCTAAAACAAAGTCCTCGTAAACCACTTAAACCTGCCCACACACACACACACACACACACACACACACACACACACAAAACCTGTTGAAAAGACCAGCATAGCCAGTCACCTGTATATGTAGAGTACGGGATGCAGGTTTGCATGGTGTGCCCACCATGCTTCTTAACTATCTTAATGAGCATGCTTCACCAGAAAGAATATACTAGTTGTTTACCCTCACCAGCTAAGATTTCCTGCTTGACCAGCACCAAACCAGCAAACACCAGCATGAACCAGCATGGAAAACTATGCTGATCTAAGCTGGTCTTTTCAGCAGGGACAACGTGTCCTATAAAACAAATACAAAGCATGTATTCTGCAGTATGGTTCCGTTAAAGTTTTGGCTATTAGTCCAAGTTTATTAACTTTGAAACTAAATGCTAGTGTACTCCTGAAAGTTGACAAATGTAACCTTTGGCAAATTAATAATCTAAAAAAAAAAGATTATTTTTATGAAGATATACTCTTTAAAAACTGCACATTCATTATATCTAATCATGTAAATTCATGTTTAGTTCTCATGTATCAAGATTTGATAAGACTGACTTTTTCAAGCAAATGTTCCTGCACTATGAAATTGTTTAAAATGTGTTGTTATTTTAGTATAAAATCAAGAACAAGGAGCCACCTGAGAATCCCTACATAAACACAAGACCAGGAGGATTCAGGCGATGCAGATGAGCTCAGCATACAGTGAAGAGATTCCACAATGATATACATGACATTTTTCACGCACTGTTACCTTTTTACTGTGCTGGGTATCAATTGGCCACTTACAGTATAGTTTGTTGAACAGATCTACTAATTGCTCTTGAATTACTGTAAGTTTTGTATGTATTTTATTCTTTTTACACTGAAACACTATGAAACTCTGACTTTAATGGAAACCTGTGTTTTTATGATGCAAATGTCTCTCATTCCTACATTTCTACAAAGACAGGATGTGAATTCAGTGATTTATCAAAATGTTTCTAAAGAGTATATCTCTGGAATAATTACTGCTTTCTTCAATAAAAGTGGATAGATGTGTAATTTTCTCAAAATACATCATTTTGGGGGGAAAAGATTGGAAATTATTACATTCTTGTTTATTATAATAAACTACATTAAAACAATAAGACATGTTTTCCTTTTGTGATCTAAGAATTGATGCATTAGAGGGCTACACAATGTGTTGAGCTAATCAAGATCCTCTTTTATGGGAATGAATGAATGTTATGTTGTACAACTGCATTACCACTATAAAATGTAATGAAACCTTGATATAGTTAATACAGTCAGATTGAAAATTCAGAACTAAAAGCAGACAATATGCTGACATATTGCAAAACACAAAGTGTTTATCTATAACTAATTCTGTACATTCTTCAAATAGAGCACATCTGATTTTAATTTTTTCTACAAATTCATAGAAATGATTATCTCTTGACCATTGGGCTATAATTGGCTGAGAGTAAGTCAAACCCCACCCTAACCAAGTTTTCCAGTTCCATGTTATTGCTGTTTTTGCTCAAATCTCATTCTACTCATTCAATATTTTCCACTTGATTACACATATTGTGCAAATTTGCTACATTACATGCAAAATTTTGAGCACTTTACGGGCATTTGCAGTCAGCTTGAGGTTTCCTGCCTCGTTACTGATGTCATCAAGCTTTCCAGAACTCACTCAAGAATAAAAAGTATATAAAGACAAGGGGATCTTTGTGTTCTCACATGACACAATGATTATCATCCTTATTACAACCATTATATATATCCCGCTGGGAATCGGTAAGTACCTGCTGGGCTTCAAATGTTTATTTGTGTGTCTTTGGATTTCAGGCAGATATAGTCTAGATGGCAACAGCTTATATCAGTAGGCTGGGTGACAGAAAATCTTGAAAGTTAAAGAGCTTGAACAAAAGGTGATCTAATCTAAATACCTTCATTTGAATTTATGGCTAGGATTGTGTTCTCTGACAGTTGAAATGTTGCTATTGATCTGCAGCAACTGAAGTGAATTGGCCCAAGCTTTGGCCTACATTTAGAACTTGGAACAGGGTTGGAACAAGTTCAGAGAGAATTCAGAGGCCCTTTTTGGAGACGTTTAGTGAATCTTTGTGTGGTTTTATGATAAATGCAATTAATGCAGACCAAAACTTTATCATGTCCTGTAATTAAAATATGTCACACACAAAAAACAAAATAATTTGTATTGTTATAGTACAGTAATAATATTTGGTCATTAAATATCTATGGAAAGTTACTGATGTTCCATTTATTTTACCTAATGCACACATCTCACCCACATCTTTTTGTCTCTAGCTCTGCATGTGTCTCAGCCTTATCGTGTAGAAGGGGAAATGGGACAAGCCCCTCTGCACTGCTCCTTTAGTTCAAAGTTTAAGCCAGAGGAATTACAGGTATCTCTGTATAAGGGCTTGCATGGCCAAGAGAGGATCTGTACTGCCTATGTCAACCTCTCTGAGCCCTACTTTATAACAGATGGTGCAGTCCATTGCAAAGGGAATATAAGCTCTGGAACAGTGGAAATCATCATCAGTGGACTGAAGGGGGAAGACACAGACATCTATCGCTGTGAAATAGAGATTCTGTACCCACCTCCATATCTCAGGAGGGTTGGAAATGGCACTGTTGTTTACATACAAGGTAAGACATATCAAACTTTCTGCCTCATTCTCTGTCTGTCGATAAGTCTAATACGTTTATTATCCCTCTTTTTCAAGTAGTTTAATTGCAAATCCTGAGTTTCTAGCTATGTGCTAGCCTTGATGCAATGTCTTTTATTGTGTGTGTTCTGATGTACTGTACAATTTGAAATGTGATGTAATTAGTTATGGAAGACCTACGTACGATTCATTGTCAATACTATAGAGGGAGCCAGAGGGTAAATTTTATAATAGGATGAATGTTGTGGTCACCTCTGAACATGTGTGGGTGGAAATGGGGCCACCCCAACACAGCACAGTTGACTTTACAGCACTTTTCACTCTATAATTTGTTATCGCATTACGCTGTGGAAACTTTGAATTTACGTGTGAATGATGTTTTTCTTTGAAAATGTCATTTTCTTTATGACGTAAGTGCACAAAAGCAACATTTAAAAAACTGAAAGTTACACTGCTAGCATCCTGTTTTCAAAAAGAACAAGGCTGTATTCACTAAATTATGTGAAAACAAAACTACCATTAACTACAATAAATGGGTCACATACAGTACATATATTTTTCAGGGCAATTAAATTGTGGTGTGTGTGTTCCTATCCAGAGAGCATGTATAATAACTGGTCTTGCTGTTTCATAGAAACCCCAAACTGCCCTATTGCATTCACCCAGAGTCAGAGCCAGAGCCAGAGCCAAACTGCACAGCGGGCATCTGTCATCAGTGATGTGGGTCCACTTCCTCTGCTATATGCCATTCTAATTATTACTTCCTTCAGCTTTCTTCTACAGGTGAGAAACAACTGTCTGTCCCAATAATTTCCATTAATAGAACCAGATCTGAATTATTTTACTCCACTCGCTGTATGGCCATTTCTTTAGATCTGTTTTTTCTACAAAGGTTTACTCAAGATTTTATTTATTTTAGCTCCATATGATATTATTTAGGTTTTTGTGTGACTAGAATGTGAATGACCCAAATGTCACTTTCTATTGTACAGATCATGAAGAACATATGGAAATGGAGGGACACTGGATCCATGGCTTCACAAAAAGAGAGCTATAGACAATTCTAGGGGCGTAATCTTCAAATGTTTGCATTCACATGTATTCATGTGTAATTTCCACCTACATGTAATCACATGTACAGTATTCTTACCGCATGTAATCACATGTAATTTCCACCTGCATGTAATCACATGTATTCTTATCTGCATGTACTCACATGCATTCTCATCTGCATGTATTCACATGTATTTGTATATTTGATTGTTTTTGTGATTTTATTTCATTGTATTTAAATACAGTGTTTGACTAACTGCTTCTTCAAGGTTAAATAACAGGAATAAATAAATATTTATTCTAACAGTTCTAACAACTGTTACATTGTAACATAACTCTTTATGTGAGATGGTTTTTAATGTTTTTTCTTATAAGTTTCATTAGCTATAATAATGGCATGTGGTTATAACACTGTACAGCAAAATCAGAATTGCACATTGCAAATTTTTTCTATTATAGTCAAGCACAACAGATCAATAAAGTGTCAGAAAAGTATGTACTGTATATTCCATATTTAAAACAATAAAAACTATGGGCATGTATGTTGTCACAGAAAATACCATTACAGTAAACAGTATAGGCTTTTCAGCAAATTTAATCAACATGATCATGAAACACAAAACAATTACGTAATTAAACAGAAAAAAACTTTGAACCATTTTTCGCCCCCCCCCCCCCCCCCCCCAAAAAAAAACATAACTATAGATTTATAACACACATATACTGCATAAAACATGTGGCAAATTGCCACGACCTGGCATTTATGAAAAATACCCTTGTCCTGGCAGGGTTGGGGAGTAACAGAATACATGTAACGGGACTACGAATTTAAAACACAAAATATAAGTAACTGTATTCCACTACAGTTACAGTTTAAATCATTGGTAATTAGAATACAGTTACATTCAGAAAGTATTTTGATTACTGAAGAGATGACTTTGCATTTTATTGTCATTTGTTTCATTTAATATTTAGTCCTTTCAGATGGAAAACATTTATACATATAAATGATGCGATCCAAAGTGCATTTGAACAGCAGTGAAACACTTTCTTATGATGTGTTACATTCATACGAGCAGACAGAGAAGTAAGTTTGAAGTAAGTTTGGAGCAGAAGAAATAGAAATAAACCTTGTGTAAATTGTCAGCTTTACGCTAAGCTAAAATGCTATTTCTAGCCATTTTACATGCACATGTTACCAGGCACGATCATATTTTTTAATCAAGAAAATTCATGTTGGATAATAATTTCTTTTTTTCTAGTAAGACCTTTGATATTAGGTCAAAAATCATATTCTTGATAATAATTTTTGTATTGTTTTCCTGTAAAAATATCTAAAAATCCTTAAAACAAGATCAATTTGATTGATCTTCTTTTAGAAACAACACTGCATAAGATATTTCGGTTTTTCAGAGAATGTATTTTTAACATGTGTATTTTGTCTTACTGTATTGGAGAGTTTTTATAGTCAAAACAAGTGAAAAAATCTACCAGTGCTGAAGAAGTAATCCAAAGTATTTACAATACGTTACTGACCTTGAGTAATCTAACAGAATACGTTACAAGTTACATTTTACAGCATGTATTCTGTAATCTGTAGTGGAATACATTTAAAAAGTAACCCTCCTAACCCTGTGGAACATCATTTAACATAAACATAAGTTAAACTTTTCAGTTAAAATGTACCTTCATTATATAGTTGACATTTGGCTCAATGAATGCCAGTGTGGTTTCGTTGTGTTCACCTATAGCAAATATTTTATGATGTTAGTATTTTAGAGCATAAGAGGATTATTTAAGAGGATTTCTCCAAACCTCCAATGATGAATGAATCTCCACAGATACCAACTCCTTTTAAAGAATAAAGTCACCTGATTGAACATCGCTCATAGTAATGCAGTTGGCAAAATGGTATTGATATGTAATCAGTAAGAACATGTCAAGCATATGTCACATGTCAATATGACTATGCTGGCTATCTTTGCCATCACCTAGAAAAAAGAGCTAATGCACTGTGTCTCAAATCTGTCAACCTCAGCTATTCATATAAAAAAAAAAAAAAAAAAAAAAAAAATAGGACATGAGAATCTGATAAGTTGCTAAGCTTTAATTTTTGTGCCGCTTCAACAGACTTCAGAGGATGTGGAATGAAAATGGTCTAGTTTACTATAAGGACATCTGAATCACAACCCCTTACCACAACTAGGACATTAACTGTGCTAAGTGCAGATTTAAGAAGTTTAACTTTAATTATTTGCCTTATTTGTGGTGAAGAATATAAAATGTTGCTAACAGATGTAAAGAACAAGCAAGATTTCCTTTACACACAATATTAGGCTGCTTGAACATCTTCTGGTCATAGCTAGTGTGAACTAGTGTTATTCTTTTATACTGGATATGCCTATATACTGTGTAAGAGTAGTAGAAACCTAAATTGCATTTAAAAGCAAGTGGATCAACATGACTTTATTGCTCATTTGATAGGACATGGGGTTTTCCACGGTTGTACTTCAAAACATTTTCCTTTCAACAACTTCATATTACAAGAAAGCTACCCACTCACTTCCTCGTTGACAGATGTGTTTCTCAGCTGGGACACCTTAAGCAAAAGGTGAAAAATTAATCACAGTATCTAAATAATATCACACATTATGTCTTTATTTCCACAGTAGAGAACAATCTTTTAAACATGTTAGATGCTGCTGTTTCCTACTATCACAAACGTCTCACACCAGACTGAGTGACAAATATGATGTCTGTAGGTGTCACTGATCATCTAACCTCCACACACTTCCTGTGTTTTTTCTCTCCATCAAAAACAAACTGAAGAGCTTTGGCCATCATCATGTCAAACTGACGAGGAAATGTTAACATGACTGACAGGTTTATTCTGCTCACCCTCTGCTTTTCTCTAATACTTCAGAATGGTAAGAAGCTAAATACCTTTAATCTTTCTCATGCTGTTGCCAGTTACTCGTCTGTGTGCATGCCATACAAATCATTGTTGGGCAAAACAATTTAGACCAGATTAGACCAGTTAATTACCAAGATGATCTGGTGTTGGAATGAGTTTTCCTTTTAATTGGCTAGTTAAAGTGATAGTTCATCGAAAAATGACAATTCTCTCATTATTTACTCACCCTCATTTGTTGTCTCACATAATATACAGTAAGATATTTGAACTATAAATGTCTGTTTTCTGAATGAAGTTTCTTGTTTTACCTCAATTTGTTGTTCAGTTGATAATTTTGACGTGAGTGAACCTCTCAATCACACGCTGAATGAAGATGGTTCAGTATCTGTCATATGCAAGTATGATGGACAAGGCACGGAATGGGACGCTGAGCTGAAAATGAACAATGAATGTGTTTGTAAGCTTTACAAAAAAGAAGAACAAACAGAAGATAAAATGTGTGACTGGGATCATGAAAACAACACATTCAAGTTTACCTTAAAGAAGCTGGAGGCCAGACACAAAGATCAACTGTTTTCATGTGAGATATCCAGAATAAGACCATATCCATTAAAAATAAAAGAAGGAAAGAAAACAAAGCTTTTCCCAGGTGAGTTCACAAAACGGTATTGAGGGATTAGAAATGAAATGTTTTGGTGTGTTATGTACAGAAAAATTATTTTTACATTCCGCCTCTGCCGTTCCATAGCCTCCTGTCCCATTGTTAACGGGTTACAATGATACAGAATGGTTCAAAATAGTCTTTTTAAAATGAAAGTACACTGTGCTTAAACATTTCCAAATGAAACAACAATACTAAATCAACTGCTGAATCTATTTAGAAACAGAAGCAGTTGTTTTATTTGATGCAAAAAAATAAAATAAAAAAATTATTAGTCTACAAAACATTTAAATAGTTAAGAAAAAATAGAATAAAAAAAAAAAAAAAACACAGGCTACATGGCATCTGCAAGCATCTTTTAAAAAAAAAAAAAAAAAAAAAAAAATGTTATCCCTTTTCTCCCAATTTGGAATTCCCAATTCCGACTACTTAGTAGGTCCTCGTGGTGGCGTGGTTACTCACCTCAACCCGGGTGGCGGAGGACAAGTCTCAGTTGCCTCCGCTTCTGAGACCGTCAATCCGCACATCTTATCACGTGGCTTGTTGTGCATGACATGCTACTCTCCGCGATCCACGCACAACTTACCACGTGCCCCATTGAGAACGACAACCACTAATCGTGACCACGAGGAGGTTACCCCATGTGATTCTACCCTCCCTAGCAACCGGGCCAATTAAGTTGCTTATGAGACCTGGCTGGAGTCACTCAGCACACCCTGGATTTGAACTCGTGACTCCAGGGGTGGCAGTCAGCGTCAATACTCGCTGAGCTACCCAGGCCCCCCTGCATCTAATTATTACCTAATTATTCCTGTTTCTTAGCAATGTTACTGTAAAAAAAAACACACAAAAAAAACAAAACAAAAAAACACCTTTGATTCACTTATTGTTTGACACAGCAGAGCCTTCTTGTTACAGTCGTCACAGTCAGCAATGTACATGTGAACCCCTCATGAGACCGTGAGGGCATTGAAAAGATTCAGGCAACAGAACATGATGTAATCCCGAAATTTCACTGTGAAAAATTATTTGGTTACATGAAAAATTAATGGAATAAAATCATATAAACACTGAACTTTTTCACTCTGAAATTTTCTGTTCTGTTCTGCCAAAAATTCTGTTCATTTTCATTCCTTGAACAGTTTGCAATCTCTGATGGTAACATCACAGTACAGAAAAGCTATTCAAATCCACTCCTGACGGGCAATTATCCGGCACACCTGCCTGTGACTTCCCAATCCTTTTCTTGGAGTACCCAAGAAATGTACAATATAAAACAATAACTTTTATGAAATTTTTTAATTTTTAATTTTTTAGGAGTCAATATTCCTTATCCACCATCAAGGAGAAACTGTCCAAGCATTAGGTCTTCAGCTGAACTGATGAATCACACATCTCCAAACATTACCTCACCTGGAAACAACTATACTATTGTAATCTTGGGACTGAGTGTGGTGGTGGTACTGCTCTCTCTCTATAGCATTATTCTTACCTGCATCTACATCAGATTGAGGGTAATTCTTATTTATTGACTTTTTTTTTTAAATCGTTTAATTTAGATGTTTTATTAATATCTTAACTAATTAGCATCTTGCTATAAGTTATTATCTTGTTATTAACAAACTCAGTGTTACCTGCAAAAAAGACAACCTAAATATATAGGATACTATGGGGCTAAAGGCACCCCTTAAAGAAATGTTGCTTTTTTTCTGGTCACAAAATGTATACAAATAATTAAATAAAGAAATAAAGAAAAAAAGAAAGAATGAAAAAAAAAAAGAGTTTTTTTTAATTTATTTTTTATTGAATATTGATAGAGCAACATAATTTTTGTGAAAAGAATTAATAACGTTTCGATTAAAAGTTCAGTAAAAAAAAAAAAAAAAAAAAAAAAAAAGTGGTGTGGGAGCCATTTACACCACACTTGGGGTAAAAGGCCCCTAAGGGGTTTAAAGTGATATTGTGTAGATACCAGAACAATAGTTATAGGGCACAATTGGTTAACTAATGCAAATCATTTTGAGACACCAACATGCTTTTTTTTTTTTTTTTTTTTTGAGTAATAAATTAAGATGATGCTTACTCAAAATAAACACTTCAGAAAAACACATTTCAAACACATTTGGCATTTTATTACATCTCAAGTATTCTGTAAACAAACTAATCTCTATTATGATTGGATGAGTCAATGTGAGCACACTTTGAACATTTTTAATAATAAATCTATTCACCCCACTTAAAAAAAAAACAAAAAAAACTGTGTTTAATAGGAGCCTTTAGCCCCTACAACAGGGGGGATTTTACCCCAAATACCATCCTTACACTTACTGGAAATGTATTGGAAAATGTTTGATTCAATGACCTTACACAAAACTGAAAATGCTAAATTAGTATTTTGTTTCAAAAGAAATGTTAATTTCAGGGATTTTCATTAGCTACAGAAATTTGCAACATTTAAAAAAATATTAAAAATTAGATCAGATTGCCTCAGAATCAAACATTAGGTGCAAAGATCTCATGGATCAGGAAAATCTTGCATTATAGTGTCAAACAGGTGTTTAGGAAAGTGCTGTGGTAGTTTTTGTTGCTATTTAGTGTTTTGGGTGAAAATAAAATCAATGGAGCCTTTTACCCCACGGAGCCTTTAGCCCCATTGTACCCTGTCTATAGGCTACTGTTATGTAAACATTTTTAGACTTTTGTAGGCTGACTGAAAACAGAATGAAATATAGGAATCAAATATTTGTCACTCAAATCATGATACAAATAAATAAATCATTATTTTATGCTTCATGTTTCCATTTATTTTGGTGTTTATTTATTTTTTTCTTCTACCCATGTCACAAAGCTTGAATCATCTGACACATTGACGTATGTGCCAATGCAGGTAAGAACCCATGTTCCCAATCTTTTAGCATTGGCTGAATATTCTGAAGATGAATATGAAGAAAAAATAATGCATGAAATCCTTAAAATACAATTGCTTTTACTGTATTCCAGAGGAGAGTTAAACGATATGATGTAGACAACACAGAATACATGGACATGCGTGAGGTGCAGAAACAGGGAGGATCCATCAGAGATATGAACCACAACTCTCATCCGATCCGATGATCTTTCTGAGCCAAACAGCAAATCTCCAGTGGCATGATCACGTTGGCATATCAGAGCATACACTTTCCCTGCTATACTACTCCCACAGCTGGATGGGATATAGTTAAGCTACACTAAAGAATATCACAGGACAAAATGATTGCCTTATACTCTACTTAACTGCCGGACATGAAAATACATTCCTTAATGCCAGAACATCTGCATATTGCTGCACCATCTCTGCTCAAATATATTTTCATCTGGTGGTTTGTAGAGCCTCATGCTAATTATTATATTCAGTCATTATGGCTATGCAAAGCTGAAAGTATATAATGTATCATTTCATAATGTTTGTATCTTGGGAATTTTCTAAAAAATTGTATGTATTCAACTGACCAATGAACGTGAAAGTGCTTGATTGTTATTTTTTTTTTCTCTCCAAAGATAATAATGTTTATCAGAACAAGATGAGGAGTGTTTTGTATTTGAACCGCTTTGTTATTAAATATACTGACAACATGTATTTGTTCTTAATCTGACTAATTAGAATTTTTCCAGAGATTTACTGATAAAATCAGGATATTAAGGGGAGACCAGGGTTTGGTTGGCACACCTTTCATACTTTGTTGAATATCTCTGGTGGAACAAACGATAAAGATACCTCAAGTAGTGCAAATGAAAGCTTAATTTCTTAGGTTACAAACAAACCCATTCAATGTCATCAAATATTTACTGCCTTTTGTTAATTAAGGGTCAAAGTCGTGTTGTGCATCTGTGCCAACCAACCACATATTGGGGTTCACTGGCACAGGCAACACACAGAAAAACAAACAACAGTTTACTATAAACCAGGACAACACATGTTTGTCTTCTATCATTAATATGAATTATGATTATGTAATTAATATAGTATTTTATAAATATGATTATGATTAATATATACAAATTCACAGTTTGGAATTCTATGAACAGTTTTTCCATACATAAACTTGTATAAATAGATAAATCTTTACTTAAATATGGTAAACTCATTTTATATACTGTAAATGTAAAACATTTAAAAGGAACTAATTGTATCATTTGCTGGTGTTGAACCACGTATATGTATAATAGGCCTAATAATAATAATAATAATAATAATAACTTATATTATAAATTTTTTTATGTTATATATGTGTGTACTTAGAGGTATTAAATTGGTAAATAGTGTGTTAAGGTTATGAATTATTCTTTTTTTTTTTTTTATGCCCAGTGTGGTAACCTACCCAAAATGAATGTGTCAACCAAAACCACTCACACTCTTTTGATGAATTAGCCAGCTAGCATATCACACTCTTACAAATTTTATATCAAAACATAGCTGATACTAACCACTGTTAACTGAAATGAATATATTTTTAATATACTTAATATATTATATTTACATTTTTAGCAGATGAGTTTAATTTTTGTTTTGACACACAGATTTTAAAATTCACATGCCCTGACAGAATCAGTCTGTGTAAGTCAAGAAAGTGAACATTTAGATGTTACTTTTGTAAACATACCAGAATTACCAGAAATGAACTCTGTGCCAAACAAACCCCGTCTCCTCTACTTTTCAGGTCAAGTGGTTATAACAAGAATAGTTTGATCTGTCTAAGAAATAAACATCTGCTTCATCTATAGCTGGAATTAAATCTTACTGAAACCATACCAACTGTCCACAAGTACAAATGTATGAGGTCACAAGTGTGTCAGATCAAATCTTGTGATGAGGAAAAAAGCCTCCTAATCCCAATCTTCTACGTAAACCATACCATCACAATTTCTATTTTACATTCACTACTCTTCATTTTGAAATAATGGTACTATCATGACACTTTCAACAATCAAGCTCATATGATTAATATCAAGTGTTTGTATTTGTCCTGATTTTGATGCATGACAATAAAAGTGACTTGATTTAATTTAAATCGATAAATGAATTATGCAGCTTTACTCTGCTTGCAAAGTACTCTCATATCCTGTTGTGAAATATTTTTTATTTTAGTAATTTTTTTAATCTCTAATGTTGATTCATTCATTATTTTTATCAGGATAGACTGCAACACTGCACTGAAGCATTTTTACAATTTTTTTTTTTATTTATTTTTTTACAGCTTGTAAATAACAGATCTGGAAAGACTTGGTGTAACAATGGTGCATTTCCAATACACTTTGTATTATCATGGTGTAGGCTACCAAAACAAAAAAATAATAATAGCATTGTTCTAGTATAACGCTAATTTAAGTTTACAAGACATACAAATGTATCTGCCCTCACCCCATACTTTTGTGAACGTTTTATTTATTTAGCAACTACATCATTTGTGTGTTAAAAGCTGCACAGCAGCACTCAAGTATGCATGTTTCCCACAGGGGGGTTAACGCTGCTTGTGAACCGGATGCGATTCCCGCTTCGTCCGTCTCTGTGTGTGTGTTGTCGTTGCATTGCTCATGGCGGACTGAGCCTGGGCATTGTCTTGCAAACCTACTTGTGCACAAATATATTCGAATATCGACCGATCACTCTAAACTCTTTTAATCGCACTGTTGTCATCGACTCAGTTTCAGACTCAGCTGATCAGATTCCGGTCAGTCAACTCGCCGATCAGCCTGTTTGAGACGCGAGCGCCCATCATCATCATTATCATCATCATGGATGTGAATTTGACCATCTCCCTGATGCGGGGCCAGATGGGCGCCGTCATAGAGAAAGCCGTGAACGTCGCGGTGGAGACCGTGTTAGGAGAGATGATCCGGGTGGTCGGGCTCAAATTCGAGGAGATCAAACACGAGATGACCGCAAAAGAGAAGGAGAACGAAAACATCAGGAAGATTTTGGAGACTCACCGCTGCCAGATGAAAACCATGCGCAAGTACATCAGCGTCCTGGCTGCTAAAGACCCTAATAATCATAGAATGTATGAGGGAGATGGAGAAATGGCATTGCATTGCAGAGGGCCAACAAGCACTGTATCAATGTGTGCAAAATCCCCAAACCCCTGTGCCAGACCAAGAGTCAAGGAACCTGCCCCTGTTGCTGGACCCTCATGGGCAAGACAGCAGATGCACACGTTCAAAGCTCAAAATATAGGCCAAGAGCCATTAAGAACTGAACATCAGCTTGCTGATCTGCATATTGAAGAGATTCAAGGATCATCAGTCCATAAAGGTATGAAAAATCTCAAGTTTGATGACAAAAAATAAGCATACTGATAAACGTACCTTGAATGCAATGTACAGCACTTTGGATCAGGACAGACCCTAAGCAAATTTTCAAAATGGAGGCCCCCCCCCCACCTACAGGTACACCTAACCAAACACACCCATCATAAATAAATAAGCATAGTTTACATTGAAAATAAATAAATATCAACTCTAGTTTATTATCAGGCATAACTGCTTCAGAATTACAAAATGAAAGATTTTTTAAAACTAATCAAACACATTAATTTATGCATCAGTCACATACATAAATTAATAAATATCTTTAATGAAATTCTAAGACAGTGCAAATAAATAAGAAAGAATTAAATTACCAAATTAAGGTAAGGCTTATGATCAATTTATGTCAGCACAACTAGAAAACCTTTGTTAGATGTACACAAATGTATCAGTTCATTCAACTTTATTTACTTAAAAATGTATGTCACATCACCTGAATAAGATCTAATAGCAAGTTGTTTCTAATAAACATTAATATCACTGTTTTTATTCAATTTACTTGTCAAGACAATATAACTGAGGTCAGACATTTAAGGGATAGTTCACCCAAAAATGTAAATTCTCTAATTTTTCATGATATCCCAGGTGTATGACTTTCTTTCTTCACCAAAACCCATTTGAAGAAAAAAAGAAAAAGATCTTGGCTCAGTAGGTCCTTTAAATATAAGCAGATGGTGATCCGACTTTTGAAGCTCCAAAAATCACAGACAGTCAGCATAAACATCATCCATACAACACCAGCTGTTTAATGAATGTCTTCTAAAGCGACATGATCGCTTTTGGTGTGAAAAAGATCAATATTTAAGAACGTTTAAATGTACTCCAACATGATTCAGATTGTTTGTTCTTTATTAGGATGCAAGGCAACCTTGTTAGAGAAAGTTCTTTTCATTAAAGGAAACAAAGGTGTGCAAGAAAAATGTACAAATGCACCACAGAGGGAAGTTGTCAACAGAGTGTAAATGTAAAATAACTTAAAATCTAATAAACCCAGATGTTCAGAAATAATAGAATAAGAAACCTGCAAAATACTTCTTAGCCAGTGTAGGTATTCATTTGATCTAAACCAAGTCTATCTAAAAAGTAATCTAGAAATCAATATCTATAAATTATCAAGTTTATCTAGAAAGTACTCCTTGTATATCAAACAATTTGTGTGTACCGGTATATTCATAAACCCCTGCAGATAGAGACGCGCCCTGTAGCGGTTCAGGCTAAGCAGCGCAGTAACATGAAATCATTTATCATTACAAAGTTTGTTAAAATGATCACTTGCCAAATGTTGGCTACAGATGTAGTACACTTGAAACATGTCACAGAACAAAGCAATAATTAGCAATCTATCTGAATCATCATGGCAAAGAAGCGGTGGATGTTTGATTCTCCCATATATAGCCTATCCACATGATTTGAAATGAAGCGCCCGTAACTGGCATGTAACTAACGCTTTTTTATGGGTAAAAAGAAAAGAAAGAAGACTGTTCATCAACATGCACACGCTGAGGCCAGTTATGGTCTTTAGCTGGTGTATACATGCATGATGGACGAAGTTGAGCTACAGTCGCACAGTGTACAATCGTATTGGGAATATTACCGCTGTCTTTTATATCAGTCTCTGTTGTTAACTTGTCATTTTCATTTGGAGCGCACACATGTGCAGCTGATCAGATCGGGAGCGGCATTAAGACAAGTGTTGAGAATACTTTTTCTCTTCCTTATTCAGCCTTTGGTGGATTTACAACATATCCAACTATAGCTCTTGCAGTGTTTTTGTGCAAAATCTCGATTTTACGATTTTGAAAAAATCTGGTCAAAACGCTAATTTGAATTGATTGGAAAAATCGGAAAAACCACCCAGCCTTAGTAGCTTGGTTGGTTTAGATCTGTTATTAACTGTTTCTTTACTCACAATGATGCGTTTGTTTGCTCATCCTGGATGTCTCAAATGGGTGGAGAATGAGCTTGAACTCCACCCTCTCGTGAAGCTTGCCGGAAGCGATGATTTAGAGTTAAAAAGTACTTAAATGGATGACGTTTATGCTGACTGTCTGTGATTTTTAGATCACCATCCACTTGCATTTTAAGGACCTACTGAGCTAAGATATTTTTCTACTTTTCTTCAAATATGTTCTGGTGAAGAAAGAGAGTCATACACACCTGGGATATCATGAGGGTGAATAAATAATGAGATAATTTTCATTTTTGGGTGAACTATCCCTTTAAACTTGATTCTTCAAAGAAGTGCACATAAAGCTGCACTTCAGCTACAAAAAGCTGCATATTCACATGCACAAGGAAAAAATTACATGGATTGAACAAGATTCAAGCTGACCACTAATGGAACACTATCACCTTAATTGTGACACAAAACAGATATTTACAGTAAAACGTCATCGATAATACTAAAAATGGCTGTAATCTCTATGATTTCTAAATAACAAATAAATGCCCACATAAGTTCCTTTTGACCAAACAAACATGCTTAAATTATTAAAGCTTATAGGTATTCACCACAACCTCAGTTCTGTACTTGATTGTTTGAGTTAGTAGTACTTAAAATCTTCATTTTATGTATATGCATGCAAAAGAAGTTCAAGGAACTCACGATTTGCTTGCTTTATGTAACTCTCTAGGTTCACCTTAAAATTGATATTTTTCGTTGTTGTAGTACACCTTAATGAAAATTAAGTAAATAAATTTTTTTTTTTAGAAGACATTTATTTTTAAACGTTATGGTTGTTGAGCCAACATATTGTGTTTTATTTTTAGTGTTTCCACCCTTTGCCTAAGAGTCCTGGTATGCAGTAGCCTTCCTTTTGACCTCTGTAACTTTAAAAATGAATATTTCCGTGTTGTAATTTAAGGAAGTACTTCTCTAGAAGGTGGAGTACTGATCCACCAAAATAAATATGTACCAAATTCTCAACTAGTGTTGTCAAAAGTACCGATACTTTGGTAACAAGTCGATACTAAAATAAAAAAGATGTAACGATACCAGTGTTTCTGCAGTACTAGTAGTACCGAGCACCGACTCGATCCGGTACCAGCGCACAGTATGATTGACACACGACTGTTTTAAAATTCTCATTTTGAGCACATGCTCTGTTACTCCTTACACTGAAATGGACAATTAATCAAATTAAAATCGTGACATCCTAATGTGATTTATTAAACCGCTAAAGGCTGCAATCTAAGTGTGGAAGAGATGCATACTTTGAATGAATGCATAAATCGGACCGCTCATACTCCATAACCTGCACAGACGTTGAGAATCATTCACGTTGTATCAGATGACCAAGCAGAGCACTAATCTACTGTGAATCATGCAGCACATGTAAACTATATATTTATGTAATTAAATCACAGCATTTGCGCTTTAGTCTCAACTCAACTTTATTAATGTAGCATATAAAGCAACAGAGTTGACCAAAATGCTTCACAGTAATAAAATATAAAACATAACATTTAAAAATTACCACATACACCAGTAGTCTAAAACACAAAATACAAACACTCCAAAACTGTGTCCTACTTTCATTTGTCAGACTCAAAGACCAGTGTAAAGAGATGAGATTTCAGACGTGACTTAAAAGTCTTCAATGATTACACTGGGCCATGTCGCAAACTGTTTATCTGGAAAGTGAAGATTCAGGCAAAAAATGCACGTCATAATATTAGCATGTTTCAAAATATAAGCTAGAGCCCTGAAATTGAAGAAATTGTGACAGAAATATTAATAACTGTATATTAAATGTAATATTCACTGAAATGATGATGTGATGATGATGATAATAATAATAATAATGAAGCAATACATCACAAGCAAGACTGTTGTTGAATATAAGTTTGGCAAAAAATATGCAAGGACATGTTGAAAAGTTCTATTTTCACTTGTTAAAAGTTTTAAGAATTAATTTATTAGACACCATTTTGATGATGAAATTAAACTAAAACTTGGAGTTCTGGAAAATAATAATAATAACAAAAAGGAAAACAAGATTTGGTAAAGAATAAAACAGATTTCAGTAGGGCGCTACTTAAAACACTTAAACAATGCATCCTTGATTGAGAAACACTTGAAGGAAACATGGATTTCTTTTAATTTATTATTTACATTGAAAATTAACTTTTTAAATAGGCTAAACAGGTGTGTTCAATAGCACATTGTCATATTAGCATATTTATGCTGTGGTACCGAAATTGGTATTGAGAACCGTGAAATTTCACTGGTATCGGTACCAACTAGTGAAATTTTGGTACCGTGACAATACTATTCTCAACGTGTACTTTGATGAATTTGCTTTTGATACAATATTTTAGTCCACAAATTACATTATTTTTGTTTATTTATAACATTTATGATTCAGAAATACATTTTCTCAATACACTAGCATTTTGGCTGTGTACTTGCAAAAAGATGCAGACACACCAACGCAGAACTATAAATGCAAATCATGCGGAACCTACTCATGGGTTGGACGCAGAAGTATAAACTGGTCTTTATAGATACAGTCGGCAACACGTCATACCTGGGGTGTGGTTTAGTGTGGGGGAAAGCAAAGCCTTGTTACCATAGTTACTCATACAGTTGAAGTCAGAAGTTTACATACACTTAGGTTGAAGTCATTAAAACTCATTTTTTAACCACTCCACAGATTTAATTTTAGCAAATTGTAGTTTTGGCAAGTCGTTTAGGACATCTACATTGACAAGTAATTTTTCCAGCAATTGTTTACAGACAGACTGTTTCACTTTTAATTAACTATCACAATTCCAGTGGGTCAGAAGTTTGCATACACCAAGTTAATTGGGCCTTTAAGCAGCTTGGAAAATTCCAGAAAATGATGTCAAGCCTTTAGACAATTAGCTTCTGATAGGAGGTGTACTGAATTGGAGGTGTACCTGTGGATATATTTTAAGGCCTACTTCCAAACTCAGTGTCTCTCTGCTTGACATCATGGGAAAATTTAAAGAAATCAGCCAAGACCTCAGAGAAAAAAAAAAAAACTGTAGACCTCCACAAGTCTGGTTCATCCTTAGGAGCAATTTCCAAACACCTGAAGGTACCATGTTCATCTGTACAAACAATAGTTCGCAAGTATAAACAACATGGGACCACGCAGCCATCATACCGCTCAGGAAGGAGACACATTCTGTCTCCTAGAGATGAACGTAGTTTGGTGTGAAAAGTGCAAATCAATCCCAGAACAACAGCAAAGGACCTTGTGAAGATGCTGGAGGAAACAGGGAGACAAGTATCTATATCCACAGTAAAACGAGTCCTATATCGATATAACCTGTAAGGCTGCTCAGCAAGGAAGAAGCCACTGCTCCAAAACCTCCATAAAAAAGCCAGACTACAGTTTGCAAGTGCACATGGGGACAAAGATCTTACTTTTTGGAGAAATGTCCTCTGGTCTAATGAAACAAAAATGTTACTGTTTGGCCATAATGACCATTGTTATGTTCGGAGGAAAAAGGGTGAGGCTTGCAAGCCGAAGAACACCATCCCAACCGTGAAGCATGGGGGTGGCAGCATCATGTTGTGGGGGTGCTGTGCTGCAGGAGGGACTGGTGCACTTCACAAAATAGATGGCATCATGAGGAAGGAAAATTATGTGGATTAATGAAGCAACATTTCAAGACAAGCAAGTTAAAGCTCAGTCGCAAATGGGTCTTACAAATGAACAATGACCCCAAGGATACCTCAGGTTGTGGCAAAATGGCTCAAGGACAACAAAGTCAAGATATTGGAGTGGCCATCACAAAGCCCCTCCATCCAATAGAACAATTGTGGGCAGAACTGAAAAAGCATGTGCGAGCAAGGAGGCCTACAAACCTGACTCATTTACACCAGTTCTGTCTGGAGGAATGGGCCAAAATTCCAGCAACTTATTGTGAGAAGCTTGTGGAAGGCTACCCAAAACGTTTGTCCCAGATTAAGCAATTTAAAGGCAGTGCTACCAAATACTAACAATGTGTATGTAAACTTCTGACCCACTGGGAATGTGATGAAAGAAATAAAAGCTGAAATAAAGCATTCTCTCTACTATTATTCTGACATTTCACATTCTTAAAATAAAGTAGTGATCTTAACTGACCTAAGACAGGGAATGTTTTCTATGATTAAATGACAGGAATTGTGGAAAAACTGAGTTTAAATGTATTTGGCTAAGGTGTATGTAAACTTCTGACTTCAACCGTACATTCCTATGAGGAAAAGGGGAAAAATATCCGACAAATATGGCTATTTTAACAATGAAAAACATAACGAAAAGCTGTTGTGTAGTTTGTTTGCACTCCAGACATTGCCAAAAACTGATTTTATTTAATTGCCCGCCTACTGACAGAAATGGACTCCTAAAGAAGAGCACTCCGGTTGCAGTCAACCATATGCTGGATACATGCTTCAATGTATTTGGGAAACATCCTAGTGGATTCAAGACTAAATCGATTATCATACAGTATTATCAAAACAGCGGATCCAGCAGAGACATAATGACAAGTTAACACCAGAAAACAAGATAAAATACATGAGAAAACTTGACATGATCGGAGTGGAGCTCTGCTTAATGGTTTTCATGCTTTAATCAATCAAACATTTCTAAAAGGATGCGTTTCTCGGTAAGTTCGGTTTGGCGAAGTGTTTAGTAAATGGGGTTTCTGGTAAAGATGCTGTGAAATGTGAAATTTTAGCTGTTTTATGTGTACAGTCATTTCATTAACCATCACTCATATTAAGGTATAAATAAAAATGTTTTAAGATACCAATCGAATGACAAAATATTAACGTGATAGTTATAAACGTAAACTTCTGTCTTGGGGTGGCCTGGCGCTGCTGATAAACTAATTTATGGCTCAACAGCTTGCAGCTGCAGTGCTCTTCTTTAGGCTTATATTTCTGTCAGTTGTCGGGTAATAAAAAATCAGTTTTGGGTTTTTTGGCATTGTTAGAAGTGCAAAAAACTACACAACGGCTTTTCGTCATGTTTTTCGTTGTTAAATCTATTGGATATTTCTCCCCGTTTTCCTCATAGGAATGTATGAGTAACTATAATAACAGCACTTTGCTTTCCCCCGCAAGTGGGCGGGGCCTCCTTGCTGACTGTTTCTATTGACTATCCTTACAAACTATAACTAAAGGTTTTCCTAGCTTAAGGGGTTTTCTGCAACTGGGCCCTGGCTTTTGTTAGTTAAAGGAATTTTACAAAAGACTTAACAGGATGACAAGTGAAATTGAGTACACAGGAAAAACCTACAAATTAATTAGAATTAAAACAATATTACAATAAACAATCTTTGTTTGAAACATTGTGATTAGAGAAAGGAAAGAAAAAAACATCCGGAAGAATATTTTAGAAGTTAGTGCACAGCATTTAATATACTACAACATACAGCATATGGTATAGACATGAAAATGTACTGCATAATACATTTAAATAGGCACTTTTACACAATATGTTCTCAATTCACTAAAATATTTGAAAACTGGAAATATTTTTTCAACAGGCATTTTTTGTTGTTGTTTTCATAGTTGATAATTCAAGCCGTCATCTGGTGGACAGTCAAGGCCTACTGTGTGAGACCAATGACCCGATTTGGGGACAAAACCCTCTGATCCCTGCTGTGGCTGAGCCCACAGACATGCCAGACACCAATGTCCTCTCAGCACCCATGATGACTGATGACCCAACCCAAACTACAACCACCCAAACTGTGGCCTTTGGAGAAGCATCACTTAAGATCAAACAGGAGGAAGCAGAGATTGAAATTGTCTGTGTTAAAGATGAAGACTCAGAAGCAGCCAGCACATCTAGGTTTGACTATTCCAACCCTGAACTTCACCAGCCATTGGTGGTGCCAGAGTTCGGGGGCTCACTAGATCTACCTGGATCCTTTCAAGCTCTTCAGAGTCCAGGCACTTCAGCAGAACTTGCTGTCCCAGCCTACATCAGTGTGGACCCAACCTCCTGTAAGTATTCCCTAAAAACTTTTAACTCACAGTGCTCACATCACTGACTTAATTTCTTTGTTTATTTGGATCATTAAGATCATGTAGACATCATTAATGCCTTTTCTAGTGCTTAGTCCCAAGTAACAGACATACATGTGCCAAGATGTGATGTCATAACTGTGTTGTAAAAACATTTATTTTTTAAAACAATATGAATAACATTTAAGATTAAATCTTTAATTATTTTTTTTCTCAGAAAACATTTTCACTATAAAACGCTGAACAAGGGAATCAGATTGACGAAATTAAGACTGCTTTTAAAGAACTGGTTTGTGCTTTTAAAGAACTGGTTTGTGCTTTTAATGAACTGGTTTTAACGAACTGGTTTACTGTCTTGTGATATTTTACAATACAGTAAAATATCAACCATTTCATTTATGTTGATTTAAGTTCACTCTTGAAAGTCTCAAACAGTAAAATGTTAAATGGGCAAATGGCATTATACACATTAAAACTGCAATAACAAACACAGGAAACTTGGACAGAAGCACTGCATTAAATGACAGTTGGATCAAATGTTTAATCATTTTATTACATGTTGTGTGGATTCCTCTTTGTTTTTGATCTGTAACATGTTCAGGAATCAAAAAGAGACATCGGAGTATACAGTATGTAGTCTAGTTCTTTGTTTCTTTTTTTTATAGGAAAAAATCAATAAAAATGAACAGGCATTTTCAATGTTCTGAGTTCAATACAAATGAAACTTAAGCAACAGCGCTTGTGGCATAATGTCGATTATCACAGAAATTTTGACTCGTTCCTCAGTTAAAAAAAAAAAAAATTGGTTATAGAAGGCACTTACAATGTAAATACACCGGGTAAGGCAATAAAGAGTAAATTTCTAAATAAAACACTTTTCAAAATTATAGTCTCAAGACATGAGAGAAGTATGACTTTAAGGATTTGTTGCCCTTTGAGTCTCCATGATGTACTACAGATAACATTAACAGAAAATAAAAGATACTGAATTATTTGATGTTTTCACCTTCGTTAAATGTGTAACGCTAAAGAAAATTTTAAATGAAACTTAAAAAATAATGGGTTGATCTTTCTGACATCATATTTGAGAGAGTGATATCCAGTCTTTTTGACAACAAAAAGACTGGAGGTAAGTTTCTCTTTGGCTGTTTTCACTTTTGGTTTAATTGCTTGGTCCGAACCTGAATTTGATGCCATCTCTGCTGCTGCATTCACATTGTATTATATGGCTCTTAACAGTTGTACATTCGCATCAACAATTTGAGCACTAGCAGCACTTGTTTAGCAGTGTAGCTAGGAAATGACTCATGAGGAGAATGCAGCAAAAATGGAAAAAGTTGCTTGCCTTTTTTTTCCTCTTATGTTTATGTCCCTTTTGGTTTTTACAACCAAAATGTAACATACACTCATCAGCTCTTGAGGATGTCTGCCGTGGATGCATTTCAAGAGATGGGAGTCACTGACTGAAGACACCATTATATTTGCCTGTTATAGTTTAATGCGGTGAGAAATGCATCCAAATATAATAGGCAAATTATAAGTCATCAATCGTGGTTTCTTTTTCAGCAAATTAGACTGGATTGCTTTCATGCCAATTGTAAATTGTACTGCAGTCCACATGAACTCATGAACTGCCCTGACCCATGTTTGCATTGTCAAATCAATATTCCCAACCACAATACTCTGATTTGTGGAACAATCAGAGTGGTCTTTTTTTCTTGGTGCAAAGTACAAATATATTGATTGAATTGTGTGGTGTTGTGCCATGATATTTGGTAGATCATGCCATTATTTGCCATTTTCGCTCCAAACTTTAACCCTGTACCGTTTGATTCTGAAACTTTAAATATAACAGGGTTGAATGGTCGTTACATGGTTAAAGTTATCATTAAAAATAATAACATCTTTATTCATAACAGGATCAATACTGACAGTGGCCTTGGTTGTATTAATATAAGAAATTATTCAACTCAATCTCAAAATTACAAATAGCTTTTGACTGTACATATTATGCATTAAGTCATGCTAAGTTTTAAAAGCATCTGTTCTTGTCGAACATGGAGAAGCTGAGCAAGTCTTCCTATTGGATTCCTTTTTTCAGACACCGTAATGGCAAAAACAGCTGCTGAAAGACAGAGAGAGTACAGGGCCAGAAGGAATGCTGATCCTGTACGCAGGGAAAAGTACCTCAGGAGTGAGAGAGAGAGATGGAAAAGGGATATTGATACAGGAAAAAAGAAGAGAATTGGTGACCTGGGTGAGAAGGCTCAAAGGTGGAGGCGCAAGAAGTGGAGAGAGGCAAAAGAACGGCAAAAGAAAAGGGAACCGATTTTCAAAATAATTGCCTCCCCACCAAACAATCCCGAATCCAGTCTTATGGTGTGGCTGCAACCCTGAAGAGGACCACAGACAGGCTGTTAAGCCAGAATACGGATATCCCAGGTGCATGTGAACTCGTCAGGGCATGTACACAGACCAGCATAGCCTGGGGAGATGGTTGGTAAAGCCCTTTAAAGGATGCCATTTAACCTAAAGGCAGTTCCATCAACAGTGAGGCTCTACCAGATGGTAACTCGCAGGTGGCACCCAATAAAAGTACTTGCCAATGCAGAAACAGCTGTGGACTTTAAGTGTTTCAATACACAGTATTTCAGCTTTAAAGGAAAGAGGGGTAGTACAGAAGATTACAGTATGTGTGGGACTTGGTGTTTGATAATACAGTTCAGGAATCATCTTTGCCACAGACGATTCCCAAGTGCAGAGTCTGGCCAAACATGTTCTTATGGCCAGGTTGTAAGGATGTGCTGGAACATATTCTTTCCCCCAACAATGTTATATTTTGACAGTATATGTGGGGCACGCTAAATAAATATAGTTGCGTCCCAAAAGACGCACTATACACTGCAGTTACACTATGCACTTGGCCATCTAGTGAATGGATTTTCAAAGTGAAGTATAGTGTCAAATGCAACGTGTTTTTTACTACACTGAAGCATTTGCCATTCTAGCTGATGGAAGTGATATTGCACAAGCACACAATGTGTTGCAGCTAGCTTTAGCACGTCAGGCAACCTTTAGTCCAACACTTGTATCTCAAATAACAAACACACACTAGTTTTGCTAGTTGCCACATTCACCTTTGATTACAATGTCAGGCCAATATCGCAGCCAGATAACTCCACCCCTTCCACTACATTGGGTAAGCTGCGAGCACTAAAGTGCATGAAGGGCCCAACATTCTGCAATGTGTTATTTCGGATACTAGTACAATTCTTTTTGTTGCATTTTTCACGTGAGCACTATAAAATGGCATAGAGTAGTGCAGAAGTATGCAATTTGGGACGCAGTTTGTTCATTCTTTGTATGTATGAAAAGTAGTTGTATGTAAAAATCTTTAACAAAATAAATTATTCAGCTGATTGTGTTTCACAAAAAAAAAAAAAAAAGCAGTCTCTTCAACCCTGTTATCATTTGTATCCCTGTTAAACTGCGTTCAACCCTGTTACGTCATTGTTGTTTTTTTTATTCACACTGGAGTGATCAGTAGTGTACCACATTCTCTAGTCTATAAATTCCAAACATACTCCTACCAGGTTTATATAATGAAGCACTTTTTAATCAATTACAAGAAATTATTGTTATACTTTGGGCTTGAGGTGGGTAAATAGTACTTCTTAAATGCTCAGCAACCTTTTCAAAAACCTTTTCATGAAATGATACAATTTAAGACCCCCCCCCCAACCCCCATGAAAGGGCACCCAACAGGATAGGTTGAAAATATTTAAAAAAATAAAGATTTTGTTCACTCTTATAAAACTTGGAGGTTACATCATGAAGCAGAATTTTTACCAAACCATAAGCCAGAACTGAACACTGAATATTCGGAAAGCTCCATATTTGAAGGCAGTATGGAGTTTCTCTACAAAATTTTACATTCATGAATCTGACTGATTGAGTAAGAAACAAGCAAATTTTTTACCCCCTACAAGGACGTGTATGATTTTTTAAAAGTGCATTGCCTTTATCTCAAGCCATTCCATGATGAGGATCACAAGAGACATGCATGAACAGGTGAGTCTAGCTGTTTTACTTAATCTTTAAAATGTATAATGTCAACCTTGTGTCATATGTAGGCTATTTACCTTTTATTTATGTGTTTTTTTATTTATTTTTTTATTATTTTTACATTTAATTAAAGACAGACAGAATGTTGATAATTTGCATTGTGCTCAATCTCCAGCTAAATTATTGTGTATTGGAATATATCTGCGCCTTCAGAATGGTAACAGGGTTGATGGTAAAAGAGTTGACAGTTCAGTTAGACTTAATTAGCCTTTTGCTCAAGGTCATGACATACAGGGTGCTTATTAGAAAGAATGTTTAATGCAGATATTTCTACAGATATTCACTTTTCAATTAGTTGTTTATTATTAAAACTCATGGTAACAGGGTTTAAGGGGCGAAACAATAAGATAAAGTGATACAAAGGAGAATTGTCCTTGCAGATTTCACTTCCTGAAAAAATGATAATGATGTCATGTTGACTGAATTTGATGATTTTATGGCTTCTGTTTATATTATATAAATAAGAGATACAGTAGTTGTGACGGTAACAGGGTTGACACAACCTGGGGAGACAATTTCTTCAATATATAGATAGCAATATTCAATATAAATTGCTTTTAGTTTTTTTGTTTTAATTCTTTTGTGTGTATTTGCAAATGCAGTAGGAAGTAAAACAGAACATGCCAAAAAGGCATGAAAAAAGGAATGGGATTTTGTTGAAGTGTTTGAACAAATGCCACAGTAAAACTCATGAGGGACACCAAATTCTAGGAAGTTTTATTGTTTGCTATTTTCTTATAGAAAGTTATCAACAGTTGATATCCCTTCTTCCTTTTCGTGTTACACTTCTAAAATTCATCAAATTTTAATTTATGTGCATTTGTTTTTACAGCTATGTTTGACGGGAGACAGCTGAGTCCAGGAAGTTTTGAAACAAATCAATTTACACGTAAGTTTAATTGCCTAATTACAATAAACAATTACATTTAGAAATATGTACATTTTACAGGTTGCAGTCTGAACTAAATGAACTGTGGTATTGCAGGTGTTGAGAGGGCTATTCTTGAGTCGCAAGGAGAGATGGACATGAAAATCAACCACCTTACTGCATTGGTTCAGTCTTTTTTGGGTAATAGATTTGTACCCCCAATGCTGATGGAGGATGGAGTAGGGGAATGTGTCTTGCCTCTCACGTCAATGGAGGACCTAGACAGGTTGGAGCGAAGACTCATGGATAGAGGCTTGATGCAAAAATTGGTAAAGACTTGTTAAATAATATAAATGAAGCAGGGACCACAATATCAGAGCTACAATTGCCAATGTAATTTTTTGATCAATTATTTATATTTATCTCTCTGTTGTTATAGGTGAACCGATTGTCTATTAGTGGAGGACAAACTATGAAAAAAACCATATGGAGAATTTGCAACAAGGTCTTTTCCTCCAGTGTGGCTAAACAGCTCAACTGGTGCGGAAGGGGAGACAAGCGAGGCATAAGAAGAACAAATATTGGGATACTAATAATAGGTATGTCCAAAATGTTGTACTAAATTAATTGAATAGTAATTCAGAATTAAATAGTGCTTGGCCAACACGCAGACTGGTAGAACATACTTGAACACTACTGTGGCGGTAACAAACCTCAGAACTCAAGGGGGCGATAAAGTTTAAGGGGTCATGAATTACTCTTTATTTTATTATCTTTCCTGAGGTCTACGTATAATATTAGTATAGTGGTTTTTTTGTTTTGTTTTTTGTTTATGCACCAAAACAGTCATAATTTAGTAATATATAATCATTTCCCACCCTGTCTCTGGCCCTCTGTCTGAAATGCCCCGTTTCAAGCTCTCTGGCCCTTTAAAACTTCAATGTAAACGGCCACTGTTCTGATTGGCTAACATCGTGCAGCCCCTCAGTACAGACATATCTGAAACGCAATCTGAAGAAAATTAACAAACTCCACAAGACCACAACATTTATATAACTACATTTCATCTAGCACATTTCATTCAAATATATTAAACTATTCACACAGCATCATAAACTATCAAACAGTCATGACATATGAAATATTCATGAATGAAATTATTTACATTTTTGTGGTCCAATACTGTTTTAACTATCCCATCTTTCAATAAAAGTGACGAATGACGAAAAATAGGCTTTGATGTCTTGCTGGAGGCAGTCATATGCAGATGTATTTGGTCCTTGACGTCACAAGTTCCACAAATTCTAAAAGGCCCGATTCTAGACCCTGTTTTAAATAAATGCTATTTTTCTATTAAGGAAGTTTTCAGTTCTGCAACTTACAGTATGTTTTTATAGAACAATGGTCTCTTATATGTCAAAAGATCAAGGAAAATTTGATTCCTCATGTCATGACCCCTTTAACTTATATATAAAAATTGGCAACATTATACAGTACTTTTGAATGACACTTTTATTTGCATGTTGGGACAGTTTTGTTGTTTGATAGAAATGTCCTTGTCCCAGTGATTTATATGCAAATGACTAAATATAATTTAATTACCTTTTTATTATAAGTGAAATAAGTGTGTTGGTCTGTTTCTTAATAACCTATTTTATCTTTTAACTATTATCTACTCTCTTTACAACATGCAGCTGCAGCTATGAGGAACAATGTCCTTCTGGCTCCTAATGAAGCAGAGGCGGAGAAATGTATAAAAGATTACCTGCGTTTGGCCCCAGGGAGGGCATCCTCCTAATCAGTTGTAAAAAAATGTTAGTTATGCCTTATACTTAAAAATGTGTTTGTCAAAAGAATGACTGTATTGCATGCTCCTTATCCACTGTTGAATATATAATTTAGTAACTACTTGTTCTCTTGTTCAGAAGTTGAAATGATTAAGTATTCATTTTGGTTATTGCATGGTTTAATAGCTTCATATTTAGGAATTATTATTAATATTGTAAATGTTATTCTTATATTATTGAAAGATTTATCTACTTGTAATTGACACTATTTCAATAAAATCATTTACGACAGTAAGCAGGAGGGATCGTAATACAATGGCGATATACTGGTATGCGCTACATAAATCAGATGCCTCATGAAAAGTCACGTCTAGACTTTTCAAAGTAGGTTGATCACCATCTAGACACATCAGTCATCTTTCAAACAATAGAAATAAAAACAAAATGCATATTAAACTATATAAAAATAGTCAGTTAAATTCATCTGCAGGCCTGTTTTTATATGCCAGCTAAGCTGATACACAGGGCAAGGATTGGCATAATGTGACTTACTGACATGTGCCATCTCCAGCTTCAGTGCGTACCTTCCCTTGTAGCGTGACCGGAAGCACTTTGCGTCAGCAGTGTGGGAGACCTGGGTTTGGATCCCGCATTAAAACCAGGATGAAATTGTGTTTGCTAAATCAGTGACAAGTGTGATTCAGAGGCTGCATTTTTCCCTCTAACATTACGTTTGTACTCCACTGATGTTAAGGTTTGGGGGTACAGTTTATAAAATATGCATTCCTCTTCACTGTATTAATGCATGTACAGCTGAAAACAACTCTGTTAACAATTCGCTTTTGACGCCCCTCCGTGAACATTACACCCAGAAAATAGAGCTCACGTGGACTCATCCACAAAAAAACAATTACTTCTTTGGCCACTGGGTGGCAGTTTTTCGAAGTTCAGTTAAGTATAGACCAATTTTAGGTTAAGAAAAGTCAACCTACTGTTTTCAATTTCACTGTGAGATGGAAAAACACTTGGATACATTATGTGTTGGATAAAATGTCTTTTAAAAACCAGGAACCCCAAGAAAAATATGTAAAGCAACATTATGAATCGTCTGTTTCTCAAAAAGATTAGAACATTTGCATGACAAATGTAGACTCAAAACATTGATAAGAACATACTTGAGGTCAGTAGTTATCAGGAAATTTAGAGAGTTTCTGATAAAACAAATTGCCAGTTAGCAGCCGAAACAATTTTCAGGAAACCATTGTGTAACCCACATGCTGAAACTGCATTACCGGTATGCACGGAATCACAACTGATCTGCTATTTCATGGGTTTAATATGAGGTGCTTTACAGTGAACTTTTGTGCCATGCTATGACTTGGCACAGCTATAGTATGGTCTTTATAAGTAAACACTGCCTATTTTTTGTTGTATATTGTTTTAGCTCACACAGACTTGTTATATTCTGTTGTGTACTTCTCATAAAGTGTATATTAAAACCTGTTTGGGGGTGTTATGAAATGGTTATAAGATAGCAGAAACAATTTCTGGATTCATGTAATGAATTATCTGGCAAGGCTTGTCAGATACAGTGCATCTGGAAAGTATTCACAGCGCTTCACTTTTTCCACATTTTGTTGTTACAGCCTTATTCCAAAATTGATTCAATTCATTATTTTCCTCAATTCTACAAACAATACCCCATAATGACAATGTGAAAAGTTTGAAATCTTTGCAAATTTATTAAAAAAAACAAATCACATGTACATAAGTATTCACAGCCTTTGCTCAATACTTTGTTGAAGCACCTTTGGCACCAATTACAGCCTCAAGTCTTTTTGAGTATGATGCTACAAGCTTGGCACATCTATTTTTGGGCAGTTTCTCCCATTCTTCTTTGCAGGACCTCTCAAGCTCCATCAGGTTGGATGGGGAGCGTCGGTGCACAGCCATTTTCAGATCTCTCCAGAGATGTTCAATCGGGTTCAAGTCTGGGCTCTGGCTGGGCCACTCAAGGACATTCACAGAGTTGTCCCGGAGCCACTCCTTTGTTATTTTGGCTGTGTGCTTAGGGTCGTTGTCCTGTTGGAAGATGAACCTTCGCCCCAGTCTGAGGTCCAGAGCACTCTGGAGCAGGTTTTCATCAAGGATGTCTCTGTACATTGCTGCATTCATCTTTCCCTCGATCCTGACTAGTCTCCCAGTTCCTGCCGCTGAAAAACGTCCCCACAGCATGATGCTGCCACCACCATGCTTCACTGTAGGGATGGTATTGGTCAGGTGATGAGCAGTGCCTGGTTTCCTCCAGACGTTACGCTTGCCATTCAGGCCAAAGAGTTCAATCTTTGTTTCTCATGGTCTGAGAGTCCTTCAGGTGCCTTTTGGCAAACTCCAGGCAGGCTGTCATGTGCCTTTTACCTTTTAGTGGCTTCCGTCTGGCCACTCTACCATACAGGCCTGATTGGTGGAGTGCTGCAGAGATGGTTATTCTTCTGGAAGGTTCTCCTCTCTCCACAGAGAAATGCTGGAGCTCTGTCAGAGTGACCATCGGGTTCTTGGTCACCTCCCTGACTAAGGCCCTTCTCCCCCGATCGCTCAGTTTGGCCGGGCGGCCAGCTCTAGGAAGAGTCCTGGTGGTTCCAAACTTCTTCCATTTACGGATGATGGAGGCCACTGTGCTCATTGGGACCTTCAATGCTGCAGAAATTTTCTGTACTCTTCCCCAGATCTGTGCCTCGATACAATCCTGTCTCGGAGGTCTACATACAATTCCTTGGACTTCATGGCTTGGTTTGTGCTCTGATATGTGGGACCTTATATAGACAGGTGTGTGCCTTTCCAAATCATGTCCAATCAACTGAATTTATCACAGGTGGACTCCAATCAAGTTGTAGAAACATCTCAAGGATGATCAGTGGAAACAGGATGCACCTGAGCTCAATTTTGAGTGTCATGGCAAAGGCTGTGAATACTTATGTACATGTGATTTATTTTTCGTTTTTTTATTTTTAATATATTTACAAAGATTTCAAACAAACTTTTTTCACATTGTCATTATATGGGGTATTGTTTGTAGAATTTTGAGGAAAATAATGAATTTAATTCATTTTGGAATAAGGCTGTAACATAAAATGTGGAAAAAGTGAAGCGCTGTGAATACTTTCCGGATGCACTGTATATTTGCTTTATATAGCTCTTTCTCAAAATCATATTTAAATTATTGTAGTTTAGAGAGTGGCCATCCTCGGACTAGGCAAATTATTTTGAGTGATTATGAGTACAAATACATTCATGAACATGGGACACCTAATATCATTAAAGCTGAAGTGTGTATTAATTTTAGCCATGTTTAAAAACTTTTTCCTTTACCAGCTTAATATCTAGTGACAACTGTAATTCGTTTGTTGATTTTCCAGAAGACATTTCTCTGTTGGTTATCCAGATCAGCCAGACATGGCAACATTGGCTCAACCAGTGGCATGAGTTTGGGGCAGGGCTATTTGTTTGAATTACAAAAAAAAAAAAAAAAAAAGTGTGATTGTTTGGGAAACCAAATCTTTTGTGATTCCATTTGGTGACACTGGAGGCGCAGAAACAAAATACTTAAAGGGATAGTTCACTCAAAAAATTAAAATTAAGTCTAGGGTCTCATACAATAAAAGAGTCTTAGAAAAAAATGAAGGTAAGTAAATAATGAAAATATTTTCATTTGGGGTGAACTATCACTTTGATCATAAAATAAAAATTTTTTTTTGAAAATGTGTTTTAACAATTACCAGTACTATCTACTTGTATATGTTGCCATTGTTTGAATGTATCTCATCCCTCTCCTGTCTGCTCGTATTTAGATGATGACTCTCAGATATCTATGGCGGGGGTGCAAAAACAGTTACGTCCAAAGCGTAAGGATCTGAACCTGTATGAAGAGTACAAACGTGGCCGGACTGACCTGAAACGTCGTAACACAAACCGACGGCATGAGCTGGAACAGACACTACCACAGGCTCTGATAGCAGACCTGGTAAGGGAGCGAAGGGAGAAAACCCGACTTCGAGTGGCCCGCTGGCGTGCCAAACGCAAATTGCAAGCCTGTTTAATGGCCTCACAGGCTGCACAGTTCAATGGCGCTCCCATTCAGGGTATACCTGCCCAGCGCGGTGGCATGACGCCTGTCTGCAGGCGAGGTGGGGCGACAGTGCAGCGTGGTGGGCATGGATTCAAAAGGACTGGAACATACAATCTGCTGTTGCAACTGGGCACTAATCCTGCCCAGTCTGCACAAACACATGGCATTAATGACAGTCTGCTGCAGTCTGGCTCTACAGCTCTGTCCCAGCACAGAACTTCTGGAACTAAATCAATTTACCAATAATACTGCATGTGATACAGGGCAGTGTATTTATTTAGGGAAACTGACACGAAGTAATGGAGAAAGGTAATTGGGTTTCAAAAGGTCAAATGTAATGGTTAATAAAGTTTGATATTTGGCAAAGAAATACCACTTTCCCAAAACTATGAACGTCGAAACAAAACCACACAATGATCATATTTGACTAAATGAAACTATTTTAAAAACATGTTATCTTCTGTTGAATTCAATCTTTACCTTCAGATGGCACAAAATGGAACACACTGGTGAGATCTACAATGTGATGAGAACCTTTATGTGATAAAAGTTTTATTTTTATTCCAGAGCAGCCTTAACTTATTTCCATCATATTAATCCAAATTAAGTAGAATTAAATAGTGTTCTGGTAATACAGCACATTTCAAAGTTAAGTGATTGTACAGTACATTCTTCAGTAAACTGAGCTGTATGACAATGCTGATGGCAACACAGTGCATTCTGATTGGTTTAAGACGTGGTCAATGTGGAAACAGTCCATTAATTGATATATTCCTTAATCTTCATTATAGTGTCATCATTTTTCTTTAACAGATGACATTTTTGGCTATAACCATGCATTTGTTGATTACTATTGAATGGCAGTACTTTCTAAATGAGAATGTTGTGCCATGCAAAAATGTGCAGATTTGTGTTAGATTTTGAACAGATTGGTAGTGTTTTGCAAATGTGGTTGAACAGTCACTTGTGTGAAAAGTGGTGATTGCTGTTTATAGTTTTGGGAAATTAGTGGGGTTTTTGTTTTTGGTGGCTGATGTGTAATGGGTTGGAATGTTTTGCTGATATAACATTTAGAATAGAAATGAATATAACTGGTGTCAGTAAATAAAACTACCAAGAGTTGTATCAGTTTTGGTATTGATTCACGTGTATCTTTTTTTTTTTTCTTTTTTTTTTTAAATGACTTGTAAAATGAGTGCAAATAAGGTATTGTGACAGATTCTTTCATGATTCAGGACAATATTTGGTGCTTTGAGTATATGTATAAGATACAAATATTAGCTTCTTTCAAACTTATCTTTGAACGAGAACCATTTTTTATTTTTATCTAAATATGTGCATTTATTTGGACAATATTACCAATACTTCAAATACTGTATATGAAAAAGAATATTAGGATTATGAGAAGCAACACAAAGCATGAGCATCATAATTGCACTTATGTATAACAATACACAGTCTTTCACAAACTCTGTGATGAATGACCATTTAAACTCTTTGAAACATACATTTACACTGCGCATAAGTGGTTGAGCTTGCTTGTTTTATGTAATTGTATTAAAACACGTTAATTTTTTATAATGTTCAGTTGCATTTTATAATCATTTATCAAATTTCAAAGCTCTACATTAGAGTAGGTTTATGACAAAGTCCAAACGTTTACACTAGGTAGAACATTTTCTTCCTACAGTAATAAATTTATCAATAGAATATTCTATGTACAGTGTTTTTATGATGTTTAATGGTAATTAAACTATTAACGTCAACAGTTCACATACAGTGGTGGGTGGATATATAATGTAAAATATAGGATTGTTCCTAAAATCAACAAAGCGAGATATGCTATGTTCCTGAGTAGTCCAATTACCAGCATTGAGAGTGTTTAATTGTGTGCTACAAGCTTTCATTGCATTAAAGCAACAACAAAAACAAGTTAATTTGTGCTGCTTCATTGTATCCAGTCATTTTATATTGGTGTGATTTGCTCAACCATTGACTATCTTACTGCTGATTGCCCCTGGTAGGGTGTAGAAGAGAAGAACCAGGAACAAGGCCACAATCAGCAGAACCAGGCCTGCAATGATGTATTTCTTGTAGTTCCCCCAGATTAGGTGAAAGAAGCACTTGAAAGGATTCATAAACCAGGAGAAGGATGTGTCTGGCCGACTAGAGAAAAGTTTAAATTTGGTATTAGAAGTATTTCTTCCACAGAACAACCCACACAACCCAAATTTTTGATTTAAGTAGGCAAATGTCAGCACAACATCAGCACTGTCTAAACTAGTGGTTTTCAATTGGTTTTGCTTCATATTTAACTTTAGACATTAAGTGGTGACCCAAGACATAACAAAACAGCCTATTATATACTGTAAAAGTAAATCAAAGATGTCCTTAAAATCAAATATATTAAAAAATATTGAATAAGTTAAAATACAAAATATTATACAATCAAAATATTATTGGAATTTATGAATATTAGGGTTTTCAAGGATGAGGGCATATCAAGCAACCTGTAAATGTTGGCATTTGACTATCTTCTACCAAGTGACGGATGAGTTTGACTGGATGCATGACATTTGATCAACAACTAAAGATATGGAAAGCATTTTCAACTACCTGGTTAATAATAGGCCCACTTATTTTGCTATCCTAACAATGTATGACTGCTGAATTGTGCTTCATTTGCATTTTTAGCACTGATTTATTTTTTCCTCCGTCCCTAACTGTCAGAACAGACCTGCGACCCATTTTTGGATCACACACTGGTCAACACCACATACTCCTGTCATACAAATTATAAAAACATGCAGTCTGCTGCAATGAGGTCATGCATAATAAGGTGAATACCCATTTTCAGACATTTTAACTAGTGTATTTGTTACATTACTTTGGTTTCTCCAGAGGCTCTGGCTCCTTGCGTGCACGGCCGACTGGATTTTTCTCTGCCTCTTCAGCTGTCACCAGGTGGAACTCTGCTTCGACCTTCCCCTAAATTAAAAAGAAAACAGTTAAAATACAAATTTTCATCGCTAATTTATTTTATTTTATTTTAGGTGGAATCTGCTGGTACTTTGTTCAAAACCAAATCTAGTTTTTTTGTATTGTACTAATGTGTATGGACAATTGTACTTGCCTTACTTTATTATTTACATAAATATTAATCTACTTTTTAATCTAATCTAAGTGTCCATTAATTAAAAGAGATTAATGTACTCTTAGATTATCACATATACACATTTTTCCATGGACAAATGATGAGAAGTTTCAAAGGTAAAATTCATAATTCTTGCAACTGTCTGGAATCAACTGGGACAACAATAGATGGGCATATACTGTACATTCATAAAAAAAATACTTGTGTGTTAACCTCGATACTGTATGTTTGCAAACATAAAATGATGGAGCTTCATATTGGCAGTTTAATTCACACTTTTTCTTCAACCAAAATAATACAATAGACGCACTGTGAGTTCTCCAGCTTTAATGAAGGGCCACCAGCCTTTGGAGCGTTTCTGCTGGAAGATAGAAACGTTCTCAGTGTTTTCTGTCAGCATCTCCATCTTACAGGCTTTAGCTGATTTAGCACCACGTGGAAACCAATGCAGGTCCAACTCCACTGAGCCTGAGAAGAACACATAAAAATGACCATTATCATGTACTTATTGTATATCAATACATTTCAGCCAGGTTTTCCAGGTACAGTACAATTTTCCTCTAGCAATTCTAATGGCAGATCTTTTAGAGCAATGGTGAAATCCCATCAGGAGAGGCTACAGAGCTGTGCTAGGGTGGACATGTTACATATAAACAGATGTAATGGTAAGCATTTGTTGATGACATGACTTTCTTACCCAGGAAGTCATCAGAAGAAAGCCTCTCAAAGTCCCACACCTGAATAACAAGGACTGCAGGGATCTTCTGCTCAGTTTTGTCCAGAGAGTAGATGTTTTCTCGTTTCTTTACCACCACCACTTTCTCAGCCGGCAGGTAGTTGAAGGGGAACACAAAGCGCCAGTTGAAGTTGCCTTCCCCAGTCAGAGAATTGTAATGGACATCTGTCTCCTGAGCATCATCTTCAAGACCCTTTAACCACCTGAAGAAAAAAAACAAAAACATGACATGACATGAATCATCAGTCATGGGCCACTCTTTACAACAACATTTCCATCTTTTATAATTGACTGTTAATTCTGATGTCGGGGAAAACTGTTCTTAAAACACAATATTACGCATCTAAGGAATGTTAGAATGCACTAATTTTAGAAAACATATTCAATGCTCTTAGAAGCTTATCTTGAGGTTTTTGAAGACTGTATCCTAGATCAGTTTCTACATTAGAATATTTAAAATGTACACCTCAAAAGAAATTTAAACCTTTTTCTATGTTTATTGATATCCTTTAATGTTACCCTTTGATGTAAATGTCGCTTGACTGCTGTCCTGTTATGAAGTTTGTGTCCTCCAGTATTACATCTTCAGTGTTCCAGATAATAATTCTCAGTTCATACCTGGATGAAAAGACAGAACAAACAAGTATTAATTTAACTGCGCAACCCAGTAAAATGGTTTTGTGGGTCTTTAACTTGCCCTTTGGGTTTGCGAGGGGAGATGTCCACAGGAGGACCAGGATGCGGCATATCCATTGGAAAAATGTCAACCCACATCTGCAACTGGCCCTGAGGAACATTCACACACAACATTCTAGGAATCACTCCACCAACAAAATTTATCATAATTTACTTAAGATACTATATAACATACATTCAAATTGCTCTACATTACCTGGTCCATTCCTGGTTTGTCTTTGAGGTAGAGGGTCCGTGTTTCAATGTGCTCTGGGACAAGTTTACAGCCCACACCTTGCATCTCAGACCACCTGTGCAGAACTTTTAAAGCCAGGTGTTCGTATGACTCCACAATCTGATCTGTAAAGGGACAGCAAACACTCTTAGCACATCTCCCTCAATTACTAATCAACAATCAACAGTTGTGTCATGATGTAAGAAGCAAAAAAATAAATAACTTACCTTCATCTGGAAATACGGTTTTACCCATGAAGACTTTGTTTCCGATGGTAATTCGTCCAGGAGTGAAGCGAGGGTTGTCCAGTCTGTTTTCCTTGCAAAGCTTAATCAGCAGGTCAGTTGGCTTGATGGAGTCCCTCCATGCGTTATAACCCTCACTAAGTGACACATGAGAGTGTCCAATGAAAACATCAAGGGACAAACAGCATAAAACTAACTTGTGAAGGATAAAGACTGTAAAATAAATGTTACCATATAACTCACATGGCATATTCAGTAGATAGACCACAGGTGGCACGATGCCTGCTGTAAAAACGGTTCTCCAAATCAATCTGCGTTTCTCCAATCAAATCATCTCCACCAACAGTGTCATAGTCATAGATTAGAATAGATAGCAGGGACTCCTTGGGGAATGTGGCTTGAATTTCAAAGGATCTGAGAAGAAGAGGGATATGGAGAGTGAATGACCCAATTCACTCAAAGAAATGTGCAGTTAGCTCAATTTTAAAGTGAATATCTTACAACACCCTGTCATGACACTAATCAATCATTGTGCTTGTTCACCTGCCAAACACTGGGTTGAGCTGCTTTGGGATGTAGTTGACTCTGTCTTTGATCTCAGTTTTCCCAAGTTTCAGCACTATGTAAGGGTCTGCTTTGCCATCTGGGTCTGCTGGGTGCAAGTTGAAGGCCTTAAAATACATAAGACAGTGTCAAACTTCAGTATAATGTGGTAGTTTGTGTCAGCCTCTGTATGATTGTATTACTGGTAATATCTTATTCAGTGAAACTAGATCCAATGAAATGAATGGCTAAGCAAGAACTGTGTTTACAAGTGCAAAAATATTTAGATATTAATCAGAATTTGGTTGTCATGTTTTTGCTTATTATATAAGTGTCATGTAAATGCATTTATATAATAATGCTATACCTAGATGTAGCAGATGCTATAACTAGATGTAGCCAATATTCTGGATTGTATAAATCTGATTATTAATCAGAAATTGGGTCGTGTTAACTCTTTATTGTGAATATCCACTATAAACTTTCTTTATATGCATGTCCAAACAAAGGTAATTCTGAGTGATAAAACAGTTGTAAAAAGGTAAATCTATTTAAGGAACACAATTTTGCAGTAAGGAGACTTTTTTTAATAACATTTTACAAACATTAAGTGAAACGTTGTCTCATGACCTAGATTTTGCAATCCCTCACCCTCTTGAGTGTTTTTAAAAGGGATTAAAGTGATATCTTTAAAGGAATAGTTCACCCTCATGATATCCCAGGTATGTATGACTTTCTTTCTTCAGCAGAACACATTTGAAGAAAAATAGAAAAATGTCTTAGGTCCTTAAAATTCAAGTGGATGGTGATTCGACTTTTGAAGCTCCAAAAAAAACAGATAGTCAGCATAAACATCATGATATGACTCCAGCAGGTTAAATTAAAAGATACGATCGCTTTTGATGTGAAAAAAGATCAATATTTAAGTACTTTTAACTATAAACCATTCCGGTAAGCTTCACTAGAGGGCGGAGTTCACGCGGCCTCGTGTGATGTATTCACGTTGACATGATACTGAAGTAATCTCACGTTTTCCTCTCGGTTGAGACATCCAGGATAAGCACACAAATGCATAATTGTGAGTAAAGAAACAAAAATACAGATGAAGCTTCTGTACAGTGTTCCTCCTACTCACTTGTAAACATCGCTGCTCTGCAATCTGTGTCGCACGTGCCAACGCAATTACGTCACATGTGCATACTGCTGCTGACCGGAAGGATGATATAAAGTTAAAGAAAAAGTTCTTAAATATTGATTTTTTTTTTCACACCAAAAGCGATTGTGTCACTTTAGAAGACATTAATGTAACTGCTGGAGTCGTATCAATGACACTTATGCTGACTGTGAAATCACAATCCACTTGCATTTTAAGGACCTATTGAGCAAAGATATTTTTCTACTTTTCTTCAAATGTGTTCTGGTGAAGAAAGAGAGTCATACACACCTGGGATATCATGAGGGTGAGTAAATAATGAGAGAATTTTCATTTTTGGGTGAACTATCCCTTTAAGGAAATGGGTGAGAATTAATGAGTTGACTAAGTTACAGTCCAAAATTACAAAAATGCAATATAATAAATGGCAAGAGCAAGCATCTCCTGTATTTCCAGAGGAAAATAGTTTGAAAAGAACACGTCTTTTTTTTTTTTAAAACTGGGATTATGCTGATAACCTGTACTTTGTACAGGGATATTCCAATAGCTATTGAGCAGGTAAATGTCTTTTTCAGAATAAAGGCTTAACCAGAATATGGACCTTAATCAGAAAAAGATTTACTGTACATGTAAGTGTGACCAATAAGTAACAATCACAAAAAAATGAACAAGTATATTAGTCTGCATCACTGGTAAGTGATATTCATGTATGTAAAGTATGGAAGACACCTACTGCAACTATGTACACACGGATTAAGACGCTCACTGCAGTGTTAGGAGGAATACCCTGGTTTATCTTAAACTGCCCAGAATCCAAATATCCATCTTCTTTATCATCATCTGTTTCTGGCAGCTTATACAGACAGAACCTGCCCTGGGAGCAAAAATGGACAATGGGAATTCAATTCTGTGAACTGGTGTCATTGCACTGCTTGTGATCTTAAAAAGCCACCATGTATGTCATGGTACTAGTTGCAATAACATTTTACCTTGAACTTCCCAACAAATCTTCCTTCTACAGAGCCTTCCTCCTCATTGGCCTTTCCTCGATAGAGTTCAAAGGTTTTAACCCAGTCATCAAAAGGCCCAAACTCAGCCTCCAGCTCTTTGTCATACACCTGGAATGATAGAAAGTCAGACTGCATGTAATTTTAATGGAAATCCTAATTTAATGAGTAGACAATATCTGCAGGTAAATAAAGCACTGCAATAAACAATTTTTCCTTACCTGTAATGTTGCAAGTCTAGGCTGTTCTGCGACACTCTTGAAATTCATCTCTTTTTTCCTATCCTTTAAACCGGATGCTTAAGACGACACAAAACATAAATCATCAAAATTAGTAATGCACAATCCATCATTAGTGGAAATAAAAATCAGTTGCTATAGACTAGAGAGTGTTAAAGAAGCAAAGAGGGTTAAAGAAGCAAATACATATGCTTTCAGTACCTCCACCAAAGAAGTGTTTTGAGTTTCTTAAAAATCCAGAGCAAACCAGCCAGCCAAATACCAGTCTGTAAAGTTTAGTTTTAAAGTGTTTGCTTAATACATATCACATTATAACTCTCACCAGGCACAATACATCTTTATCCAGGTGTACAATGCTACAATTATGCTGACACCAATACAGTGTGTACGTATACACAGGAAACAGAGGTGCCGATCGGTACAGGATTGCAAAATGTGATTTCTTGTGAGTGCAGCATTTATTAAAGTTCCATTTTTAAATGCACAAGCTTAGAATATGTAAACATTTTTCATTACATTTGCATCTTGTAGTGTGTTTTGGTGCACATTGTTTGCATTGCGAGTAAAACATTCGGCAACCCTACTGACAAGGGGAAGGGGAAGGGCCGTGCAATTGACAAAATAGTCTCTCAGTCATTCTTACCCAGATTGGTCAATCCTTCTGAAATTATGTTCTCCAGAGGAACTGAAACTAGAATTTAACCACATATTCAAGATTAGAGAGGAACCAAATGCCACCCTCATTGTCTGTGGTAGTTAATGTTATAGTGGTTAATTGCAAATTGACTTGTCTGCAGTGTTCAGAGAAAAAGACTTATTCTGATTAGGATGATTAGGAAGCACTTACCTTTGTCAAAGAGCAGTGGAAATGGATTGTTTTCTTTTTGCTTTGCCTAAGAATGAAGTTGTGGTGCAAAATAAATAGTTAGTACAGACAAAACAAATAAAACCAACTGGACCACCTTATCCATTGCTAATAAAACAATATTTACCAGATGGGTCTTCTCCACAGATGCATAGTATTTAGACCACCAATCAATGACGTTATCTGCAGACTCATCAGCTGTTGTGCGTTTCTTTCTTTTTGTAGACCTGCGTTTGCTCTTCTTTGACACCTGATATTGATAAAAAGTTTTATAGTCAGTAGACTAGAACAGAGTGTGCATGTATGTGTTTGTCGGCATGTGCTTTAACTTGTTCATGTGTTTAGTGCACAAAAAACAAACCCTCTTGTCCTGAAACTCTGGCTCAGTCTTGGGGAGAGGGGTGAGTGTCCTTTCCTGCTCAATCTCAATGGCAATCTCCTCCTCTGCCTGTGGCACAACAGTCTGCTGAATACCCAGTAGAGCCACTACAAGTGAATGCAAACCATATCATTAAGTAGCTTTAGTATGTAAATAAAACCATGTGATAACAAAACATGATAAACAGTTAAAACACTTTCTAACAGAATATTGTAATTAATTGTTCAGATCCACTGCTGAGTTATAACAATAACATTGATGTAAAACAGGTAGAGTATAATAATGTGAATAATAAGAATTTATTCCCCTTTAAGAATCGCTACCTAGTAATGGTAGCAAATTTACAGTAAGTTTTACCCTTATATCCCTAGACCCACCAGTTCAGTCCAGGAACAGGAGATCTACCTTCTCGCAGAGTTAAGCTCTGATAAGACACTCCTGAAACAGCTACCAAAGATCTTGGGGTTCACTTGACATAACAAGCTAGCATGTTAGGGCAGGGTTGGAACTAAACACTGCAGGAAGACAGATCTCCAGAGCCAGGATTGAGCACCCAGGCCTAGACCACAAACTATTGGGGACTCATCCGGGATCTTAATATTTCAACCTAGTCTCACAGAATCATGTTACTATATCTTTATTTTTTAGTTTTTCTTCTCCCCAATTTGGCATGTCCAATTCCCAATGCTCTCTACTTCCTCGTGGTGGAGCAGTTACTCGTCTATCCAGGTGACGGAGGACAGATGTCAGTTGCCTCCACTTCTGAGACAGTCAGCCTGCACATTTTAGCACATGTCTCCTTGAGCGTGTTACCGCAGATACTTGGCGCGTGTGGAGGCTCACGCTCTTCACCTTGGCGTTCAAGCACAACTCACCACGCGCCCCACCGAGAGCGAGAACCACCATATTGCGACCACGAGGAGGGTAACCCCACGTGACTCTACCCACCCTAGCAACCGGCCCGTTAGTTGCTTAGGAAGCCTGGCCGGAGTCTCTCAGCACACCGTGGATTCAAACTCACAACTCCAGGGGTGGTAGTCAGCGCCTTTGCTCGCAAAATTATTTTTTACTTGGCTCATTGTACTTATTGCAGCACTTTCCTGATAAAAATAAACACTAGAGGCATAAAAACAACAATGACTTTTATTCACTTTCACACAAATGAAAAGTAAAAGGGCAGATGATCAGTTCATAAACACTTTTTGCCCTGTTTCTCATACAAAGCTATCTTGTGACATCAAAATACTTTTATTATAGCATGATACGTTTCAATGTTTCATTACAAAACCAACTACATTTTTAAGCTTGTTTGAGTGCAGTCAAACTGCACAATAGCTAAACATATAGCTGATGATACAACTGATACTTAATTTAGCAATTACGCTTTTCATTTTACATTTGTTTTTTATGACCCTATCAGTTACGTTTAGGTTTAAAGTTTAGAGTAGGGAGGTTGGTTTATTGATTTAAAACCTGTGCATGGAATACACAAGTCTGTTTGGGAGAAACTTTAACTCGCCACAAATTTTTATTTAGCACCACTCAGTGGACATTTCATCCTGGATCTGCCGAGATATGTGTATGGTGCCACGAATTATCGTTTAGTCACCACAGTCACGTGATTTTCACTAGATCAGATGCTAGTATTTTCCCAAGAAATTAATTATTTGGTTGTAGTGGCATAAGATTGTGTTGATTAGAATTTAAGTTGTAGTAATTTGTCGTGAAGAAATTAATGTGGTGTTGAAAACCTTTATTGTTTTAAGAAAATTATATGATGATTGTGATGTTATTGCAACTGCTACTAGTAAGTTCTTTACCTGCTGTGTTTCTGGGCTCTGGTTGGGGCTGTTGGGTTAATGTGGGGATGTGTTTGAATAAGGCCAAGTTGTTAATCATATGACTCCCCACAAGTGTGCTGCGCCCAAAAGCCCTCCAATCCACCACAGTGATGGTGAGAGGCGGGAGCAGGTATTCGTCTTCTGGCAGCTCCTACAGAGAGACAACAGCAGCCAAAGACATGCTGAGATCAGCAGAACACTATGGAACACACACATAAACAGTAAACACAGGACTCTGTTTTTGTAGCAGTTGACTTACCACATCAAAGGCATCTACAAGCATTGTGAAGTTTGGGTTTTTTTTGTAACTCTGTATCACTGAGGAGTTGACGCCTGCTCCTGCACACTTGATGAAAACTTGAGGCCGATCAACAGATAAGAGTTGAACTTTCTTAAGCTCTCTCAGGCCCCAGAACAAAACCTGCAGTGGACATACAGTAAATAAAAAAATGCCAATAGTGTCCAATTAAAAAGCTAATTCTATATACCAGTGAGATAAGATGGAAGATGCATGCAACTACACATTACAATTTAAAAAACAATTTGAGCACAAATTTAATAGTATGTTGAAGCATGTAAAAATAAAGATCATTCTCTCATCATTTACTCTCAAACTCATATGACTTTCTTTCTTATGCAGAACACAAACAAGGATTTTTTTTAAGGATGTATGAGATATTTTTGTCAATACAATGTACGTTAAAGTGGTCCAACACTTTCAAGCTCCAAAAGGGACATCAAGGCAGAAAAACACCTCATATCTCCTTTAAAATATCTTTGTTTGTGTTCCACAGAAGAAAAAAAGTCATGCAAGTTTGAGGGTGAGTAAATGTTGAGAGAATTATAATTTTTGGGTGAACTATACCTTTAAGGCTTGGTAATGTAAATAGACATTTAACTATTACAATGGATTTTTGTGAGATTTTTAAAAGCTGAAACCCCATATAATAGAGATAAGTGGAATTCACAAGGCTTTTGGTAAATGAGAAAGAGATGTTAAGATACTATGTTTATTTTTGTTTAGAGGTTTGTCATCAATGTCAAATATGTTTACATTTAGCAGAAAGCAACTTTTCTTTTAACCGGCAAACAAATCAACTTAGCAACTGTGAAAAGTGGTTTGTGACATTTTTTAACCATTCCTTTAACCATATCTCTTCAAATTCCATATCCATATTCTCATGTGTTGCATTTGTAGGAATTGGCCTGGATCAGTTTTACAGGGAAATGCAGCCTATAAGAAATTTCATTTTGTGGATTAACCAAAAAAAAAAAAAAAAGAAAAAAAAAAAAGGAAGGATTGATGCTATTGTAAAGCGTAGGGTTTATGTGACCTAGAAATGCTTGTCTCAGCTTGGCAGTGACATATTTCCAATTGTGTGTAAGAACGTCTATATGCATAGCCATTTAGTCAAAATTTGTTCACCTCAATTCTGTACATGCAGAGCACAGGTCGGATGTATGAGGGTACTAGATAAACCCCTCCATCTGGTTCATCTACATCAGGGAGTGTGTCCTCTCCTGACTGTGAGACCTATAAGATCATGGGTAAGACAAGCAACAGACAGAAAATTAAATTCTATGTACAGTAAGTAGATCAAACTACTATTATGTTGCTTCGACAAAGCCAAAAAATACTGTACACATTTTTAAATTCCTGAGATCAAACTTTAAAGCTTTCAAGATATATCCACCAAACTTGGCATAATCCTTGTGACTTCCTTCTGACTCTATAACTTGCTATATATATATATATATATATATATATATATATATATATATACAGTATCTTTTATAACTGATCAGATTTATGGATTAAAATTTGTTTCGGAACGTTTGTGAATTCAAATTTTGTCAAACTGTCAAACAATCTTTCTGTCTATCTTTGTTTCTTTGTCTATCTGTCTACTTAAAGCCTGTACAACCTTTATACTTCAAGGATGTTTCATTCTTTAAACTTTCAGACAAAGTTTATCTAAAGTTGTCATGACGAACTTGCCTTTTATAGTTATTTTCTAGTTTCTACATATTCTCATGTGTTGTGTTTGTATGAATTGACCTGAATGAGTTCAAAGGCTCCCAGTATGTCACCTCCTGACAGGCTTCCACAGAACAGTGGGCTGTACTGCAGCTGAGGAGGGGAGTATCGCTCCTCTGACAGTCTGACCACTGGAAGAGCCACTGTCGACCCCAGATATTCTGTACCCTGGATGTGCAAACTATTGCTTTAGGTCACATACATAAATTTAAAGACCCCATAAAATCATAATTGAAGTTTTGTGGCTTTTAATCCATGTCTGTTAGCTTTGAGGCTATCTATATATTCTTGTGTACTCCTAAAAGTTGCCAAAAGTAACTTTTTGCTGGTACTATATACAAATTGAGCTATATTGCAAAAGGAGAACAGAGAGGGGGAAAAAGAACTTACAGCTGTACAACATAAACACAATTTATGTTAAAGGACTAAACAAGCACAGTTTTCAGTCCTGTGTTGTTGACCTATTTCCTATTGAAACAGGAAATGTGGGTAGGACTGATAAAAGGCTGGTTTGTTCTTTAAAAAAGAGCCAAATGTAATATCACAAACATGTTTTGCTACTAGCTATTCGATTGAAGGGGAAGGGACATTCTCATTATAGAGAGCATTTGATTGGACAGAAGTCTGTGAAGTGCAATATGAATCTGTTTTTTGTCTGTTTACCAGTCCTTTATCAGTCCCACCCACAATTCCTGTTTCAATAGGAAATAGGTCAACAACACAGGACTGAAAACTGTGCTTGTTTAGTAATTTAATGTGGTCTTTTATGCAAATTGAGCTGCATTGCAAAAGCAGAACAGAGAGGGGGAAAAAAGAACTATCCACACTAGGAGAAGAACTGCATTTGTGGTTTGTTTACAATGCATTTTGTCATACTAAATTCAGTTCCATGAAACACTCCCATCAATGTGATAGTTTTAATGAATGTGTTTTCCTCACCACTGCATCGTCATCGTACACTTCAATTACAACTGTTGGAGGCTCCTGGACTATTTCATGAAGCCCTCCACACAGAGACACGTTATTGAACAGGAGCATCTGGTTCCAAGTGGGTGTCAGAGTTTGCTTGACAATCTGCAAAATGTATGAATTTTAAGAACAATCCTCATGTGAATTACCTCAACAGAGCTTTTCACATTACAATGTTATTTGCTTTATGAGTAGCTTAACTAAAAGGTGTCTTTCTAAGGGCTTTAATTAGGACTAATTATCTAGTTTCAAAAAGAGCAGGTATATGCAAAGAAGTGCTCTCACTACAGTAAAACTTAATTAGTCTCCTGACCAATCAAAATGTACTTTGACATGATTCAGTAGAGAAAGGGAACTACTATCGGTGGTGCAGTCAACAGCGCCATCTATAAGATTTTTGTCAAGAATGGCCTTTGTTGTCACATAAACTCATGCTTACACCAGTGCTTTGGCTATTGGACAGAAAAGACACCCAGGCAAAGGGATCTGAGAGGCCTGTGTTGTCTGCTGCGATGAGACCACGAGCCTGGTACATATGAGCCCTCAGCTGGAACATGTGCTGCTCTGCAAAACATGCAAATCTTATAGATAAGAATAATAATAATTTAAAGACACTGTGTATAAATTTGTTGAAGTTATTTCTAAGTATTTCTAATCTCCCACTATCCCAGCTTGCAATGCAAAGACAATTATAAGCAGATACACTCATAGTTAACCAAATGTAGAAGGATTCCCCCGAAAAGTGTAAAAAAAATGTGGCACTATTAAAACATTGCTGTATATGTTTGAGCATCCAACCAGACCGACATGGCAATATTAGCTCAACCTCTGGAGTGAGTTTTGGGGCGGGACTATCCTTTTTTTTTTTTTTTTTGACCAATGGCAGATGGGGGAATTGTTTGGGAAACCTGTTTCCAATTCCATTTGGTGCCATTAGTGGTGCAGAAATTACACACTTCACCTTTTAAAAATGTAGAATAAAACCCCTTACAAGTTTTTACTCACCACTTTTGCATTAACACGTAAAAAAAAAAAAGAAAACAGCATTTCTGTTGTACACTTTTCTTAGCAATACATACAGGTGCATCTCAATAAATTAGAATGTCGTGGAAAAGTTCATTTATTTCAGTAATTCAACTCAAATTGTGAAACTCGTGTATTAAATAAATTCAATGCACACAGACTGAAGTAGTTTAAGTCTTTGGTTCTTTTAATTGTGATGATTTTGGCTCACATTTAACAAAAACCCACCAATTCACTATCTCAAAAAATTAGAATACATCATAAGACCAATAAAAAAAATATTTTTAGTGAATTGTTGGCCTTCTGGAAAGTATGTTCATTTACTGTATATGTACTCAATACTTGGTAGGGGCTCCTTTTGCTTTAATTACTGCCTCAATTCGGTGTGGCATGGAGGTGATCAGTTTGTGGCACTGCTGAGGTGGTCTGGAAGCCCAGGTTTCTTTGACAGTGGCCTTCAGCTCATCTGCATTTTTTGGTTTCTTGTTTCTCATTTTCCTCTTGACAATACCCCATAGATTCTCTATGGGGTTCAAGTCTGGTGAGTTTGCTGGCCAGTCAAGCACACCAACACCATGGGGCAGTGGTGGCTCAGCGGCTAAGGCTCTGGGTTACTGATCAGAAGGTCGGGGGTTCAAGTGGGGGTTCAAGCCCCAGCACTGCCAAGATGCCACTGTTGGGCCCTTGAGCAAGGCCCTTGACCCTATCTGCTCCAGGGGCACCGTATCATGGCTGACCCTGCACTCTGACCCCAGCCTAGCTGGGATATGTGAAAAAGAAGAATTTCACTATATATGTGCAAAATGTATAATGTGTGATAAATAAAGAAAATTATAATTATATTATAATTAAAAATTATAATTATTTAACCAACTTTTGGTGCTTTTGGCAGTGTGGGCAGGTGCCAAATCCTGCTGGAAAATGAAATCAGCATCTTTAAAAAGCCGGTCAGCAGAAGGAAGCATGAAGTACTCCAAAATTTCTTGGTAAACGGGTGCAGTGACTTTGGTTTTCAAAAAACACAATGGACCAACACCAGCAGATGACATTGCACCCCAAATCATCACAGACTGTGGAAACTTAACACTGGACTTCAAGCAACTTGGGCTATGAGCTTCTCCACCCTTCCTCCAGACTCTAGGACCTTGGTTTCCAAATGAAATACAAAACTTGCTCTCATCTGAAAGGAGGACTTTGGACCACTGGGCAACAGTCCAGTTCTTCTTCTCCTTAGCCCAGGTAAGATGCCTCTGACGTTGTCTGTGGTTCAGGAGTGGCTTAACAAGAGGAATACGACAACTGTAGCCAAATTCCTTGACACGTCTGTGTGTGGTGGCTCTTGATGCCTTGACCCCAGCCTCAGTCCATTCCTTGTGAAGTTCACCCAAATTCTTGAATCGATTTTGCTTGACAATCCTCATAAGGCTGCGGTTCTCTCGGTTGGTTGTGCATCTTTTTCTTCCACACTTTTTCCTTCCACTCAACTTTCTGTTAACATGCTTGTTAACATGCACTCTGTGAACAGCCAGCTTCTTTGGCAATGAATGTTTGTGGCTTACCCTTCTTGTGAAGGGTGTCAATGATTGTCTTCTGGACAACTGTCAGATCAGCAGTCTTCCCCATGATTGTGTAGCCTAGTGAACCAAACTGAAAGACCATTTTGAAGGCTCAGGAAACCTTTGCAGGTGTTTTGAGTTGATTAGCTGATTGGCATGTCACCATATTCTAATTTTTTGAGATAGTGAATTGGTGGGTTTTTGTTAAATGTGAGCCAAAATCATCACAATTAAAAGAACCAAAGACTTAAACTACTTCAGTCTGTGTGCATTGAATTTATTTAATACAAGAGTTTCACAATTTGAGTTGAGTTACTGAAATAAATGAACTTTTCCACGACATTCTAATTTATTGAGATGCACCTGTAGTGCTGAGCTGTATTACCTGTGTAGAGTAAATTCTCAGGAGGAGGACCGCTCCTGTCCTCAGATGACACTCTTTCCAGCTCAAAGCCTGATGGGAGATTTTCCAACACATGGGATGAATCCTTGCAAGTTCCCAGCCAGAGATACACATCAAGTTTAGCCTGGACTGTCCACCCTGGTCCACGCTTCCCTGGAGGCTGAAAGATCCCAATAATTTGTATTTATCGCTGATGAATGTTACATGAGGACTGGAAACAAAAGGTATTAAAACATGTCAAATTGCCATCTACAGCTCATTTGATAAGGTCTTACTGTCATTTCATTCTTGTACATATTAATTAATTCATCCATCTAGTCCTTAAACTCAAAAAAGATTTAAGCATTTCAATTTCATTGTAAAATTCCATCAAATTGAATTAAGTAATCTTAATTTGTATTTTTGTATTATTCTGTGTTTTATTTATTGTTTATTGTTTTTGTTTTTCTCCTATCCTGTATTTATGTCTACTGCTGTTAATACCTCAATTTCGCAGTACCATCCCATCCCATCCAACTGAAGTTTAGTTATCTCCAATCTTTTTGGAGAATTTTTTAAAAGTGTAAAAGCCAGATGGTGAGATTTGTATATTAGATTTCCCACCTTGAGGAACAGGGTCTTGATCTTTCCACAGTCTCTTCCTCTCTGTTCTGGGCTTTCTGAGAAGAGCAGGTGACGAGCAGGGATTCTGGCATATGCCAAACGCTTGTTATTGCTGACCATGCACACAAACACATCTGGTAACGTGTGTTGAGGCTGAGGCAGGCGTGAGATGGAAATAATTTTAGTAATGACAGATAACTATGATACACATATGGGAGCTTAAGCATTAGCATATAACATCATGAAACACAATAATCACCTCTTCCACCAGAAATCTCAGTTTCTTTTTAATTTTCTGGACTTCCTGCAGCATCTCTTTGACTGTCAAAGATCTCCTCTTGGGCTCAAGGATTCCTCCTGCTACTTCAGTCATGCTCTCCTGAAGAGCAGCACATAAAACAATATGTTAGCAAAATATACATTATTCAGTGAAAACTTCTGCTGCCTGTAGTAAAGAACAACAATTCAAAGTCAAAAACAATATCATCTGTTTCCCTTAATGCAATGTGGTAACAATTCATAAGAATAGAAAAAGAATGAGTCCTGATGGTATAGGTGAAATATTGCAGATAGTGGCCAACTATACCTACTTATCAGCATACTGTAACATGCATATGATTGACCTACCAGCTCTTGTTTGCATAGAGTAAGTCTCTTTTTGTCCAGTAAGGTCAAGTTGGTTCCCTTCACCTTCTTTTCAGCAAAAGCAATAAACTCCCTGTAGTAAATCACACATACCATACCGTTACATCCAAACCAGCTTGATTACCATCTGATACAGAGGTGTCATTTCAATAATGATATGACACGGATAGAAGTCAAGAATGGAATAGGTTCTTGTATTACTTAAACATCTCCTTTTGTCCCTTGAGATGTCCCACTGGCTGTTGGCCTACCTGGCATCTCTGCAGAACTCTTGAAGAACACGTTGCATGAGAGTCTCTGCCTCTGGATCCAACATTTTATCCAGTTCTGACACCTTAGCAACTCCTTCCTCCTGCATCGGACCAACATTAAGTAAAAATAACCACACAAACAATGAACTCATCACATGGTGATGTTATTAACTCATACTGTACTGAAGGCTCACATACAAACATCAGGGCAATTGTGTCCAGCATGTTGGAGTAATGGAGCCGGTATGCTCGATCTTCCCAGCTGCTATAAACATAAATGCAGGGCTTTCGCTTTGAAATGGGTAGGTACATGTAGTGCCTGCACAGACCAGATTGTGTGTCCAATTTTGTTCATAACAAAGTATTTTCCATTATTTAATGAAGGTCTAAGCCTAAAGAATATTAGTGTTTGTTGTTTTGAGCACCTCTGCACATCTCCGAAGAGGGGCTTCTCTGGTGCTGTAGTTGATTTGCATGGCATTGTTGCTATAGTGTCCAGAAGAGGAGTGGCAACTGACACATCTTCTAACTTTTTCTTAGCAGGGAGTGGTGCAGCACCATCTATTAAGTTTCCAAAGTTGCCTGAATAAAAGAGCACACATATTAACATTCTGGCTTAATTTATAAAATTGTGTTGTTGAATCTAAATCCTACTTACCAATGGTGAACTCAAGGCTGATTGGTCTGTCACCGATTCTTCTGTCAATCATAGAGGCCTCGAAAACAGAGCCAAAGAGCAGGAAGGTTTCCATGTCTTCATCAGCCATCTATATATAATGACAGTTAAAGTGATAGTTCCCCAAAAATGAAAATTCCGGCATTATTTACTTACCCTCATGTAACTCCAAACCCATATTACATTCTTTCTTCTGCAGGAATTTTCATTTAAAGTCTTCTGAATCCATACAATCACTTTGTGCGATGAACAGAACGAACTGTTCTGTTGCAAGAGGTTCGATGTTAACACATTTGATGTACAGAGTTTATTAATGATTTAATTTGATTTCAGCAGACTTGGAATGTAGTGCATGAGCCGTATCGATTATTTTTACTGTAGTTTTAAAGTGTTTTTGTGTGTGTGTGTGTGACCCTTTTAGAGCTTGACAGACTGGAATCACTATTCACTTGAATAGAAATGGCAAATAAACTTTTAAAGACTTTTTAAAAATTCTGATTTTGTGTTGACAGAAGTCATTCAAGTCATACGAGTTTGAAACTATTTTGGGGTGAGTAAATAATGACAGAATTTTCATTTTGGGTGAACAGTTCCTTTCAACAATGGGTTGGTTGCCTTTGAAGTGGAATGAGAATGAAAGGACAATACCCTGCTGAAAAGACCAGCTGAGAACAGAATTTTCATGGTGGTCCAAGCTAGTTTATATTGGTAAGTGTTGGTTTGGTGCTGGTCTAACTGGTTGGTCAGATCTCACATTGAAATCAGAAACGGTAGGTTGACTTTTCTTTATTCTAGATTTTTTGTGAGGAATGGGAGATGGTGCTTGTCAGTGAGTTGCCGATCCTAGGGTACTGAAACTCTCAGAAACAACATGCCAACTTCCTGTGTGATCATGTTGGGTGGGTTAAGCTTCTTAAGAAGCCTAGTAAGGACACAAGTATCCAAAGCATCCTATACTAGGGGCCAGCATCCAAAACACAACATATGATTGAGACTAGTAATCCTGTTCCTGTCAACAGGGGAGACAGAAAGACTGAGTAACTAAGCAGGAAAAAGAGATAGTATTACAGAATGGGTTTACTTTAGTTTACACTTTACACATCCCATACTCTGGGAGGTAGGGTGGAGCTTACCTGCCCAGATACAAGTAAAATTGTGTGTGTGCGATACCCTGGGAAGAGACGCGGGGAAAAAGTCAGACATGTTGTGTGGTTGAGAACGCAGAACTGTCTTTTAGTTGCTCGTTGAACCATTTGATTTTGGACTGTGTTTACCCTTTTCACCCACCTTTCGGAACAAACATCTATCAAGGACTGAGCTAGCACGGTGCCTCAGAGAAAACTCAGCCCCACAGCTACACGATTTCTGGCTAGGTGTCCTGGAGCGAGGTAAGCAAAGAAGAACACACTGACAACCATGTTAAATGCACACTTAGTTTATTAATAGAACTAGTTGTAGTGTAAGGATCCCTAGACAAACGATAGGCAGGTAGGTTGAGTGGAATTATGTCAAATGTTCTAGTTTACCGTTAGTGTTCGTAACAGTTGAGAGGTTCGTCTGGGATTTGTTTGTGTTTTGTTTTACATTGGTATTTAGCATGTGTTGTGTTTAACATTAACTAGCAGTGTGTAGGTGTGTTGAAATAGTTGCGTTGCTGTGGTAACTAGTAGAAGTGTTTGTGTTAGCTATTTAGCTATCACTGTGAGTTTGACCGGTTTATTGTACGTGACTGTTTGTCGCTAAAACTATTGTGTGTTTGCATGGCCGCAAACATGGGTTGAGCATAGGTAGCAGGTAATCGGTTACGGGTTATCAAGTTGTCATGTGTTAGTGTGTTTACTAACAGGACTACTGTGTAATTGGTAGCACTAGCTAGCTAGCCAGGTGTGTAACTGGGGTTGCATGCATACTGTGTGATTATTCACATTCAAATAGTGGTTACTGTAATAGAGAGGTTTGAGAAGGTTTTGGTAGTGTGAAGTGTCTAGCATTTTGTGCATAATCAAAACGATGGTGAAATTTGATCCCTGTACATTTTTCAGGAAAGACTTGGTTCATGCTGATTTTGATCTTTGGTGAACTTGATTTACCACCCAGTTTAAGTACTGTAAAATAGTAAAAGCTGCCAGAGGTGAAGCCCAGTGAAGTCAGTTGGCCTGGTGACTAGGCAGGAACCTTCTGTGATTTTAGGAGGTATGGCTGGGTCAGTTTCAGTGGAGGCTAACATGATGTGTTTAAGAGTTTAGGAGTGGTGCAGTCACTACCTGTAGAGGGTGTTACACTGCTTTTGGTAAATAATCTGGCAGGAAATAAGGTTCAGGTGACTCCAGTAATTAGCCAGACCCCTTGTGTAGTTCCAGAGATCAAAGCCCTTGAACAAGACCACAAGGCCTATTTCCAGCTTGTGTCTTCACCCATTCTCAACCTCAGGTGGGCATCCCAAAGACAGAGGTGACTATTCCTGATGCTGTAGCCCCAGACACCTCTGTTCAGTTGGCTAAGACTTTTCTTGGTGGCTTGTGGGGGTGTTGGAAAAGCCTTTTCAATTCACTATTGAAGTCCTTGTAAAACAACAGCGAGAAGACCCTGAGTTAACTCCCCAGTTGGAGACAGCAGTGTCTGTAGATGAGAGTGATAAGATGGCTTTTATTTGGTCTAAGAAGTGCTGGTGAGGAAGGTGAGGTCTCCTAGGCCTGCCTCTTTTTCCACGTGTGGTAATAGATTGTGTGGGAACACTGTCATGCACATGGAAGGGCAATGAGTTTCTGTAAACAATCATGGATGTGACCACTAGGTTTCCAGAGATGGTGCCTTTGTGGAATACTAAGGCACGAACGACTGTTGAAGCCTTGTTGCAGGTCTTTTCACGTTTTGGACTGCTGAAGGAGGTCCAGTTCAGGAGGAGAGGTGGTGGTATACATAGATCACAATCTTTTGACCTTCCTGGAAAAATGTAAGCTGACTATCAAACAAATATTTAAGTGGGGCCTAGTTTTACAGCCATTTAATCTGATGATTCAGCATATTGCCGGACAAGAGAATGTAATCGCAGATACACTCTAGAGTTAAAGCTGGTAGTAGCATGCGATTTTTTTTGGGCCTTTGTTTATTTATATAATGCCAATCTCATGTTTCCCATGATTTATGGATGTCAGGAGATGGTTTGAAAATAATATTTATTTAGTAAATATTTTAGTTTTTAATACTGAAAAAAATAATTTAAAATTCAAGAAAAAAAAGAAAGAAAAAAACATTGTACTGTCATCTTTTGTTTCTTTTCTTCTTTGGGGTGGGGGAATATTAGGGAAAGGGTTTACCTTAGTTTAGATACCACACTTCCATTTTACACATACATTGGGGAGCAGGGTGGGGCTTACCTGCCTGGATAAATGTAAAGCCCTGGGTAGAGGTGTGTTCGTAGACATGTGTGGTGGAGAACGCCAGACTATCTTTTAGTTGCACATTGAACCATTGGATTTTAGACAGTGTTTACCCTTTTCACCCCCCTTTCTGAACAAATGTCTATCAAGGACTGAGCTAGCCCATTGCCTCAGGGAAAACTCGGCCTGACAGCTACACGAAATGGCCAGGTGTCCTGGAGCATGGTAATCTCACTGTTCCTCAGTGTCACACACACAAACACAAAGAAGGACATATTGACGACCACATTACATGCACACTTAGTTTATGAATGGAACTAGCAGTAGCGTAAGGATCCCTAGACATACGATAGGCAGGTAGGTTGAATGGAATTGTTTTTACTTGTTCTAGTGTACTGTTTGCATCTGTTTGTAACAATAGAGTGAAAAACCAAAAGACTTTTGCAAACACTACCTTCTCTTGGGGCTCCACTGGCAGGACCTCAGGTCCTATGGCCTTGGTCTTCTCCTCCTCACCTACTGCCCCTGCTCCAGTTTTGGGATCTTTGGCCACAGCTTTTCCTCCCTTTACATCTTTCAGATTGATCTTTGTCGAGTGCAGGGATTTAGATTCTGCAGCACCTCCAGAAAGGATCTCCACACTTAGCTCTATGTAAACCCTGCCTCGGTAGGACACACCCTCCCCAACACCCTCATTCAGCTCTTGACTGTCATCCACCAGTGCAGAATTGCGAAGTGAGCCATAGATGTTGATCCATGCCGGTCCGAATGTGGGCAGGAAACCTTGGGAGGAGCAATGAATGATGAACAAATGTGTTACTGACTAGCCCCTGCTAGTAGAGAGAAATCTACTTAAGTCTTGACATTTATGGTACATGTGAAAGAATGTGTAGCTATGGATATTTTGATTAGCTGGTTTCTTATGAACATACACTATATGTCCAAATATGTGCCTTTTGATCATTTAATTTCAAAGCACTGGCATTAACAAGGAATTGGTCCTCTTTAACAGCTGCAATGATTTGCTCCCATTTAGACACAAGAGCATCAGTGAGTTCAGGTAAGGATGTTTGATGATTGGGTCTAGCTCACAACTGGGAATCCAATTCATCCCAAAGGTGTTCAGTTGGGTTTAGGTCTGAGGCAGACTGTTGCCACTAAATTAGAAGCACAGAATTCTTTAGAATGTATTTGTAGGTTATAGCACTCAAATTTGTTTTCGATGGAATTAAGGGGCTTAGTCAAATGAAGACGCAGGAGTGCGCATACTTTTGGCCATGTAGTGTATTTTAAAACCTCTTGTTAAACAATGCTTTGAAACGACAAACCATTGTCTCCATCATTGTCATTTGAGATGGTGTGCAGATCAATGTAATGAGTCCCAATGGCCACATCATTCATGCTTCCCTCATCCAGAACCCGAATCTTCAGTCTTTGACACAGTGGAGGAAACATCTCCTTAAACACTACCTGCTCGTTCCACACTGGGTCTGCTGTGCTCTTTTGAGTAGATGTCCTGCCCTTTCATGTAGGAAAGAAAGTAAGTATCAAACAGAAACAGAAGCACATTCAACTGGTATTTTTTAGGTTTAAGTAAGCGCTGGATTGTGAGCTTACAACTTGACCGAAGAAGGACACCTCTACATATGGATCTATGAGGGCTGTGGTGTCTCCAACAAAGGCTTTGGTCACATTGGCCATAATACTGGAGTTTATTCTAGGAAGACCTTCTGCTCGGTATATTATCACATAAAATCGAGCCCACGGCCGCTCAGGGTTTAAGCCTTCAGGTAGCAAGAGGTTCCTGGAGGCATACAAAGGCAGAGTAATAGAGTTGCAATGAGATGTAGTGGAAACACAAAGTCTTTAATCTAACATGATGTTAGTTCCAGTTTTTTATCCCCAAATTTTGGAGAAGTGCCACCATGGGACGTCCTTTGATGTCACATCCCTTTATATCCCTAGTAATTGAGCTACTACATTCGCAAAGATGTGAAAGAACACTGTTTTGTTTCACTATGTGCTATTATGGAAAGGGTTAGGTTTAGGGTTTGTATAGGGTAAGGAGTATATTAAAGTACAGTAATTAGTACTTAAATGTTTCCAAAAATCAAAAGCGTTGTGTTTTTCACCTCACATCTATTCAAAGATGTAAGTGAAAAAACACAGTTTTGGTCTCAGTACTGTTGCACATTCGCACAAGTTCCAGCTTCGGCTACTCAGGGGCAGTTCATACATTTGGAAGCATAGACTGATTCAACGTGATCACACCAGAAGATGGGATATTGTTTCAGAGAGTTCCAGTACCCTAGGATCGGCCACATTATGCCAACTCACTGACAAATGCCATCTCCTATCAGACATTTTTGCATCGGCTCCAGCATGTTTATCTTCCCTTGTGGCGCAAAAGGAAACACATTGTTTCAGCAGTGTGGGAGATCCATGGGATCCACCAGGAAGTAATCGTGTTCGCATAATCACTGACAAGCGTGATTCAGAGGTAGCATTTTTTCCTCTAATATTTAATTTTTACTCTACTGATGGTTAGGTTTAAGGGTACAATTGATAAAATATGCATTCCTCTTCACTGTATTACATCCTGTACAGCTGAAAAGAACTCACCTCACAACTCGCTTTTGGTGCCTCTCCCTGGACATTTCACGCAAAAAATGTAGCTCACAAGTGTCCATACACCCAACAACACTTACCACTTTGACCACTGGGGGCAGTGTTTCGAATTTCGGTAAGGACAGACCAATTTTAACCATAGAAAAGTCAATCTACTGTTTCTGATTTCACTGTGAGATCAGCCTAAATGAATTTATCAGACAAAATGATTGACCTCCTATTGCTGACTTTCCCATGAGATCAGTCTGTCTAATCAGCAGAAAGGAAGGTCACTGAAATTATCTTTTCTGTTTGTCTTGAAATATGAATGGCTTCTTAGCTACAGTATGTCTATTTATGTCAATCCAGCAAAATAATCATATCAGAGAATAGTAGGATAATTGTATTTCATTCAGTGCATTCAACATCCAATAAAGACCACAACAAAGGATTTATCATGCTATTATGCCACTGAGATCTTACTTTTCTATCTGCTCCTCAGCATCACTGAACTTCTGGGATGGTGGTGCAACATCTCCCTTTCCTGAAATGCTAATGTCACACTTCAGGTGACCTTTCACTCCTGTACGAATGTCAGCTGGATCCGTGAGTGTGGCCCACTTGTTGATGAACTGATGGCCTGGCAGAGCAAGGACAGCTTTAGTTGTGTACAAGCGGAATGGCAAGCAGACCAGTCATGCAAATCTGAGACCAGATTCATAAACTTTTATCACACCATAACCAAGGGTTGAGGAAGAAATGTCAAGCAGCTGTAATCATTAAAGTGTTTACCAGGTTGGGCGTAAACGGTTCCAACATCAATCTTGAATGTACCCACACAGTAACTCTTCATGATCTTTGAGTGCATTACCTTTGGGAGAAGTCCATTAGTTTGTTAATGTTAGCTCTGCAGGTACCATCAAGAAGACTCTTTTATTTTCATACAGTACATACTTACTGAAAGTTTGATGACTTTGTCAAAAAAGATATCTTGATGGCAAAAGAAGTCAAACACAAAATACTGTTGAGAAGCGAGAAGACCACACTTATGAAATATTCTTGTCATTATAAATGAATTCCATTATTTCAAAGTTTTGTGTAAAAATACAGTATTTCCTAACCTCGTTGTAAAAGGGAGAATTTGTTCCTTCTTTAACAGAGGCCTGTTTTTTCTCATCTCCAATTTCAATCACAACACTTGGGTCTATATTGTCCCCTACCAGCTGCTTAGCCTCTGTTATATTGATGGAAATCTTAGGAAGAAGACAGCAGCAAATTTTATTGGACTATGCTTTCAACACTTAGCATGAACATTTCACCTTAAAACAAGAATGGACAAATTTTGGGTTTAAAGCTCAAGTTTGACTTTGATTCTACCTGGAAATGTTGTGGTTTGCTTTCACTTTCCAATATCTTGGCCATAGGTTTAGACCTTGTAAATACAAAAATGTTATATATATATATATACACACACACACTCACACACACACACACACACACATATATATATATATATATATATATATATATATATATATATATATATATATATATATATATATATATATATATATATATATGCATGAATGAAAAGAAATACAACGTTACACTGTAAAGATTTGAGTGGAAAAGAAAGATATAATTTGAGATTAAAAACAAAAAGTGCCTTTTAGAATTAGGAATCTGTTTTAAGGAAGAGTGTCCTGAAGTGCCTGCTTGAGCATTTTCAGGGTGTGGTACATCTAACACATCTGGGTCATTAGGATTTGTTTCAAACTCAGCCTCTATATAGTGGAAAGATTAAACAAGATCAGGCATAAGGCATTGATTTACAAGCATTTTAAACCTTGGTTAAAGTTCAAGCTTAGCTGTTGCATGTCTGAATTTATGGATTAATTTACCTATGGATTAATTTATTTAACCACCAAGTTAAGAGAGCACCACACTACTTAACTACATATTTGCTTTCATAGTCTTACCTAGAGCACCGTTGTTAGAGATTACAAGACCCTTGTTTCCTTTTCTTTGTTTCTTCTTCACTTTTATTCCAAACACCTTTTTACTGCAAAAACACATTGGAAATTGTTTTGAAAAATATCTGGGATAGGAATGAAAAGAATGGAGGTTCAAGCCCAGCAAGGGGCAATCTATGAGCTGTCACCATTGTGCCTATGAACAAGATAACTCCCAAATTCAAAAGAGTATTGTATATTGTTTTGTAAAAAAGCATCTGATGATGACTACATATTTTTTAATTTATATTAAATTATGAATTTGCTTGTAATACATTATTTTGCTTTAATCTTTGCTATTCAGCATGCCAGTAAACAAGCATAATCTTGAGAAAGTGCTGCCAGAAAAGCTTACCCTGGTGGTCCAGACCTTTCTTTATCTTGCTCCATTCTTTTAGAAAGAATTTAGTCAAGAGTTCCACATTCAGTTTATTCAGAAATTCCTGAAAATATCCAGTTAAAAAAAGTCAAATTTGTCACTGGGAAAAAGAAATGTAGGGCCACAATACTCCTGATGATGTTGTAAGTGACTTTAACCCACTCCATCCAAGGAGACAGAGAAGACGAGACAGTGAATTTACCTCCCTGAATGTCTGTTTGACTTTCTGTTGCTGAGTGATTGCATTACAAACAAGGGTGGAAGACAGTACGTGTGTTTTTATGATGACTCAAAAAAGATCATGTACAGTACTTTAAGTTTCAGAAATGTAAACAAGATTGTAAATACACCTAACATTGACACCGCCAAAGGTACAGTAACTTGCATCCTAGTGTTTAACATTTAGAACTCCTTTATCAGAATATCATGAGGCTATAAAACAACATTTGACACATGGCAGTTGAACGCCTTGACCTGTAATCTGGTTTCTTTCGGCTATGATTATCACTGAAAAAAATAAAATAAAACAAGACACCAGTAAAAAAAATAAAAAAATAAAATAAAATGAAAAAAATAAAAACCATAAAAACAGAATTCACTAGAATTCAAGTTGCAATGTCTTAAAGGGATCGTTTGTCCCAAAATGAAAATTCTGTCTTCATTTACTCACCCTCGTTTTGTTCCAAAAATGTATGACTTTCTTTGAGAGATGTAAGGCAGAATGACAGCCTCAGTCACCATTCACTTTTACTGTATGGGGAAAATAAAAATGCATCGAAAGTGAATTATTACTGATGATAACATACTGCCTAACAACTCCTTTTGTGTTCCACAGAATAACAAAAGTCATATGGGTTTGGAACAACAAGAGGGTGAGTAAATGTTGACAAAATGTGTTACTTTTGGGTGAACTACCCCTTTAGGACATTAGTAACTGAACCAGTTTGTTGTAAGTGCTTAAAACATTAGTCATAATTTATCACTTTTTGATAATGAGATATTTCATGACTACAGTGTTCAGTTTCTAAATATAGAAATCATCGTTCAACAAATGTTCAAACTATGCAAATTAGGTTGTTAAACTCCTACTTAACACTTAGCAAGACACTGTTTGCTGACTTTGAGTGAAAGCAGGATGTACAAGGATACACCTCTGGTAAATATAGGCACCACAAGAAATCAAACATTGAACTCTGTATTTGCCATCTCAATGCTGCGCTATTTGTTTCCTTTTTTATAAATATATTTAAAAATACTGTGAAATATTACTAATAATATTAAGTAATTTTACAAAATTATTAATATAAATTATGCTGAATTAAAAAATGTAAAAACCAAGTAAAATGTCATTTAAATGTATTCAAAGAGAACTGAAACTTAATGACAGTCAAATATTTCTCATTTTAGTATAGTAGCTCTTCCTCAGTAGATGTGGATTAAACTGGAACATACAACAGGAAAACTGCAGTAGGTATATGTGCCATCCTACCACAAAGGCAGCTACTTTCATATAGGAACAGCACAGTTATTCAGGAGTTCTTTAATTTTTTTTAGAATAACTTTTATGGTTTAATTAAATGAAACAGCCGTCACATGTCATGTGGTACTTTTTTTTTTTTTTTTTTTTTTTGCCATTTTTGTGGTAGAAAAAGATCCCAAACAATATTTGCACAATATGGAAAGTAAATTATATGAAAAACATAAATGACAGCGTTATCAGTTTATTTACAATATGAGGATGAGTCAAGAGGTTTTTCACAGAGAAGTTTTTATAGATCAATTTATACATTTTTGCAAAAAGGGATTAGCATTGTTAATGGTACATAACAAAATGGCAATATTGTAGTCTGATTAGAAATAGCACACTTAAATAATTATGCGATAATTGTTTGATAGATTATTCAAATATAAAAGTAAAATTGAAAAATAACATTAGACATGTTTTAAGTGGTACATCAAATCCCAAAGTGTCAGCGACATTAAAAAAATATTTACACTTTCAATCTTCAACCCTTCACATCTTCAAGTCTCATGGTTTGTTTTGTGACTAATTTCTGGAAAACAGAATTACGCAGCACAAAAATGATTCTTTTTATCTGTTAATTAAGAAACTTTCTTGCACTCACAGAAAAACTTATATCTACACTAATATCCTTTCAGACACAAACAACTATTTGTCTTCTCTAACAAAGAATAAAAATAGATACAAGTACAAGCACCAGAGAAACATGACTACCATGCAGCAAAAGGAACATAAGATGGGCTGCCTATCTGGTATGGGGAGGGACTTAAATTAGGACAGTTATGGATAGGGGAGCCCTCCACTGGTATTAAGAGAAAAGTGCAGCCACGCCTGCAGGAGTCAAGACCAGTACCTGCAGCAAATCAGAGAGCGAGACAATTCCCCTCACCACATCCTCTTTGTCCACAAGCACAAGCCGGTGAACCTGACAGAATTATGATGTTCGTGAGATTACTCAAATATATCACCTGTCATTATAATCAAATTTTTTTTAAGGGTGAGTAGTTTCTGTGCCTCTATAGTGACACCAAACAGAATTGCAAAAATAATGAACACTCCCTCCGTCTTCTCTTGGTCGGCCAGATAGATAGTCCCGCCCAAACTCACACCAGTGGTTGAGCAAATGTTGCTATGTTGAGCTGATCAGGGTGCTCAAACAACAGAGCAATGTTTTGAAAGCACCACAGTGTTTACACGTTTCTGGGAAAATCATGCTATGGGTTGCTTATTTTAGTTGTCTCTGCATATTAAACCGGGACAGGAGAACATTAAAAAAAAAAATGACACTTCACCCATAAATTATACATTTCAGTATATCAACGGCAAAACTGGAAGAGAACTGGCAGGAGCTTAGAATGACATTAAATGCAACAGTAGTCATATTTCCATCCAAGTTACGAAATTAATTTATGTAACAAAAAAATAAAATTATCTAAATTTCACGCAAAGATAAATAAATAAAACGTTTCCATCCAATGTGTTTAAAGTGCACCTATTATGATTTTTAAACGTGCCTAATTTTGTTTTAAAGGTCTCATACAATAGATCTACATGCATCCACATGCAAGGTCAAAAAACACTTAAATTCGCTCATAATTTAAATTGCAGCATTACCTTTTTTTTTCCCAGTGTCAAAAACGACTCGTTCAATGATCCGTTCTAAAGGATTCATTCTAAACTCCTTTCAGAGAGCCTACTCTGCTCTGATTGGTCAAATGTCCCAGTCTGTTGTGATTGGTGTACCGCTTACAGCACGTGTCGGAAAGGAAAGGGCCACTACCATATCCGAGTTTCAGCTCCGTCTGAAAAAATGTCTGTTTTACCTTACCAATTTGAGCCCGATTCCAATAGTGATACATCGGAAGATCAACCCGAACCACTATCAGAAGCACGACGAGAACAGGACGTTTCTCAGTGGTAGTTTATATGTAGTTTGACAATAACGTGAGTTAGCCGGTTAGCAGAGGCTGAACTGGCTGTACATGTAAACAGACCAGAGGCAGGTTTTTTGTTACCAAATTACGTAGGTTAGTACAGGAAGTAAGTCTGGAATTACTAACGACTCGTTTCAGGTGTTCAGAATCGGTTCTTTCTTTTGGGAGTCAATAACTCCATATTTCGTGCACTTTGATTTTTGAAACTTTCACTTTTCAGACTTTTTTACATTCACAAACAGCTATATACAGTGGTGTGAAAAAGTGTTTGCCCCCTTCCTGATTTCTTATTTTTTTGCATGTTTGTCACACTTAAATGTTTCAGATCATCAAACAAGTTTAAATATTAGTCAAAGATAACACAAGTAAACACAAAATGCAGCTTTTAAATGAAGGTTGTTACTATTAAGGGAAAACAAAATCCAAACCTACATGGCCCTGTGTGAAAAAGTGTTTGCCCCACCTGTTAAAACATAACTTAACTGTGGTTTATCACACCTGAGTTCAATTTCTCTAGCCACACCCAGGCCTGATTACTGCCACACTTGTTCTCAATCAAGAAATCACTTAAATAGGACCTGCCTGACAAAGTGAAGTAGACCAAAAGATCTTCAAAAGCTAGATATCATGCTGAGATCCAAAGAAATTCAGGAACAAATGAGAAAGAAAGTAATTGAGATCTATCAGTCTGGAAAAGGTTATAAAGCCATTTCTAAAGCTTTGGGACTCCAGAGAACCACAGTGAGAGCCATTATCCACAAATGGTGAAAACATGGAACAGTGGTGAACCTTCCCAGGAGTGGCCGGCCGACAAAAATAACCCCAAGAGCGCAGCGACGACTCATCCAAGAGGTCACAAAAGACCCCACAACAACATCCAAAGAACTGCAGGCCTCACTTGCCTCAGTAAAGGTCAGTGTTCATGACTCCACCATAAGAAAGAGACTGGGCAAAAATGGCCTGCATGGCAGAGTTCCAAGACGAAAGCCACTGCTGAGCAAAAAGAACATTAAGGCTCGTCTCATTTTTGCCAGAAAACATCTTGATGATCCCCAAGACTTTTGGGAAAATACTCTGTGGACTGACGAGACAAAAGTTGAACTTTTTGGAAGGTGTGTGTCCCATTACATCTGGCGTAAAAGTAACACCGCATTTCAGAAAAAGAACATCATACCAACAGTAAAATATGGTGGTGGTAGTGTGATGGTCTGGGGCTGTTTTGCTGCTTCAGGACCTGGAAGACTTGCTGTGATAAATGGAACCATGAATTCTGCTGTCTACCAAAAAATCCTGAAGGAGAATGTCCGGCCATCTGTTCGTGACCTCAAGCTGAAGCGAACTTGGGTTCTGCAGCAGGACAATGATCCAAAACACACCAGCAAGTCCACCTCTGAATGGCTGAAGAAAAACAAAATGAAGACTTTGGAGTGGCCTAGTCAAAGTCCTGACCTGAATCCTATTGAGATGCTGTGGCATGACCTTAAAAAGGCAGTTCATGCTCGAAAACCCTCCAATGTGGCTGAATTACAACAATTCTGCAAAGATGAGTGGGCCAAAATTCCTCCACAGCACTGTAAAAGACTCATTGCAAGTTATCGCAAACGCTTGATTGCAGTTGTTGCTGCTAAGGGTGGCCCAACCAGTTATTAGGTTTAGGGGGCAATCACTTTTTCACACAGGGCCATGTAGGTTTGGATTTTGTTTTCCCTTAATAATAACAACCTTCATTTAAAAACTGCATTTTGTGTTTACTTGTGTTATCTTTGACTAATATTTAAACTTGTTTGATGATCTGAAACATTTAAGTGTGACAAACATGCAAAAAAATAAGAAATCAGGAAGGGGGCAAACACTTTTTCACACCACTGTAACACTACATGAAAGGTAATATTTGAAAAACCATAACAGATGCTCTTTAATTATGTATTCACTTGGCTTGTTGAGTCTTTTGATCTTTATTCCTATATACATTCTATAGGAATATATTTGGTAACTGTTTCCATCCTAGCTTATGTGAAGGAAGACAGTCTTACCAAATAAAAAAAAATAAAAAAATGATGCACATTTTTAAAACTTTATTCGCATCTTGGTATTTCCATCTAACATTTTTAATCCAATTTCACAAAATTCACATTAAAATATGTGGAAGTAATCCCAGCTAGTGGCAACTATTTATTCTTAATACCTCTGCCTCAGCGATGCGATCAATGATGGTTTTGAATGTTTCATAAGGGTAGCACTTCAGCACCCCTTTAATATAGCACAAACGGCCCTGAATGGCCTCCTGCATCGTCATGTTCAAGTTGTTGTTGTTTTTCTGTGCAGCCAAGTTCTATTGAAGACATAGTAATTTGGTGACACAGTTTTAGGAATGACGTATGAATGGAGTGAAGTGCCACCACTTTCCCTTAAGAGAATGAAAACAAAATATACAGTAAATACGTGGGGTGCAAAAGTCCAAACATAACATATGGGATTCAAACTCTATTTTAAACCTGGAAATAAAGCACAAAGTTTTAGGATTTTGAAAAAAATTCAAACTAAGAAATGTTAAAGAAGATTTCTAGATTTTTCTTTTCAAACGATTTCTTTGTTTCCATTAAATTACACAATATGCTCTTTGGCATGGGCGCCTGTAGGATTTAATCTGAGGGTACGCACAGAAATCTGCCGTAGAGGTCTGCACGGGCCTTAAAATGAAACCCGACCCGAGACCGTGTGGCCTGACCCTACCCGGCCCGAATGATACCGTCATCTGGTCTAATACTTCATTGTGTGTGCGCGCATATTTGCATTGCTTTAACCCCTCTTTGTAAGTCCCACCTTCTCGCACACCAATTGGTCGATTATAAGAGGCTTGCAGCAACTATTGGCCAAATTCCTGCCTGTCAATCTCTCCGTGAACGCGCAAATCGCTGTTGTGTTCAGCATCAAACAGTTGCAGCAAATGACAGCTGAGTAGAAACAATGCCCAAATGAAAGTGCAAATTTACAGAAGATTTGCACAAAAAATTCCCATGCTTTCGTCCAGGTCGAGATCCGTGGGAAGCAGAATGTATGACATGTAAAGCTGGAACTGAACTTATGTGTCAGTTGCTAATAAAGGTGATTTAGAAGCACACATTAGCTCTGCGAAGCATAAAGGGTCAGCAAAAGGTGAAAGTTCATCGGGTAAATTAACAGACTACTTTTTTGCGACCAGGTAAATTTGTTATCACAGTGCCTCATTTTCCATGGCCATTCAAAATAATAGTACTAGTAAATGAAGGTACACTCATGGCATCACATATTTTATTTTAGTACATGGACATTCAAAAGAATGTTGGAAATTTTTATTTATTTATATATATTTATGTTATGCTAATAGAGTCTTTTTTACTGTATTAAAGTTTGCATTCACAGTAACACTGTTTTGCTGCACCTGCCACAGAGACCTGCATAAGAGGGTCCATTATCTCAACAATATGAAATATTGATCTGTTTCTCACCCACACCACATCATATCACTTAAGATAGATATTTAACCACTGGAGTTGTATGGACTACTTTTATGCAGCCTTTATGCAATTTATTGAGCTTCAAATTTCTGGCCAACATTCACTTGCATTGTATGGGCCTACAGAGTTGAAATATTCTTCTAAAACTTGAGGTCATGTCTCCCATGCACTGTTCAGGGCTTAAAAAATAACCTTAAACATAAACACAATGCAAGCGGCTCGAAAACTTTGGGGTCTTAAAATTGCAGAAGAATACAGTATATTAAGATCAGTCACTATGATGGCACAACTGCTGCTGTAATGTGACTCACACTGTAATCAGAAATCAGGTAATGTGAGCACTCAAGTAGCAGGTTCCTATTTGAGTCTTACCTCCATTAGAGGGTCCATGTCAGGGTCCCACCACTCAGTCTGGGTGGCTGAGTGAGACAAAGGGCTTCACTGCTTGAGCAATACTTCAGCTTTGCTGCTGTCCCTGTATTTTAGAAGGACAGGTTTAAGATGACTTGATCTTGACCTCTATTAGGGATTCTACCAGAATTTAAGACAGTTATGACTGACTTGAAAACAGCGTCAGCAGAAAAGCATACTGCTGACATTAGACAACAGTTACTGCACTGAGTGTTAAACAGCAGTCACACCAGTATTAAATACAGCACCTAATCATTTCTGTTGTACAGATATCCAAAACCATGAGTATTAAACATTTCAAGACTTGTTTGCAGACTGTTTTTGCCTCCTGTGACCAGATGATGCCTTTGGACCACTTTTGTTCGCAATTTCCGTTTCCAAGGCTGGATCTCTGGACACTGAACATACACAATGTGTATTTAGGAGAGTGGAAGTAAAAAGAGGGGGAATGGGATCAGTCCAAACTTAAACCCAAGTGCCTGTGTACATGTGCACTACCCACTGCACCACAGCTAAAATGAAGTGTTTTCTTGATTACAGTATTATGGAATGAAATATGTGCCATTGGGACTTGAAATTGAATTTGCAGTTCTGAACTTGAATTACATCAGACTTGAAATTGAAATGTACAGTATGTGGCACGAATTCAGATTAAATTTTTTAATACGATTCAGGCTTTATATTCAGATTTGTTGTAAATTTGACGAAGACATCCGGGGTACTCAGAAAGAGCAATCAAACTCCTTTTTTTCATCCTCTTTTCTCCCCAATTCACACTACTTACTAGGTTCTCGTGGTGGCGCGGTTACTCATCTCAGTCTGGGTGGCGGAGGACAAGTCTCAGTTGCCTCCGCTTCTGAGACAGTCAATCCTCGCATGTTATCACGTGGCTCGTTGTGCATGACACCGCAGAGACTCCGCATGTGGAAGCTCATGCTACTCTCCACGATCCACGCACAACTTACCACGCGCCCCATTGAGAGCGAGAATCACTTAATCGAAAAGTAAACGTCAGATATCAGATAAAAATGTATTTAATGTATCTAACAGCCTGTTTATCAATCACACTAATAACGTCTGGAGCTTGCATCAGGGCAGATTAAGTAATTTACGCTAGAGTGAGGTGGTGGCTCTACTTCAGCCGTGATCCCACGTTGGCACTATTTCACAGCGGATCCTTCCTCTTCCAAATGTGAACTGTGAGCAATGTTGTGATTGGTCAAGTAGGAGGCTCGATTGCTCTGAGTACCCCGGATGTCTTCGTCAAATTTACCCGAACCTGAATAAAAAAACCTGAATCAGTGATCAGTTAAAAAAATTTAACCTGAATTCGTGCCACGTACATTTGAATTTCAAGTTTGATGTGATTCAAGTTCAAAACTGCAAATTAAATTTCAAGTAAACATGTTCAAATTCAAGTCCCAGAGGCACATATTTAATTCCATAAAGTTTACGCTTGTGTATCTAGGCATGTTATTTCAGCACTAGATTTTCAAATCTTCTGAGTGGTATTTGCCCGTGCAAAACTCATTGCCACAATGCTATGGCGATGGGAGTGGTTGTCACTGTGTTGCCATGGGGTAGCTAGGGTGTACGCCTACTTAGGTCAAAGAACTTTTTCTTTTTAACCTGTTTTATCATCCGCCAACTAGGCACAGCTCACTGACCACTGCCTGCATCATCTTGATCTTTAGGATGGACTTCACAGACAAACTGCAAAGAACCGCAACATTCCTAGTTCTAATATCACTTTACTGGCCACTGCTTGCATCACTTCATTCCCTTAAAAGAGAATACATACAATAAATCACTTCCAACTAGTTTTAAACATTGCCTACCAAAAAAGCTACATAACTTAATCTACGTAATGCCTTGTATTACACAGGGCAAACTGATGTATGCATTATATTCATGCTGTATACACAGAGAAGAACTGGCTCCCCCAGCTGAGTCTGGTTTCTCACAAGGTTTTTTATTTTATTTTATTCATAAAATCTTATGAATTTTTTGTTCCTTGCCACAATCACCTTTGGCTTTCTCACTGGAGGCTTAAAGACAAAAATGTTAAGGCATGTTTTTCAATAAAAATGTTAATGAAGTATTCACTGGGGACTTTACATTTATTAGATTACTGACAAAATATTGTTTTCTGTAAAGCAGCTTTGAAACTGTGTATTTTGTAAAGCACGCTTAATAATACAAATTAAAATGACTGGACTGGCAGGAAACGCAATCGATTATACCAATAGCACACCTCTTAATTTAAAACTACACGATTTAAGTCATCATTTAAATTATCTAAATATTAAGGGGGTTAAGAGTTTGTTCAAATCCCCATGAGCAATAGTAATAATGACACTTGCCTTAGCAAGCGTCACTGATTATAATGGTTGATTAAACATGCATTTTCAGTGGTGAATAAATACACACACTGCCTCTATACAACACTATTTCTATAGCTTACCCATGCCGTTGAAATACCAGACAGCCAAAATAGTTGTGACACTCAAAATAACCAAAGGCACAAGTGAGATTTTAGGTTTTTGCTGAGCAGAGGAACATCCTGGTCCACATGGTACACTATATTCATTCAACACTCCTAATATTCATCCTATAGATTCTGCTTTTAATGAGATACTCAAAAATGGAGTGAACAAAAGAAACAAAACAACCATCATATTTGAAACAGCAATTTTAATTTAAAATTCTTAACCCAAGCATGTTAATTCCATTCAACAGGGCATGCAAATGTCATTAAAAGACTTGACAGTAATTTCTATTCTCACAATGGTATCTCTTTTCCAAACTTCAAATTTTTCATTCCACACGTTTAAATACAACCAGCCAAACAGAGGCCTGTACCAACCTCAAGTTTGTGCAATGACCTGTGATGTAAACAAAATAGAAGTATCCTATAGGCTCATATGGAAACAAAATTTCAAAGAGCTCTTTTCACCTGCCACCCACTGGTCCACCTAAAGCAAAACTTCCATGTATAAATACTCTGTATGTCTGGTCCAGAATTAAAAGTACTTTTAATGAATTTAGCATTTAAAGGAATAGTTCACCCAAAAATTACAATTCTGTCATCATTTACTCACTTTTATTTAGACTTATTTATTTAGACCATTCACTTCCATTATATGGAAAAAAGATGCAATGCAAGTGAATGGTGACTGAGGCTAATGTTCTGCCAACATCTCCTTTTGAGTTTCACGGAAGAAAGTAAGTCTTACGGGTTGGAAAAACATGAGGGTGTGTAAATTAGAGAATTTTCATTTTTGGTTGAACCATCCCCTTTAACATATTCAGTTGGCAATTTAATTCAGTCTGCTTTTCCACTGTTCTCTCCCTCACAAGCAGACAATTATACAAGGAGAGTTCTGCTAGGAGCTTCAGCTGAGATATGACATATACACACACCGATGTGCGAGTATATATATACAGTGCGAGTATATATACACGTGTGTATGTATATTTGTGCGTTGTTTGAAAGCCAGCGTTTAACTGTCAAGCACAAAGGTCATCGTGGCGAGGCAGGCTGTCACTGGCTAGACTAGAGCTGGGATTGGGGCTCAGGCAAACGGTACTCAACAAACTAAGGTCTGGAAGACTTGCAGATACTGACTGAACCTCATGATCAGACCAGTCATCATCTTCAGCATCAGACCTCTGACTGACCATCACTCTGAGGAGGAACGAGAGAGAGAGAGAGAGAGAGAGAGAGAGAGAGAGAGAGAGAGAGAGAGAGAGAGAGAGAGAGAGAGAGAGAGAGAGAGAGAGAGAGAGAGAGAGAGAGAGAGAGTAGAGAGAGAGAGAAAATAAGGTCAAATGTAAGATGTTCAAGGCCTAAGGAACATCCTTAGCCAGAGTGAGATGGTTTTAGGTGTGTGTACATACCCAGACCTAGACAGCTGACATCTGGAAGATGTTAAACTGTGGGTGTCAGATCTGTGTCCACGGTAAGACTTGGAAGACCACTATGAATACAACACACATATGTGCAACATTTAATAAAATAATTCATTCTAACTTGAAAGACAATCTGAAAATATTTTAATGCAAGGAGTGAGGGATGTGTAAAACGTTATAAATGATAGGTGTTCATATTTTGTGGAAATCTGCAGAGCTTAAACAATATTAACTAAAAATATCATAGTCTATCCAATCAAATCCCGAGGGATAAAATTAAGAACGGTCCTATATTATTTCCAGCCAAATGTTTTGCTTCATTCTGAAATACGTCACGTTACATAACTAACAGATGCCATTTCATGGTTAAGTACATTTCTGTACTCACTGTCGCTAATCACTGAACACTGTAATTTGACTCCAAGAGTGTAGAATCATGTACTCCATGAGTCTGTTTCAGCCATGAACTGTGGAGCTGCTTTGCTGACTTCAATACTTACGTGATGAACAGAATCTGCAAGGTTACCCAGGTGCACCTTCTTCTCACACAGATCCTTCAGTAGGCTGATACCTAAACACAGTAAGACATGAGTCAACCTCATCAGTTACACAATCAGGGACAGTGGTACAGAAAGTGACATGGCAAACACATGCTGACAGTCTTCACAATAAACAGAATGTCCGAGAGAAGTCGCATTACACACCTTTGCTCCTGGTGAGCCAGTATCTCTGTTCCCATTGGTTGAGGAGAATGTTGAGGTAGCGCGGTTGCTCAAAGAAGCGGAGGTAGCGGGAAGAATTGTGAGAGGGAAAAACTCGCTCAAAATCTCCTTTACGACTCAACTCGTCCTCACTCTCTGCCAGGACACGCACATCATCAGGTGTCAGCACGTCCAGAACTGTGGCAAAGAAATCCTACAAAATACACATTAAGGAAATAGAAAGTTTTAATTTAAATATTTTCAAATGTGCGTGAGATTGAAGGCAGTCATCAGTAAGCACCATGCCATCAGTCATCAATATTTCAATATATGATTAAAGATGGGGTGTGTTTGAGTACCTGGTCTCGTAAGTGCTGGCTCAGATAAAAGGCTCTCTTTACTTTCTCATCAACTGAAATGACTGATCTCCATTTCTCTCGTGCTACTCCACATAAACTGAACGAAAACAGTAAAACTTCCATAAGAGACAAGCAGAAATGATTTAGAAAACTAATGTACTTACATGAATTACATAAATTAAATGAGTACTGTGCATATATAAATATACAGCAATGAAGTGATCCAAAAAATAAATAAAAATAAAACGTTAAATAACCTGAAAAAATAAAAAAAAATAAACAAAATAATAATACTTTTATTTTGTTTTACTCTGACTTGTTTAACTGTGCAATCCATTGTAATACCAGAACTGACCTGCTGGCAGTGGAACTGGATGGAGCAATGTCTTCTCTCAATGGCAACACAAAGCCAGCAAGGTTCAGCAGGTCCCGTATCATCTGACCCTTAATACTGACATCCAGCGGTGTGTTAGAATGCAGGCTAGAGAGAGTGAGAGATATATAAGAAACAGAGGAAACTCTATGATAAAAATTATTGGTAAAGGCGGCAGGGTTTCATTGGAACAGAACAGCTAGGGGAAATTGTTTCATACGTACATTAAATGTGCAGCTGTTGTGGGACAAATTCTCAGGTTCAGTGTATTTACGATCCCATCACTAACGAACATCTTGATCTTATCGTATTGACAGTGTCTAGGAGTAACTAACTAAAAGTTGTAGACTTGACTTCATTTTTCAGCAGCATGACAACAGTTCAGCTGTTCACATAGATCAAAACATTATAGCTTTACCGGTATCAAGCTTTTTGTTTCCAGCCTGTAGCAGGGTAGTGAGACAAAATGATACATCATGGCTTGTATGTCAATGTTTTGCACATACAACATTACATGAGCAAGCTTATGCTAAAACACGTTCAACTAAAATGTCTCCATCATAAAGAGCATTGGGAAGCCTGATTCATTTTAGTGAATTCGCTCTTTATGACTAATATCGTTAGTGTTTTTTTTGTTTTTTGTTTATTGTTTAAATGTAAATGTATACAAGTTTAAGGCTGTAACTCTAATTAAGATCCTAATTGTATGTGCCAGATAAATATTGCTCTGTTTCAATAATGTATCCCAATAGTAACATAATAGAATTTCAATGTAGTTAGCTAGTTTTTGTTAGTAACATGTAGTCTAAAAATTAATTTTTCAAGAGTCATCTGACTGTTGTCTAACTACTCTTCATTAGCTTGTAGCTTGGCAAACTAACACTGAGAACTGGTTTGTTTAAAAACTGAGCTTCTGCTTAAAGGCCCTGGTTTACTAAAGCCACAAAAAAGTTTGAAACAGCTGAGCAACTGTATAATATTTGTGAACATTCAGACACTGGCCATGCTGCTTGGGGAGGTGTTTAGAGGAACATTTAAAGGGCACACAAGACTACATGTAAAACATCAACTAATATAACATTAAAATGTGTTAATGACTTCATACCTCATTCTATGAGTAGAACTCACACGAGATTAGTAAAAGAAGCTGTTTAACTGCTCGATAATGATATATAGTACTGTATATGCAGTAGATAATGTGTCATTTTTAATGTTTACATTCTGTATTCAAGGCGCTAATGCGCTATACCATCATATTATTTATGTAATGTTTACCATAATTTTCACTGGTTACAATCTGTTATTGTAATTTATGATGACTGATACTTCTGCAAAGATGCGTGTATAAAAGTGTGTGTTAATGGGCAGAACACAGTTTGATGATAGACGTATTTCACTTTGGGTAGATGTGTGAATGGCTTTCGGCTGCAGACAGCACATGAGTGAAGCAGCATATGAAACAATAGAGTGAATGGGCACTTAAGAGCATTTGAGAATATTACATTCCTTTTGTAGCCTAATTAAACAAAAAAATATCACATGACATATTCTTGGAAAATGTCTCAATGCAAATGACCATACAGATGTAGGTAAGTTTGCACCAGCTCGTTAATAACTGCACACCAGTGTGTTCATATTGACTGAGCTCCAGGTCACACCTACCGAAGACGTGGACCAATGGCAGCAAGGTGTTTAGCAGCTGGTATGAAGTTTTCCTGAAAGTTCACGCTAGCGAGCTGTTACGAACAGCCAAAACAAATTTAACACCTTCCTTTTGGGCCGGTTTTGTTTGAAAAGACATCACACCCATTCATTCTTCAATTTTGTATGAAGAATTTGTATTAAGAAGTGAAGGGCAGTTCTTGTATGATTTACCTGGGTGAGATATTCACCTCCAGCACCCACGGCTTTAGATTCTCATCCAGCATGATGTCAAAGCCAAATAGCTCATGACAGCTATAAGGAGAACTGACATGCATCTTCACCAGCGAGTTCACATATGGGTCTGACCTGCCATGGGAAGAGAGACATAAATGTGCACATACACAAGGAAAGTTAAATAAATCACCCAAAAACACTAAAACTGAATGACACTTACGCAATGATGGTCTTGATGACCATATCTTTGATCTTCTCCCATATGAGAGTGGTGTTGATTCCCTGAGAGCCCAGGTACTGCCAAAGTGCCTTCAAAGCCCTGCATTAAACAACCTTCACTTAACTGGAGTCTGATTAACAAACACTCCCAGTAGCATTAGAGTTCATACTATCCTGAGGCCAGTTTTACTATTTCACTTATAATGGTTATCATGAGGTCCATATCTAACCAGTACAGAACAGGCCCACCCTTAATTCCAAAACATTATCACTTTATACCATTTATGGCCCTGACAGGCCTTGTCATCGCTGTTACTCTGATACTCAGAGTTCTTCTTATTTACACTGTAGTTGGTAAGGTGCATAAACTTGTTGCTGAGGGTTTTCATAGAAGGGGAGTACCTGTGTCAAGTAAAAGACAGAAGACACCTGCAATGAAGTTTTAATTTCAACTTGTTTCCCCTAAAATTCAAGCAATTAAAGAGAAATTTCTCCACAAAATGAATACTGTCATTTACTCACCATCATGTTCTTCCAAACCCTGTATGCTGTTATTTTCCCGTGAAACGCACAGACACAAAAAAGATTCTTCACATCTAACTTTTCCATTAAATGACTAAGTTGATTAATGATTAAGTTCATAGCGACCATGGGCTGACAAGCACCAAAAATGTCAAGGTGACTTGTGCACTACATTCCAAGTCATCTGAAGCCAATTGATAGCTTTGTGCATTATTGTATAGAAAAGATCCATATGAAGATTCTTTAAAAATTATTATTTGGTGCACAGAAATCATCAGCATAGGGTTTGGAACAACATAAGGGTGAGTAAATAAAAACAGAATTTTCATTTTTGGGTTAACTGTTCCTTTAACACGAAGTCCTATTTGTAAATGTTTAAATGCTGTCACTTTTAGTGCAATTACATATACTCACTTGCAGCTTGCAAAACGGACTAGTCCATCGTTAAAGATGTAAACACGGAGTGGGTCATAAGAGGTCACATACACATAGATGCGCAGATCAAACTTATTCCCACTGATGAGGTAGGGCTTGTGAAGATATCTGCATAAATACAGATCATCCAGTTTAACAGTTAAAAATATACATTGCTGAAACACTGTCTGTCTCTGACATCTTCCTTTATCAACATACTTCTGCACGAGGAGTGGTCTCTTGCGTGGCATTTGGTTCCACTTGTGAATGACCTGAATGCCAATTCCGCGTGCAGATGCTGGCTAAAAACAAGAAATGGCAGCACATCAATGACAAGAATCTCAGAGAGCAATTTCGTAACAGTTCTCATTGTGTCTTGTTATTCTGATGGTACCGGTTTGACAATCCATTTCTGCTTGCTGCTTCCATCCTCCCAGGCCTTCCTCAGCAGCTTGATATCCTGTGGGAGAATGAAAGAGCGTGGGAAGAAGCCAAACTCTCTCCTGCCAAAGCGTGCCTGCATATTGGATAGGTTCCTCCACAGTCTGTCCTTCCGCCCGATCTGAAAGGAGCCTGGAAAGTGGTTCAGCTGCCAAACAGAAACGCATGCTTGTTGTCACTCATTTGAGAGGAAGTATTAGGCAATTACGAAAAGCATCAAATTAACACCAGTAACTTGACTGAATCATTTTCTAGGTCATATAAAATTACACAACAAAAAAATGTTAATAAAAAGATGGAAAAACACCAACGTCTGATAGCACAAATAACTTTACATACCTTCTGGTACTCTCTAATGGCCTTAAACCCTGGTGACTTCATATGGTGACCCCAGCAGCCCAGCCAATCATGACTCTCTAGAATAAAAAACAACATGTGACAACAGATTGCAGACTAAAGCAAGCAGTGGAAACTATGGCAGTATGGTAACTAACAAAATAGCTAACACACGTTTTCAATACTCTCACACAGTTTACCATCTCTAACAAAACAACATGAAAAAAAAAAAAGCTGTTAATTTACTTTTGGTGGCTTTAAAGTGTGATCTTGAGATGGTGTTTTTCACTACATTGGGAGTGACTGTGGTTATCTTCCATTTGAGTAGCTTCCTCTGTTCAGAAGGCAACAGCTCCACTGTAAAATGGGGAGAAAATATTACAAAAATCAGTCTTTAAAATACAAGGGTTGGAATCTAAAAGAGAAGGACTTAAGGAATCATACTATAAATGAATAAAAAGATCCACTGCAAGTCATAGCTTTCAAGGTAATGGCCTGAATGGCTTGTGTGTATGCGTGTGCCAACCTCTTTCATTGGAAGTGCTGAAGTACAGCGTGGGGGGCATGTGGGGGAAGAGACTGGGCACAAGAGCGGATCTCTCCACCAGATCCCCCTCCACATCAGGACTCATAGGATCCTCAACACTAGAAAACACAAGCACTAATTAGTACAGTCAATATTACACTAGGCATGTGCAAAATTGCATATTTTCCAAATAGTGTTGTGTTAGTAGAGTAGTCAGTGTTTTCTAAACAATGTGTCAACTAGTTGGTCTTAAAGGAATAGTTCACCCAAAAATGAAAATTCTCTCATCATTTACTCACCCTAATGCCATCCCAGATGTGTATGACTTTCTTCTGCAGAACACAAATTATGATCTTTAGAAGATTATTTCAGCTCTGTAGATCCTCACAATGTAAGTGAATGGATGCCAAAATTTTGACGACCCAAAAAGCATATAAAGGCAGCATAAAAGTAATCCATACGACTCCAGAGTTTTAATCCATATTTTCAGAAGTGATATGATAGGTGTGGGCAAGAAACAGATCAATATTCAAGCCCTTTTTTGCTTGAAATTCTTCTCCCTGCCCAGTAGGGGGCAGTATGCTTAAAATATGAATCACCCAGAAAGAGTGTGAAAGTGGTCTGTTTCTCACCCACACCTATCATATTGCTTCTGAAGACACTGATTTAACCACTGGAGTCTTATGGATTACTTTTATGCTGATTTATGTGATTTTTGGAGCTTCAACATTTTGGCACCCATTCACTTGCATTGTATGGACCAACAGAGCTGAAATATTCTTCTAAAAATCTTCATTTGTGTTCAGCAGAAGAAAGAAAGTCATACACATCTGGGATGGCATAATGGTGAGTAAATGATGAGAGAATTGTAATTTTTGGGTGAACTATCCCTTTAAGGAAGCCCTGTATAATTTGGGTCCACCAGAGCCCGAAAGATACATTTCTAAAGGCTAGGGTACATTTAGTTTTTACATGTGTCATTCTGTCTCGTGCATAGTCAAACGCTCAGCCTTTCAAAGCATACTCTTTATCGTGAGACCATACGAACGTGCTGGACGCATGCACACCACGACTATTTTGTGATTGTCTTTAGTAGTCAACAGCAGGTACATGTGCAGACATCACACACAGACTGTCCATGTTTCTAGAAAAACTAAGCTTCACACAGACAGTCCACACAGACTGTGCTGATGACAAAATTTGCATCATGTGCACTGTGTGTGAGATGTACCAGCATGCAGAAAACTTTAGGCTTTAGGGAGCGTTCACACAGGACCTGTTCTTGCATTAAATAACAACTGGTCGGATTGTAAGAGAGTGGAAAAGAAAGCAGGCATTTTGAGACAATTTTTTAAAGTAAAAATAACTTAAATCAAAAGTCTAAATAGCGAAAACTTTTATTGCTCAAAACATCATAGTTCTCTTAAAAAAAGGAGACCTTCAGATAATGTATACAAACAGGAACATTGTGATTTGAGTCTGACAGTAATTGTCTTGAAATTTATAGTTCAAATCAGTAGATTTGTTACACTAGGGACACAACTACTCTTGAGAGCTTTTACATGCAAAGAAAATACTGCTCACCATACTGCTAATAAGGTGACCATTTTGCTCATCCCTCCAATACACTGCTTCAAAAATTACAAAACAATTCAGAGCTCAGAAATATGATCAGAATTGGCTTGTGAACAAAATGGAGAGGAATCGCAAACTAGTTTTGAATTCTTATTTAAAAATACGCTTATACGCTGTTGTTGTAGCCTTAAAACACAGTACAAGAAGAGTGTTGAAGCCAGTCATGTAAAACCCAATGATAACCATTTAGAAATAGATTCAAATAAGAAACTTAGATTTAACACTAACACATAATATACTGTGATAAGACTTGATTACTTGGTTCAAGACAGCATACTGATATATGAACAACATAACTCACATGACAGTCATGTAGCACAAAGTAGCCTGATGAGGTTCTCCTATTTAAAACTTTGGATACTCCTGGCACTAAATCTCACAGAGTTTGAGGTTACACTCACCATGTGCCTTTACTTTGAGTGGTAAAGAAAAAAAATGAAACCAGAAAACACCTACTACAAACAAACCCATCAGCTGGACGTCACCTCATGACAATGGTTCCACAGACCTGAAACAATTCACTACAGACTCATTTTCCTGTTATACTGGGATAGTTCTACTTCTATTACACAAGCACAATTGTGGGACCTTTCTACTGGCCTCTAGCTTTAAAGCTTTTCTTTGACAGCAACCACCAGAACAAAATCAGGTACTCCTGTGTTCATGGTACTGTTACCATAGTAATGTCAGGTGGCCAGAAGAAAGAAGCATGGAAAGTTATTAACTCTACCACTGTAATTTAACTTAAATAGTCTTAGTCTACTTTGTACTCAAAATTGTGTCGAGTAGTGGTCAACCGATATATTTTTTTTTTACAAAGTTAAAATTTAGTGTGAAATTGAGTAAATATACTACTAAATAAGAGTTTATAAATTTTTAGCAATTTTATTTTTATGTCATTTACTGTATTAAATTGTGTGATTTATCGGCATTGTATCGACCATTAACAAACCCATATCAGTCGATCACTAGTCAAGAGTAAACCCTCAGCAATCTAGACAAAGCCAGGATTAGCTAATAAAATGAGATCTTTGAATAAGCAAAAAGATTAAAAAAAAAAAAAAAAAAATGGGGATTTGAAACATAGGTGAACATAGAAAAACTTAAAGCCCTGTGTATCTGTATCAAGAAAATGTATTCATAATTTAAAACACAAAAAACAGAATATATAATACTGAGATTCTTCCATGCTTGATTAAATGTTTTGAAGATAAGAGTAATTGATTACTTTGACGAGGCTGCCATGGACGTTGTTGAGGAGATATCACAATCCGAGTCATCTGAGGAGCAAATAAAGCAACATTGGCTTTAATGGAACAAAGTTAGACAAAGACAAAGGGTAACCAAGGTTGACACTAAATAAGCTCTGGGTTCGCAAGCTCGCTGAGGTTGAAGTAACAGTAAGAGGCAGTTCTGTTACCATCGCCACTGAAGTTATTCTCCAGCTTATCCGGAAGCTCCTCCTCATCACCATCTATTAGCATTTCTTGTCTGAAAGTAAATGCAAGAAACATTTCAGACAGACATGTACAAAATTTGGGAGTTCTAGTAGTGATGTACAAATTCCAAACCTTTTTTTCCAGTTAAAGGGATAGTTCACTTAAACATGAAAACTCCATCATCATTTACTCACCCTCATGTTGTTCCAAACCCGTATGATTGTCTCTTTTATAGGACTCAAAAGGAGATATTAAGCAAAATGAAATGACAGCCTCAGTCACAATTCACTTTCACTGTATGGAAAAAATATGCAATGAACGTGAATGATTACTGAGACTAACATTCTGTCTAATATCTCTTTTTGTGTTTTACAGAAGAAAGTCATACAGATTTGGAACAGCATTAGGGTGAGTAAACGACAGAATTTTCATTTTTGGGAGAACTATACCTTTCATGATTGAGTCAAAACAACTTGTAAAGCCTTTGTAAATTACTCCAATGAAACTGAGAACTTTGAAAGAAAATGTAGGAATCACAAACTACAAAAAAAATAAAAAAATAAAGGTGAAATTCTGTGTATCATTTCTGTGCTACTAGTGGCATCAAACGGAATTACAAAAATAAAGTATGTTTTCAAAAAAATACTTTGCCAATACGCACTCTCCGATTCCCTTTGAACAATTAGGCCATACTAAATAAAAGGTGATAAACATTTAACATCGTAATAAACAAGACCACTATAAAAAACACACCGGACAGAAAGCGTGGTGGAGGAATCGGCTTGTCCGACAACATCGCCGGATTGAACGGCAGTTGGTGTGCGGAGGATCTAGCACAAGAGGCAGGATATAGTTCTTGGTAACTAGCAAGCATAACGATACACATTCCGAGTATCTTACAAATTTATCTGAAGCTTGGCAGTAATGAGTTAACTTGTGTGGCAATACCAGAGTGTAGCTTACTTGTCGAGAAGCAACACAGTAAGAATCAAACCCCGAAACTTCCCTCAAAGTCCTCCATCTTGTAAATGTTCACTCTGGTTTTACTCCGTTCTCTGTCTCTTTTTTGCAAGTCTTCGAATTTTGGCAAAGCTAAGCTTCATTTCCTCTGTAACACGTCTCCCATGGATGTTCATAATCTCCTGGTTGAACAGTTGTGACGAGGAGGGCAGGGCCGGGCCCTGAAGACACACGGCCGGCCCTCAATCGGGCTAATCAGCCAAGATGGAGATAAAGACGAGCCGGAGGCACCAGTTCGAGAGAGAGAGATGCTCACGGCCACTCTGCATGTGTGTGTCTGTGTTTGTTTAGGTTTGTTTTGTTGAGTTTTATCATTAAACTTTGTTTACTATTCAGCCGGTTCCCACCTCCTCCTCACCCAACCTTTAACTGTTACAACAGTTTACTACAAGTAGCCACACCCCAAACTCACCCTATAGGTTTAGAGAGAAAGGGATGGGTGGAGCTGAGTGGGCTGCTCAAAATATAAACATCAATGTTTTGATAGTGCCTTAGAGGCTCAGTGTTTATATTTTTTGGGGAGGTAAACCCAAAAATGGCTTACTTATAGTTGTCAATGAACAATAAACTGGGATACTAGAACAAACTGTATTTTGACATTAAAAAAAAGTTACACATCACCTTTAATTTGTTACTACAAAAATGCTACATGGGGATTTGGGGGAATGCTTTGCTTTTATGTGGTGTTTTAAAACTAATCAGTGATTCCATATTTTGAAAATTTGGATTGAAATGAACTATTTAGTGAATTGATTAACTAAAATGAATCTCACTTCCTAACGCTAAGACCTCTACAGAACTTCCTACAAAAATAGTACTAGCGAAGTAGGGCTGTGAGTTTTTTCTGATTCTTCTAATTAATTTTAATTTGCATTTTTACTTATATTTTTTTTTTAATTGAAAATTCGAGATTTTGCATAAAAACATTGCAAACACTATAGTTAGATACATGGTAAATCTACCAAAGGCTGAATAAGGAAAAGAAAAAGTATTCTCAACACTTGTCTTAATGCCGCTCCCGATCTGATCAGCTGCACATGTGTGCGTTCCAAATGAAAATGACAAGTTAACAACAGAGACTGATATAAAAGACAGCGGTAATATTCCCAATACGATTGTACACTGTGCGACTGTAGCTCAACTTCGTCCATCATGCATGTATACACCAGCTAAAGACCATAACTGGCCTCAGCGTGTGCATGTTGATGAACGGTCTGCTTTCTTTTCTTTTTACCCATAAAAAAGCGTTAGTTACATGCCAGTTACGGGCGCTTCATTTCAAATCATGTGGATAGGCTATATATGGGAGAATCAAACATCCACCGCTTCTTTGCCATGATGATTCAGATAGATTGCTAATTATTGCTTTGTTCTGTGACATGTTTCAAGTGTACTACATCTGTAGCCAACATTTGGCAAGTGATCATTTTAACAAACTTTGTAATGATAAATGATTTCATGTTACTGCGCTGCTTAGCCTGAACCGCTACAGGGCGCGTCTCTATCTGCAGGGGTTTATGAATATACCGGTACACACAAATTGTTTGATATACAAGGAGTACTTTCTAGATAAACTTGATAATTTATAGATATTGATTTCTAGATTACTTTTTAGATAGACTTGGTTTAGATCAAATGAATACCTACACTGGCTAAGAAGTATTTTGCAGGTTTCTTATTCTATTATTTCTGAACATCTGGGTTTATTAGATTTTAAGTTATTTTACATTTACACTCTGTTGACAACTTCCCTCTGTGGTGCATTTGTACATTTTTCTTGCACACCTTTGTTTCCTTTAATGAAAAGAACTTTCTCTAACAAGGTTGCCTTGCATCCTAATAAAGAACAAACAATCTGAATCATGTTGGAGTACATTTAAATATTGAAAAAATCTAATCGTGAATAGACCATAAGTTTGATAAAAATCAAAATTTGAATTTTTCTGCCATATCACCCAGCCCTATAGTGAAGTTAAATAATAAATGCACAAACCTCTGAACATCAGCATCATCCTGCTCTTCTATAATTTCCATGGAGCAAAGACTTGGATCCTCATGAGATAACCCCTCCTTTGTGAGGTGAATGGCAGATATCTGGTTTGTCACCGTGTAAACAGAAGGTGACTGAGGAGAGGCCATATTGTGGCCTGTTACCTGTGGAATGGCACCGAGGTCACTGTTGGTTTCAATGGGTGCAAAACACGATTCCTTATCTTCAGTAGTATGGCAGTTGGGCACAGTACTACCTGTGGTTATTTCACCACCTAAACTGCTGAAAAGTTTCATGTTGGTTTCTGGTTGCTTGTTCAGACCATTGAGTGTCCTGTGTCTTGAATGTACATTGTTTCTGGCAAGTTTTTGCACAGCAGCTTGACCGGTGCCACGCACCAAACAGCATTCAAGGGTATGCTCTTTTTCTCTGCAATTTTCCGCTAATATCTTCTCAAACTGAAGCAAATCCTTGGCTGCCTTGCTATGATTCAAAAGCACATCTGTGCATTTATCTTTCAAAGGCACAGTTGGTTGGGTAAGTTTTGTTGCATCAGCTTTGAGGCCTCTGGAAATGGTTTCATTGCAGTGAGAGCCAGATTTAATAGTGTCAGTGCTGTGCAAGTCACTGGTCTCTTGTTTGGAGTATGAGGGAATTTTGGCATTGGGGGATCGTACAACTCCATTGGTGTTATTCCTGAGCTTGTTGCTCGTCCAAGGCAAAGACTGATTAGCAGGCATGGTTTTCTCAATTACTACCGAGGCCCTTTGAGAGAAGGACTTGGGTGGAGAGGGACAGGCAGGACAAACAGAAAGCTGAGGCGAAAAAGCCCGTTTTCCTAGCAGTCCTGTCTTTAACCTAAATGAAGCAAGGTTCCAGTGAGGTTGACAGTTGTAGGTAGTCGGCTCTGTTTGACTGAGGCTACGGCATGCAGTGGAAGCAGCATTAATATGTGGCAAGCTCTTAGATAAAAGATGGTGTGTCCTTAAACCATTACTAGCACCATTTAAAGAATTAGCACTTGTGCTCTGTGCTCGGCTGACTCTTGCGGCTGAGGCGGAAGAGGCTATAGGCACATGTGGATAGGCACGTTGTGAGGGGATCCCTGAGACACAATAGGGCTGATCATCCAGCACTCTCACATTAGGCTGAGACACCGAATCACCCGCAGCACCTTGCGATCTCTTTCTTTCAGTGTTGGAGGACCCTCGAACATTGGGTGAATGGACTACAGCAGACTTTGCTTGAACGATGAGGGCTGGCCGTGATGCCCCATTGCTCAAGTCTTCAACTCCACTGGAGGCCATTAATTGCCATCTCACACCCCCCTGGCATGGGCTCAGGCACACACATAGGTGAAGAATCTACAAATAAGTGAGAGAAATTATTGGTTATTGATTAAATAATTAGTCACTGATGCTCATGCTGAGTTTTAACATTCCCTTGTGTCTCTCAAATTTGATTTCAACATGTTACCAATAGATGAAGTGACTGTTTACAAAAACACTCGGCGGCAGCACTTCTGGGTTCTTTTGGCACCCAAAAAAAAAAGTACTGCTTTGAATGGGAGCTTCACTCAAACTCAGCTGCAAATAGTCAAAAAGTGCTATTTTTGGGGTTGAAACACCCCGTTTCTAAAGGTTATTGGAGATTTGGGCTTCTTTACATTTTTATCAGGGTTAGTGGATCAGGACAAAATCAGGATTTGACAATTTATGATATTTCACAAATCCCCATCATTGTTATAAAACCAATATCCGCAGCTATTGTTAATGTTTGTGAACTTTCTACAAGGGAATCACACAAACACTGATCACAAACAGCTGTTTTTAATTTCAAAGTGCAATCACTATGACAGATAAGAGGCCTGATATGATCTAACAATGATCTTCTACCACTATGTAAGATCTAACAAGATGAATGGGACCTCGTGTCCACCACTGCAGCAAATATGCTGCTGTTTGCAAAACGATATGCCAATAAAAATAATGTAATAGTTCGAAAATTAACTTGTAATTTACTTGTAAAGTAACTTGTTCAGTCGAAACCGGCTGCTATTAGGTCAAATATTATTATTTCCTATAAGTAGACCAATAAAGTAAAGATGCATATTGCATGTCTGATGGTAGTTTTCATATTAATATGCCACATTTCTCAGGATTTAGAAGTGTGTTAAATGTGTATTCATCAACCTGTTACATGTATGACATATTTATGCAGGCAATTTGAACCAAATTAAAAATGGTTTTGCCGATAGTTCAGAAAGAACCAAAACATATTTCTTCACTGTAAACCAAAAATGTCAATTTATATTAGCTTCTATTAACATATACATTATTACATTAAATAACACTTATTATAACTGCAGCACTGCTCATATCCACCATTAAATTCTGCTGCTCAAAAGAACCCGGAAGTGCAGTTGCCTGCTGTGTGACAAATGTAATCTGTGATATTTTAAATAAAGTTTCCCACACTTTTTGACCAGTGAATTCCCATTACTTTTCCTGTCGCACACGATTACTGAAGGATTTTTAGAAATCATTTTAAAAATGTTGCTGGCAATATTTACATTAATATGTCAGGTACAAATATTTTAAATTAATACTTTATAGCCTATTAATGAACAAATGCCACCAATAAGACCCTTAAAGGGATAGTTCACCCAAAAATGAAAATGCTCTCATCATTTAGCCACCCTCATGCCATCTAAGATGTGTATGACTTTCTACTGTAGAACACAAAGACTTTTAAAAGAATAGCTCTGAAGAATTCTCAGCTCTGAAGGTCTATACAATACAAGTGAATGGTGATCACAAATTTGAAGCTCCAAAAAGCATATAAAAGCAGCATGAAAGTAATCCATAAGACTCCAGTGGGTTTATAAATGTCAACTGTACTGACCAATCAGTTTTGGATGAGAACAGACAAAAATATAACTCCTTTTTCAATATAAATCTTGACAGTAGTCTCCTTGGCGATCACGATTTCACGCTCGATTGCACGTCCTAGTGCCATCTAGCGCTCTGCGCATGCATCAAGCACTAGGAGGTGTAATCGAGCTTGAAATCATGATCGTGCCTAGAGACTGCAATGGCAAGATGTACAGTAAAAAAGGAGTCATGTTTTGGTCTGTTCTCACCCAAAACCAACTGTGCTGCTTCTGAAGACATTGATGAAACTACTGGAGTCGTATGGGCTACTTTAATGTTGCCTTTATTTGCTTTTTGGAGCTTCAAAGGCCTGGCCACCATTCACTTGCATTAAAATGACCTACAGAGCTGAGATATTCTCCTAAAAATCTTTGTGTTCTGCAGAAGAATTAAAGTCATACACATCAGGGATGGCATGAAGGTGAGAAAATGACAAGATCATTTTCCCTTTGGGTGAACTATTTCTTTAACAGACAGACAATGTTATCATACTTGCTTGCGAGTAAGTTTTACTCGCCACAACTTTCATAATGAACAATATAGCAGATTCACCATAGAAATGTCCATAACTTCTACAGATTTAGCTAATTTCCATAACATTTCCAGACCTGGAAATCCCAATTTTAAACATTCCTTATGTTTCCAGGTTTTCCATGTGGGACCCTTAAATGTGGAGACCAAAACACAGGTGGAATTACTAGGTGGCCAATAGCCTACATCTGGCATCACTTTTTATTTATTTATTTTTTTTTTAAAAGTCATTCTGCATCTGAAATTGGGCAAACACTCTTTAATCACCACTGCATTCATATTAACCATGATGATCAGTAAACGTGTGTGCAGTATATGTACATATATGAGACTATTTCGTCAGCCAATGAAATGTAGTGTGACGAGGGATGATTGATGGGCACCTAAAAAGCCCAAAAACGCTTTTTTAGGTGGGCAGTTTGTAAGGTTTGAGGCAGCCGCTGTTCTCAGGATCTCCAGGGCAATCAGACATGCCAATACATTCAAACAGAATTCCATGAGACTAGCCAACACCAACAACTTCCCTCAAGAAACAGCTTGTTATAGTTTTGGCTTTCCGTGTGGCTGGCACTGAGCACGCTTACACACATGAACAAGCGATTTTCACAGCAGACATACAGACAGTGTATCAATATTTTGTGAGTTGCCTACCTAGACAGCATTTCTGGGCATCGTATGCGCGTTTTAAGCCAGCTACGTAGACAGCACACTAGATTTTGAGCCACAGCCAAAGTGAGGCTAACTGTTAGCTGAACATACAACACTTTCTCTTCACATATACAATATTACCAGCACCCTTCTGTAGGGACAAACACGTCTTTTTAACACGTCTATTCTTTTGTAAAATACAAAGACCGAAGTCTATTTTTGAAACGGTTAAAAAAAAGGTGTCTTACCGGCTCGGTATGACGGTGATTTCTACTGTTGTCTCGCGCTCGAGAAACCCGCCTCGTGCTGCCTGTGCTGCTGCCTGCCTATCTGCCATATACACACTACATAATAAAAGTTTCTTCTTCTTCTTCTTTGGGATTTTATGGGAGTTGGCATCCGGTTTGTTGCATTACTGCCATCTTCAATTCTCCTTTTAACTAGGTACCTTTTGTTTAAAGTCTCAGTCTTTTTTTTTTTAGAAAATTAAATAGATTTGAATACTGTCTGCACAATCTAACATATTTTTAATATTGCCCTCTATCCGACAACATTTCTTGCCTTTCTTGATTGTACTTTTCATATGATACAAGAATATGTTCCACTGATTCAACCACCTGGCGCTGAGAGCACAGACCTTTAGGATGTTTCCCCATGATGTGAAGTGTACCATTTAAGTTGCTATGTCCTATTCTAAGCCTACTTATGATAACCTGCTCCCTCCTACTCCCTTCTTTATTTTTCACATTACCTACTCTGCTTTGGATAGAGTATAAATGTCTCCCTTTTGTCGCGTTATCCCACTGTTGGTGCCAATTTTGGTTTATTTCCTTCCACACAATGCTTTTCCCTTCTGATACGAGACACCCCCCCTCCCAAGATGCCGCCTTGGGCAACTGCAGATGTCACCCATGCCTAAATCCGCTACTGATTTCAACACATTCTTTTTTAAGTGCTTTTTTTTGTTTTTTTTTTTGTTTTGTTTTTTTGGCCAATTTGTCTGTTCTTTCATTACCCTGGATGCCTGAATGGTCTTCCCCCTGTCTAGTTATTCTAGAATAACTAAACAAAATTTCATAGAGCAGGTCCTGATGGTTACTGGTTGATCCTGATTGGATGCTTACAAGAGAGACTATGGAATTACTGCATATATAAAATGTGTTACCCCTGTTTTGCTTAGTCCACTCCACTGCCAACATTATGGCTAGTAACTCGACAGCATAGACGCTTAGACAGTCAGATGCTCTTTTATTAATATCCATATATTGGAGACTAGGCACACTAACACCTGACCCTGTTGCATTTGATTCTGAGTCTTTTGACCCATCAGTGAAAATCCGAACATTGTCCTTATGTTTATGATCCCTATACCTATAGTACTCACTTATGATATCAGAAGTCCGGTTATTATGTCTAATCCTCAATAGCTCCAATCTACAACTGGATACTCCAGCACCCATACTGGTGTAATAGGCCATATCACAGTTTCTCCAAATTCCTTATCACATATACCCAAATCTTTTGCTTTTTGATCTCCTGTCCACCCAAAGCTTTCTCTGTGTATCCTCTCCTTTTCCCAACATGATTGCAGCACCTTTTTTGTTGCCCCCTCAAGTTAATCCAATAGTTAATTGCCAACTGATTTCAGCGTAGCCCTAATGGCATTTCTCAAGCTTCTAGTTGCATTGCGCACACTGGTGTTGTCCTAACTGCTCTTAGACAAACTCTTAAAGCTTGGGCTTGCACAATATCTAGAGCTGATAGCGCAGACTTTGACGCTGAGCTATAAACAATACTTTCGTAGTCTAAACTTGATCTTATTAAAGCTATATAAATATATTTCAAAGCTATGACACTGGCCCCCCATTTAAGTCCCGAAAAACATCTCATGACATTAATTACTTTTTTACATTTATCGACTACATATTTAATATGATGTTTCCATGTCAAATTAGTGTCAAAGTATACTCCCAGGAACTGAAAGCTACTAACTCTTTCCAGACAATTCCCATACAATTTCATCTGGTCTTCTCTGATTCTTTTCCTAGTGAAGAACATAACCTTTGTTTTTTCAATTGAGAATTTAAAACCCCATTTTGTTCCCCAAATTTCCACTTGGCTAATACCATCTTGAACTTTCTTTATTATATACTCTAAATTTCTTCCTCTTTTCCATAACGCCCCGTCATCCGCAAACAATGACCTTCCTAAGTCTACTGTGACACTTGAGAATATATCGTTAATTATAATGGAGAAAAGAGTTGGGCTTAGCACGCTCCCTTGGGGTGTTCCGTTATCTAATATGTACTGCTTGGATAACTCTGTTCCCATCCTCACTTGGATGGTTCTATTATCTAAAAAGTCCATTACCCAATTAAATATTTCCCTTCAACCCCCAATAAATGCATTTTAATTAAAAGTCCCTCTTTCCAAAGCATATCATATGCCTTTTCTACATCACAAAATACAGCCACTACTGATTCTTTATTTTTGCTTGTGCTTTTCTTACATCATCTTCTAAACAAATTATTGGATCCATAGTACCTCTCCCTTTTCTGAATCCACTTTGATAATTTGAAACCAAATTTCTACTCTTCAGGAAGTATATTAATCTCTCATTAATCATACGCTCCATTAGTTTACATATGTGTGATGTCAGGGCAATAGGCCTGTAATTTCCTGGCTTGCTATCATCCTTTCCCAGCTTCTTTATTGGTATTATTATTGCCTCTTTCCAGCTTACTGGCATTCTGCCTTCTTCCCATACTTTATTGTATAGCAATAATAACTTCTCAAGGCTTTCTACGCTTAAGTGTTTTCTCATAGTGTAGCATATCTGATCTTTTCCTGGGGCTGTTTTCCTGTTTTTTTCCAATGCTCTATTAATTTCTCCAATATTAAAAGGAACATCTAGTTCACCATCACTACTATTTTTCCTACACAACACCTCTCTATAATTAGATTTTGTTCTCTCTCAACCTCTTCTTCCTTCTTCAGATAGATTATTAAAAGTATTCACTATCATCTCCACTTTTTCTTTTTTGGTTATTGCTGTTTCTTTACCCTCAAACAGCATTGGATAACTCCAGTCCTATCCCCACCCATTCTTTTTATAATTTTCCACACCTTTCCTTCTGGTGTTTAATTTCCAATTTTGTCACAAAATTTTTCCCAGCATGTTCTTTTTGCATGTCTAATTGTCCACCTTACTATTGCCAGTGCATGTTTATATAGAATTAAATCTTGGAAATGATGAGTCCTTTTCACCAATTTAAATGCCCTGTTTCTATTCCTCACTGCTTTCTTGTACTTGTCATCCCACCACGGCATTATTTTCCTCTTTATATTTCCTTTGCTCTTAGGGATAGCTTCTATTGCAGCCAACCTTATTCCTTGCTTAATTCTATTATCTAGTGCGTCCATATTAATTTCATTATTGACCTGGCTTAAGTAGGCATTACTTATCTCCTGAAACTTATCCCAATTAGCTTTCTCATACCTCCATTTCCCACCCGAGCCTCCTCTGGTCAAAGGAATTTCAATGTTTATCCTACACCAAATAGGATCGTGATCACTTCCTATAGTTCCTTCATGATGCACTGACCAATAACATATTGCTGCTAAGCTGCTTGATATCAGTGTAAGATCCAGAGCTGATTCTTTTCCTGTATCTAGATCTATTCTTGTACCACTTCCATCATTTAAACATACTAAATTCATTTCCTCAGTTACTTCTTCTATTACCTGACCGTTATTGTCCATTTTTCCACTTCCCCATAAAATAGTCCCCACACCACACAACATTACCATATTTCTGTCCTTCAATTTCCTTAAGATTCCTTGCCTCTAATCTTTTACATGGATTATAATAATTTATGATTACCAACTCTTTCCTTTTAGCCCACACTTCCTACACCTATAACTCTATATGGAATTCCTTGTTTTATAAAAGTGGCACATCCTCCTCCTCCCTCCTTTCTATCACATCTTACTGCCACACAGCCATATAATATATATTCTACATTTGGTTTTAGCCAGGTCTCTTGAATACACACTACATCTGGTTTTCCTATTCTATTATCTTTAAGTTGTTTAAAATCTTGTCCATTTGCAATCAGACATCTCGCATTCCATTGTAAAATTAACACTATTAATGTTAACATCCTACACATGCTGCCTCTTGGCTTGACTGCATTCTTAGCTCATCATTTATTTCTTCCCATTTTAACCCTACCATGTCCAAATGGTGTTTTGCTGCCTTCGCTATAATCTGAATCCTTTCCGTTTTGATTTAATCTCATACGTTGCATTTATCACACCTGCTATAAATGTTACCAGCTTTTTCTTTTCCGACCATATTTTCTTCTTGCCTTGTCTTTCCTTCATCATCACTTGTTCTTTAGTTGCTACTCCTTCCTTATTTGGTTTACCTTGTCCTACCATCTTAACTGCTTCAGCATATGTGATACTCTCTTTTGTTCTTATTTGTTGCACCCCCACCTCCTTTTTATACACTACACATCCCCAATAAGCTACACTGTGACTTCCTCCACAGTTACAGCACTTTGGTTTTACTCCTTCACTGCATTTCCCATATTCATGACCCTCTCCACACCTAGCACATCTTCTTTTTCCCTTCCATACCTTAGCTACATGACCGAATTCCTGGCAATTAAAACATCTCATAGGTTTTTAGAAAGAATTCTCTAACACTGTACCTTAAAAACCAAAATACACCACTTTTGGAAGTACTTTCTCCTCAACCACTGAGTCTTTTTTCCTGACATTTACCACCTTAATCACTTTAACTTTCCCAATGCTCTTCATTTTCTTTGCCTTTACAACCTGCGCTTCATTTTTGCATCCTATTAATAGGTTTCCATCACCTAATATTCTCGCATACTTAACATCCCCAACTTGACCTTTAATGATATTTGTAAGTTTAATTGGGTCAGCCTTCTTCACTCCTCCTTCTCCCTCAAATCTAACTACTACATTCAACAGACTATCCTCACCCTCTCTTTCTTCACGCTCCGATTCACCTACACTGAATTCATCTTTTTTCCTTTTTTTCCGACTCTTCCCCTCCTTGCCTATTTCTCCTCTCCTTACCTCATCCCATTTGCCTTCGTTACTGCCTTCAGCTGCGTTCACACTGCCAGCGACACAACGACCTCATCCAGTGGCGGAATTAGGCATGGGCGACATGGGCAGTTGCCCAGGGCGGCATCTTGTGGGGGGTGGGGGTTGTGGCACGAATTAACATACTATATTAATAATCTTACTAATATTTTATAATAATATTAATTGCATTAATATTAACTGTAAAGAAACAGTGCTTGCCTTGTGTAAAGATTTAAGAATTTAGGGATGTGTTTATATACTAAACTAAATTATCTCCCAATAAAATAGAGGACAACCACTCCTTACAAACAAGGGAAGCTTTCTGTGCCCAAGCCTGAGCTACTCATTAGCTAAACTAATTCAATATCCTTTCCAGTTATTGAAAACTCCTTTGAATGAAGTAACCCAGTAGGGCTATCACCATCTCACCTGCACTTAAAATTAAACATGCATTGTGACAAACCACCTGCAATTCAAACTCTCAGCAGGTCACCATGCTGTGCCCTTACCAATTGACACACATACTTACAGAACAAAGCAAACAAAGTTGCTAGAGAACCCATGCTCTGTTGAACTATAGGTCGTGATGGCTTTACATTAAGCTCTGTATTACCTTTCAGACAGAACTGAAGATGATTGAGGTTGTACCCTTCAGCGACCCTGATTAAAGTCCAATACTGTGCAGTAAGGTATGGCTTAAATTCTCAGGTGAGAGAGAGCTTGAACAGATCTTTTTTTTAATGAGACTTAGACTGACGTGTTATTGGATAGGGTTACATTTGCAGAACTGGAGTTGTGATTACATCACTATGGAAAGTCAAGTCGCCAGTTTGAACTATTCACACCCAGTAACTAAGCCATGGATGAAGTACAGTGGTCAGGGGAAAATATTTGAGAATAAAAACAGGCAGACAAGAATGTCTGATTTATTATTCAGAACAAATTAAACTGACGTTAATATGTAAATGTGTTAATACGTTAGTATTACCATAGACTGATGCAACTTCAGAACAAAACAAAAAGCCTTCATAACTTAGAAAAGCAAACTTAAAATGTGGTGCTGTTGTCCCAGCAGTATACAATGTGATACAAGTTTCCAAAATAGGACAGGAAAATAGAAGAGTTGTGATCTTACAGTTACAACTGAATGTAGATTGTGTTTCTAATTAAGTGTAATTAATGTCACAAGGCCCTATAATCATGTCAAGAAACTTGTAGAGAATATGCACAGTCATGCAAGAGGTGTCGAACTACCAATCAATACTGTGCCGAAAATCTGACCTCTTTATAATTAAGCTGCTTGGAAATGTCTGACAGAATTATGTGAAACACAAGACCAAGTGCCTCTATTCTTTTTACTGGATTTAAAAAAATATATATATTAAACTATTTCATATATTTATTTAAATAAAAAAAATATACATTGAAAAGATTATAATTTATTTATACATAAAATAAAAAAAAATTTAAATATACAGTATACTCTAAAAACTGCAGGGTTATTATTTTATTTATTTTTTTACCTATTTGCTGGGTTGTTTTTTCTGTAAGTAAATGATTATGAATAGCCTAAATGTATATGCATGCAAAAATGGATTTATTTACAGTATCTTTGTCTATTGATTTATTTTATGCATTTGGACTTGAAGTGAACCCTTTTATATGTTTTTTTGTAATCAATATAAATACCTTAGAATTAAATGGTTTGGATGACATACATGTAAGTTTATTAGTAATCAAGTTCTCAGCCTAAGTCTTTCTGAACAGTTTATACACACACACACACACACACACACACACACACACACACACACAGTGCCGTGTGGTGGACTTTTGAAATGAGGAGACAGAGTGCCATCTCAGCGTTTGTTTGTTTTTTTTCAAGTCCAATATAAATTCCTATTTCAATTCCAGTTAACATTTAAATAGCTTTAAGGTTAAGCCTATACAAATCTGAAATCTGATTTATCACAACATATGATATTTATTCGGATAAAAAGTAGCCTTGCATAAAAATATATAATATAAAAAGTCACATATTTTGCTTATAAATTCAACAACATAATAACAAAATACTAAAAATGGCTGTTGTTTTATATGTAACATATACAGTATTTTCCTTAAACCAGTTTATCATCAATTTTGTATAGGCTATGTACAGTTAAAATCACCTTAGTCAAATACATTTTAACTCAGTTTTTCACAATTCCTGACATTTAATCCTAGAAAACATTCCCTGTCTTAGGTCAGTTAGGATCACTACTTTATTTTAAGAATGTGAAATGTCAGAATAATAGTAGAGAGAATGATTTATTTCAGCTTTTACTTCTTTCATCACATTCCCAGTGGTCAGAAGTTACAATTTGTTAGTATTTGGTAGCATTGCCTTTAAATTGTTTAACTTGGGTCAAACATTTTGGGTAGCCTTCCACAAGCTTCTCACAATAAGTTGCAGGAATTTTGGCCCATTCCTCCAGACAGAACTGGCGTAACCGTGTCAGGTTTGTAGGCCTCCTTGCTTGCACACGCTTTTTCAGTTCTGCCCACAAGTTTTCTATTGTACTGAGGTCAGGGCTTTGTGATGGCCACTCCAATACCTTGACTTTGTTGTCCTTGAGCCATTTTGTCACAACTTCAGAGGTATGCTTGGGGTCATTGTCCATTTGGAAGACCCATTTGCGACTGAGCTTTAACTTCCTGGCTGCTGTCTTGAGATGTTGCTTCAATATATCCACATAATTTTCCTTCCTCATGATGCCATCTATTTTGTGAAGTGCACCAGTCCCTCCTGAAGCAAATCACCCCCACTACATGATGCTGCCCCATGCTTCATGGTTGGGATGGTGTTCTTTGGCTTGCAAGCCTCACCCTTTTTCCTCCAAACATAATGATGGTCATTATGGCCAAACAGTTCAGTTTTTGTTTCATCAGACCAGAGGACATTTCTCCAAAAAGTAAGATCTTTGTCCCCATGTGCACTTGCAAACTGTAGTTTGGCTTTTTTATGGTGGTTTTGGAGCAGTGGCGTCTTCCTTCCTGGGCAGCCTTTCAAGTTATGTCAATATAAGACACATTTTACTATGGATATAGATACTTGTCTACCTGTTTCCTCCAGCATCTTCACAAAGTCCTTTGCTGTTGTTCTTGGATTGATTTACACTTTTCGCATCAAACTACGTTCATCTCTAGGAGACAGAATGTGTCTCCTTCCTGAGCGGTATGATGGCTGCGTGGTCCCATGGTGTTTATACTTGCTTACTATAGTTTATACAGATGAACGTGGTACCTTCAGGTGTTTGGAAATTGCTCCTAAGGATGAACCAGACTTGTGGAGGTCCACTTTTTTTTTTTTTCTGAGGTCTTGGCTGATTTCTTTTGATTTTCCCATGATGTCAAGCAAAGAGGCACTGAGTTTGAAGGTAGGCCTTAAAACACATCCACAGGTACACCTCCAATTCAGTACACCTCCTATCAGAAGCTAACTGGCTAATTGTCAAACATCATTTTCTGGAATTTTCCAAGCTGCTTAAAGGCACTAGTTAACTTAGTGTATGTAAACTTCTGACCCACTGAAATTGTGATATAGTCAATTAAAAGTGAAACAATCTTCTGTAAACAATTGTTGGAAAAATTACTCGTGTCATGCACAAAGTAGATGTCCTAAATGACTTGCCAAAACTATAGTTTGCTAATATTAAATCTGTGGAGTGGTTAAAAAATTAGTTTTAATTACTTCAACCTAAGTGTATGTTAACTTCAGACTTCAACTGTACATATATGCCGCCCAAAAAATTAATATTATTTATGTTAATTGCCATATATCAGATTTCTGTACGGGAATGCATATTAAATACCTTTAAACTTACACTGTAAATAAGCATGAAATACTTATTTTTGTAAGGTGATATTAACACTATTTATTAAATCAAGACAAAGACTCATCAAGTGTATGCATTGTTTTATAATTATACATTTTTCATTGCATAAAAAACAATACCTACAAGACTACAGCAACAAGCATATTTCATGTACATTTAATCTGTTCACCTCTTATTTTCATAGTCATCTTATTTTTGGATCATCTGTCATCTACTCCTTGGTAAACAACACAGGGTTCGTGATTGCACGGATCTGTAATTTTAAGAGCGAGTGCTCTTTAAAAAAGCATGTCACTCACACACCATTTCAGATTTCAAGTAATTTTAAGTTCATTTTGATTTGGATGTGACCAAAAATGTGGTTATCTGTGTCAGTTAGGCCTAGTTGTTTTCTCTGCAAATAGTTTCTGCACTTCCATTAGTTCGTCCCAGACACGCAGAGGACGAAAGCATGAGAAGCGGGCATCATCGCATTGATTGACTGACATCGTATTGAATGAATCAGCGCTAATCGGAGCCAGCGTCTCCCCTCACGTGACTTTTCGCTGTATTCGCTCACATTCACACCACGCTATTCACCTTATTCAGCTCCGCCCCCACAGTGAGTCTGGTTTCTCCCAAGGTTATTTTTCTCCATTAACCAACATCTTATGGAGTTTTGTGTTCCTTGCCACAGTCGCCATCGGTTTGCACACTGGGGTTCTAAATATAATTATTATTTAATTATTTATTTTTGTTCACAATTTACAATCATATTTAAACAAATTACACAATGATGACTCTAAGACTTTATAGATATTACAGTTTCATTTTCTGTTAATGCATGATTTCCTGTAAAGCTGCTTTGAAATGATGTGTGTTGTGAAAAGCGCTATACAAATAAAAATTACTTGACTTTTCAGCGCTCCGCTCTTCCGAATTTTGTCATCTAACTTCCTGTTTTATTGAACCTACTGAGAAGAGTCAATCAAAATGGATTACGTATGGGAGCACAGAAAATATTTTCCACCAAGAGTTGATGTGTGAGTCTACAGCACCCCTTTACTATGTGAAAATGCTAGTGAGGTGTTTTTAATGTCACTGTAAATGTTTGTTTTTTCCAACACACTCAGAGGTAAATTGGATCTGGCAGATCACATTCAGACAGCTATGACACACTGCACTTTTTCATAATACAGGCGTTTAATTGTTATACGTGTAATTCCACTTAATTTTTAGGTTACAACTTGTCAATAATTTGTGTTAAAATGTGTAGTTGATATGAAATTTCAAACAGTGACAGCTTGTATTTTTACACATGCAAGTTCAACATTAAGAAAATTACAATTGTACTTTTTTTAATTAATTTGTCACCCTACATTTTTAGGGGCTTAAATGTGATTAAAATTGTTGTTAAATGGAATATAAAATAAAACATACACTTTCACATGTGTATGTGTTTGTGTGTGTGTAAATATAGTTGCACCCCTCCCCCGTCCCGGTTTAACTACAAAAATCTGTTTACCTTTACTATAACATGATGGGTGAATGACATGAGAAGATGGTCAGAGGTGTCGTATGAGATATTTTAAACGACTTTGTGGTGTCTCTTATTGTCTCTTGGAGTTTCATGAGCACAGAGGCACATCAGTATATCCACAGCTTGAAGGCAGGATCTTGTGTATTTATGAATAAAATACTCTTGTTTTAAAATCTCACAGCACTGCTTTCTGTTATTATGACATCCCCTGAACACTTTAAAATACTCCTGATAGCTTTTGACAACTCTATAACCTGTAAATCCAATTCACCAACTAATTACACTTTGACATCAACGCCATAGATATCTACGTAGAACCGCTAGAACGGAAGTTCCGAGATAAAACTGTCAAGATGGCTGCGTGCTAGTTTCTCTGGCGCATAAAGCGAATAGGCACTGAATGAGAAAACAATGAGCTGAAGGGAGGCTTGAGAGACGCTGCCTCCCACTGAAACTTTATCCACTGGATGTCGCTGTTTGACAGAATGAATGCAGAAAGATGACTGCCAAACACATTGTTTGAGTTCACATTTCGTAATATTGTATTTGTTTTATTTATGTACAGTAGTTTATTTTGCTCACCCGAATTTTTGAGGAGACATTGCCTCCCTTGCCTACTCTGAGAAATCGTCTCTCTCTCTCTCTCTCTCTCTCTCTCTCTCTCTCACACACACACACACACTCACTCCCTCATTTCATGTTTAAAAATACTGTATCCTTAATGGCTTCATTCTTTAACACTGTACTTCCAATGGCCACAAAATAATGCTAAATCAGCTTTAGCAGTTTAAATGTGTTTTAGTCATAAGAATAAACAACAATTAACGCATGATTAAATATAAGTATTTACTGTATAAATTCTTCCACACGCTCTTTGTTGTTGTTGTTATTAATTTATATTTAAAATAACCTTAAATATGTGGTCGTTTTCTCTCCAGCATTGTGTAAAAAGCAAACAAAAAAAAAAAAAAAAAAAAAAAAAAACACTTGGCAAATACCACAAAGTATGACTATTTTTCTGGTACGCTTAAAAATATATATAACATTTTATCGACATAGGCCTACAGAATTAAGGTGCGCTCAGTTGATTTATAAATTAGAAAACAGCGCCCCTCTCTGGTCAAAAGGTGCAAACAGAAAATCACCGTACACTGCAAATGTTTCCTAAAGGATCTGTTTCTACTTGATTTAACCCATACAAATAACTTTTGTTGGTGTAACCTAATTTATAATGTACATTGTCATATATTTGTTTAATTGAATAAAAAAAACATCAGACGTTACCCTATGAAGCACATTTTAGGTTACCTCACAGAATATTTGTTTTCTGTGAATGCAGCAGGTATTAATTCTAGTCTGTTTAACTTCACTCAAAATCCCTATATTTATCTACAACAAACTGATTTATATGTGTGGTAAAGAAAAGGAGGAAATTATTTTGTGGAAGAAACATATAAATGTATTTGTTACAGTTTATATGAGTTTTATGCGTGTCGCAGTTGCAGGCCAGGCTCCAGATGAAAATCACTGAGGGTGCTTCTGAAAATAGTGGGGGTGCTCTGTATAAAGTGGAGATGTATCGTAATTACAATTTTTTATTAGATTAAATCATATATAAATGCTACTAAAACAAGGTAGATTTTTTTTTTTTTTTTTTTTTTTAAATGTACAAAACATTTATTGCTTAGTTTTTTCCACATGATCTGTCACTGAAAATGACAGCAAAATGCTGCACCTGCAGATTAGGACATATTGATTTGCAAAATCATACATGTTTATAAATTGATGCAGCATTTTGTGTGTTCACAAAATGCAGGGATTTTTGTGTGTTTGCTGGGATTCAAGGAAATCTGCTTGCCAGTTTACAGTATTAGTCTTACATGTTTAATTGAGCAGGGGTGTGCAATTATTTTGGTACAGGGGCCACATCAGCTGTTAAGTAGAACATGAAAGAGAGAGGATCAAAAGTTCTGCATAGTTGTATCTTTTAAGCCCAGAAGTACTAGTGCACTTATGCAGTCAATGAATGATGCAAACTTTTCTGAAGTGTCTGAAGTGTATACAGACTGATGGGACCATTCTGCGATTGCTTGAAGTTTTGCTGCTACTTTTCTATCATGTGTTAGTAAAACTGAATAAAGGCTGAATAAAATTATTAATTTTTTATTTTACCATATTTCAATGCAATGGTAATTTAGTATTCAATTTAACATTCTAAATTTTTAATAGTAAAAAAAAATACTTGGAAATTATAGATTCTTAAAACTTATTTTAATGTTTGCCGCAAAATGGACAAAGTTGTTTTATTCTCAAAACATTATCAACCTGTTTACATGCTCATGGGTCATGATGTGGGTCTCATCATTGGTATGTTTGGCACCCTATTCAGCACACAACTGAATAAAGCAGGCTGCATTACACTGATAAATGATTACTGCCAATTATTTTGGTACTGGGGCCACATTAAGGTCCAAAAGCCATCTAACAAAAAAAATTTCACCCTGGTCTGCAATTGAGGGTGCTCTAAGTTTCGTTTGAGGGTGCTTAGCACCCTCAAGTACCCCCGTAGAACCGGGATTGTCGCCCCACGGGCAGTAGTTTGCCCTGGTCTGCAATTGAGGGTGCTCTAAGGTTCGTTTGAGGGTGTTTAGCACCCTCATGCACCCCTGTAGAACCGGGCCTGCGCAGTTGTGACATGACATGATGACATGATGTGAATGGGTTGTCAAGATGGAAAGGTGATGAAACACTAAATAAAATTGGGACAGTGAAACTGACACAAGCTGTAAAACTTCTAGCTAAGCATGAACACCTCGTGTGGGGCAGGCTACTGAAAGATGTCCCTATGTCCCCTGGATATACAGTGGTTGTTGAACCTAAATCTTCAAAATCTATGCCGTGAAACATCATGGTTGGCCGGATGGTTACACCTATGTGAGGTGACGTCCCCATGAAGATAGTGAACCTTTCCAATCAGCCCATGACCCTAAAAAGGAACTGCAAGTTAGCTGATGTGTCACCCTGTATGGTTTCTGAAAATTTTACGGTTCTCCAGAACACTAGCCAGCTTAAGACCAATGACCAAGTGAAGGCTAACCCTATAGCGAGTTGTGAGGATTTGAGGAAGAAACTTGCAGAAGTGGGCCTAAAGGATGTAGATATAGATTCGTGCCAGGTCAATCACTCTACCAAGTGGGAATTAGTCCAGCTTTTAGTTAGCTACGATGATGTCTTCTCAAAACATGACTTGGATTGTGACGAAGCAAAAGGCTTCTCTCATTGCATCCGCCTGACAGACGAACGACCATTCCACCTTCCGTACCGGAGAGTTCCACCGGCTCATTATCAGAAGTTGAGGCAAGTTCTGGTGAAAATGGAGGAACAAGAGATAATAAGGAAATCTATCAGTGAATTCGCCTCGCCATTGGTAATGGTATGGAAAAAGGAAGGCAGTCTGAGAATCTGTACCGATTTCAGATGGCTCAATGCCAGGACCTTAAAGGATGCACACCCACTCCCACATCAATCATATTGTCTGGCAGCTTTAGGCGGCAATGCCTATTTTAGTACTATAGACTTGACGTTCGGCTTTAACAACATTCCCATGCACGAAGAGGATAAAAAATACACTGTGTTCACCACACCACTTGGCTTGCATGAATATAATCGCATGCCACAAGGTCTGCGTAATAGCCCAGCTCATTCATGCGAATGATGTTAAGTATATTTGGTGATTTAAACTTCAACCACCTGTTGTGCTATTTGGATGACCTACTGGTATTTGCAGCTACTGAGAAGGAAGCTTTGAGCAGGCTAGAAGTGGTCTTCCATAGACTGAAAATGTAGATGTGATATCCCGTATGACCAAGACTGATCTTATGGAGGAAGATGGAGCTACTCCTTCAGTGAAGAGGATTCAATCTTTTCTGGAAATGGTCTTTTACTATCAACATTTCATATCGAATTGTTCTACCATTGCCAGACCCTTGTTTGCCCTCACTGCTGGTCAAAAGAGGAAGGGCAAAGGAAAGATCACAAAGCAGGCTGGTATATTTAGGAGGCTTAATGCCTCTAATTGACTTCTGGAGTGCGGAAGACAGTAAGAAAAACTCAGCTGACGTGTTAGTGGTCACAGACCTTTTTACAAAATTAACTCATGCATTCCCATGTCCGAATCAGATGGTGAAGCAAGTGGCCAAGAAGCTGTGGGATCATGCTTTCTGTGTTTACGGCTTCTCAGAACGCATACACACTGATCAAGGAGCCAATTTCGAGTTTAAATTTTTTTGGTTTAATCGCTGAGCTATGTGCTAAATTATCAGGAGTTGCTAAATAACACACCACAGCATATCATCCAATGGGAAATGGAGGAACCGAACGATTTAACAGGACTCTAGGAAATATTTTGCGTTCCTTGCCGTTAAAAGCTAAACATCAGTGGCCCCAACAAATCAAGACACTGACATTTGCCTACAAGGCCACTGTACATGAAACAACCGGTTATTCACCCTTTTATCTCATGTTCTGCTGCGTACCGAGACTCCCTGTAGATGTGATGTTCAAGCAGGTGCTCCAAGATCTTGTGATGGTTGATTATGGTAGTCACGTAAGACACTCCTTTCCCACCTCCATGAAGCAGCAACCATTGCACAACAGCATGCTGTCAAAGAGCAACAAAAACAAGCTCAGGGATATAACAAAAGAGTAAAGGGCAGTCACTTAAATGTTGGAGATCATGTGCTGATTGCAAACAAAGGAGAGAGAGGGAAGAGGAAACTTGTGGATAAGTGAGAAGCAGCTGTCTTCGTAGTCATAAAATGGAATCCTCAGACACACACCTATGTAGTACAAGATGAGAAAGAAGTTAAGAGAGTGGTACATCGAAATCTCTTGTTGAATATCAGTTTCTTACCTGTTCAAACTAAACTTGGAGGAACCAGCAATCCATACCTTGATGAATGTGATGACGCAGAGGAGTCTGTAGTTGCCTCACAATCCCAGGATCTTGTGGATTGTCTAGAAAACGAAAGTTCAGAGAGCTGAACAAGTCTTTGGGTGTTGAATGAATCAGGACATTCTAAGGATCAAAGCTCACAAAATGAGGACGAATCTGTGCAGTTTCCTACACAGGGGAACCTAGCGAAGTCAGGACGGTGATTCCTCTGAAGAATTCAGTGTTGTTGACAGTCTTGCTACAGAGCACTGTAGATGTCAGACTGACTCAAATAGTGACAGAGCCCCTCCTACTATAGAAGTAAGAGTCACATCCAATATAGAACAGTCTAGTTATGGGACTGTTGACCGAGACATTCAGGGTGTAGGAAATACTCAAGAACGAGTTACACGCACTGGTAGAGTGGTCAAGAAAGTCAGTCGTCTCACTGAGACTATGGCACAAAATTCCCAGTCACTACTCACTTTGTTTTTCAGGGTTCTTTTATTGTTCAAGTGCGAATTTACCCTAAGTCATGTTTCTAAGACTGTAAAGTAATTAATCCAAAGGGATTCATGTATTTGTTACATAATGAGTCAAAGATGTTGGGATAAGGTTTGGTATGGTGTAAAAGGCACCATCTTATTTTGGGAGTTCCTTAAGGCATGATCACCCTTAGATATCTCTCAGCCTTTTAAGAAGGTAGCATTTTCAAGCTGAAGTAAGTGAAGAGACATTCTAGAAACCTGAGCAAAGTGTATGAATGAATTTGGTTGTCTTTGGTGTACCTTAAGTATTTTGGTGTATTCAAAGGGGGGTAAATGTAGCAGGTATTAATTCTGAGATCTAAGATCTGTTTAACTTCACTCAAAATCCCTATATTCATCTACTACAAACTGATTTATATGTGTGGAAAAGAAATGCACATTGGCGGCCAAAAGTTTGGAATAATGTTCAGATTTTGCTCTTATGGAAAGTAATTGGTACTTTTATTCACCAAAGTGGCATTCAACTGATCACAATGTATAGTCAGGACATTAATAATGTGAACAATTATTATTACAATTTGAAAAAAAATTAAAATAAAAAATCAGAACTTCTTAAACTACTTCAAAGAGTTCTCATCAAAAAATCCTCCACGTGCAGCAATGACAGCTTTGCAGATCCTTGGCATTCTAGCTGTCAGTTTGCCCAGATACTCAGGTGACATTTCACCCCACTCTTCCTGTAGCACTTGCCATAGATGTGGTTGTCTTGTTGGGCACTTCTCACATACCTTACAGTCTAGCTGATCCCACAAAAGCTCAATGGGGTTAAGATCCATAACACTCTTTTCTAATTATCTGTTGTCTAAAGTCTGTGTTTCTTTGCCCACTCTAACCTTTTCTTTTTGTTTTTCTGTTTCAAAAGTGGCTTTTTCTTTGCAATTCTTTCCATAAAGCCTGCACCCTTGAGTCTTCTCTTTACTGTTGTACATGAAACTGGTGTTGAGCAGGTAGAATTCAATGAAGCTGTCAGCTGAGGACACGTGAGGCGTCTATTTCTCAAACTAGAGACTCTGATGTACTTATCCTCTTGTTTAGTTGTATCTGGGCCTTCCACATCTCTTTCTGTCCTTGCTAGAGCCAGTTGTCCTTTGTCTTTGAAGACTGTAGTGTACACCTTTGTATGAAATCTTCAGTTTTTTTTGGCAATTTCAAGCATTGTATAGTAGGAATGTAATGACGCACTCCGAGCTGGTTGAAAATCGATGAAAATATGTGACGATTCAAGTCGGTTGAGATGTTAAACAAATCGCAATACACGTTTTAAACAGCAGGGGCACTGAAGCTCTATACTTTGACCTCGCTTTACAGGCGCGATAGCAGCGAGCAAGTTGTAGCGTTAAACAGTAGCAAACATGGCGGCATTTTGGCTTTCTGAAGACTAAAAATGAAACCGGTGAGGTGGTAACAGACAAAACAAAAACTGTGTGCAGATACTGCAAGAAGATGTTAATATATACTAATAGCACAACAAACTGCGCAGCATACAAATCGTCACCACAGTGTGAAGCTCCAGACACCTCCGTCTGCATGTAAAAAGCTATTAAGAGGACGAACCACACTGACCGGTGGATTTGCAGCCCCATTCGCGGCGGCGAGTGTGAGAGTCACGGAGATCACAAGGTGCATCTTTGTTTTCATGGCAAAAGATATGAGGCCGTTTTCTGTCATAGAAAATGAAGGATTTCAGATACTGGTCAACACATTGGAGCCCAAATACACCATCCCATCATGCCCCCACTTTAGCCAGACTGTCATGCCAGCACTTTACAGGGAAACAAAATCTAAGGTAGTTGAGAACCTCAGAAAAGCAGATAGCGTATCAATTACAACCGACAGCTGGACCTCCAGGGCTGCCCAGAGTTATATTACAGTCACAGCCCATGTGATAACCAGCAAGTGGGAGATAGTTAATTTTGTTCTCCAAACTCGCCCTCTGTTCGAAACACACACCGAGGCTAATATTGCTGACGTTTTAAAATCAGCTGTGAGTGAATGGAGGCTTCAAAAGGCCAACCATGGAATTGCTGTTGTCATGGACAATGCGAGGAATATGGATGTTGCTGTTAGAGAGGCTGGGCTAGCCCCCCATGTCAGGTGTTTTGCCCACACTTGGAACTTAGCCAGCCAAGCGGGTTTGAGTTTGCCCCGCATGAGCCGTTTGTTGGGCAGAGTGAGGCGCATTGCTGCCTTCTTTCACCAAAGCTCCACAGCCACAGCTGCGCTCGCAGCCAAACAGATACTACTGGAGCTTCCGGCGCACAAGTTAATCATCGATGTCGCTACACGCTGCAACAGCAGTCTGGATATGATCGAATGCTATCTCGAACAGCAAGCGGCTGTGACAGCGACTCTCCTGAGCAACGACGTTCGACAAAATGTCCGTGACATCAATACTTTGGATGGCTTAGACATCCGTGATGCGGAAGACATGGTGAGGCTTCTTAAGCCACTCAAAACGGCCACCACTGTGCTGTGTGATGAAAAAAATACAACTGTGTCTCTTACAGCATATGATCGAGCATAACATGGCATTCAACGAAGAAGAATCTCTCATTGTGAGCAACATGAAGAGAGCTATACTGAACAACCTTTCAGACAGATACACTTTAGAGTACAACCACCTGCTGGAGTGCACTGCATTAGACCCCAGATTCCGGGCTCTGCCTCATCTAGAGAAAGACCAGTGTGAGGATGTATTCCACAGACTGAAGGAGAAAGCTGTGCTGTTCTTGCAGAGCCAGGTATTGTATTTATTTTACTCTCTCTTTCTCTAAATTGATTTTTTAATAATTTGTGATTATTATGGCATATTTTTCTAAATGTGTTCAAGTGTTAACTCTTGCAAGAGTAATGATTCAAATGATAACAAATAATATTAAAATCTTGCCTTTATAACAATGTGAAACCCCTGTCACTGTTGTACTTAAATTTTACTTAGTCTTTTTATTTCTGCTATTCCTCTGTGCAGAATGAGTGTGAAGAAGGTGCCAGTGGCCACCCCCCTGCAGCAGAGCAGCCTCTTGACCAGACAGACAGATCAGGAGCTGAGCTGAAACAACCTCCTTCCAAGAAAACAGCATCGGAAGATCTCCTTAGAGGTTACATGCCTATTGTATAGTCTTCATTCCTCAAAACAATGATTGACTGATGGGTTTCTAGAGAAAGCTGTTTCTTTTTTTGCCATTTTTGACCTAATATTTACCTTAAGACATGCCAATCAATTGCATACTGTGGCAACTCAAAAACAGACATAAAGACAATGTTAAGCTTCATTTAATAAATAGCTTTCAGCAGTGTTTGATATACTGGCAAGTGATTTTCTAGTACCAAATTAGCAATTTAGCATGATTACTCAAGGATAAAATGTTGGAGTAATGGCTGCTGGAAATGGGGCCTGTCTAGCTTTGATCAAAAATTGACTTTTTTTCAAATAGTGATGGTGCTGTTTTTTACATCAGTAATGTCCTGACTATACTTTGTGATCAGTTGAATGGCACTACCAGTCAGTCTTTTCCCGGATTTTGAATATTCAGACGTTTTGCTGGACATTTTAGTTGGAGGTGAGGCTGTGTTGTTTGGGAGATGCAAGTGAGGGAGACGAGCAGGCACGCTGGTCAAGCTCCGTCTGCGTGGATTTCGAACAGCGCTGCTGAGCCTTCATCTTGCGAATCTCTGCTCTCTTCCTAACAAAATGGTAGAACTACATCTCCTCACTCACACAAACAAGAACTTTTCAACCTCTGCTGCCTTGTGCTTCACAGAAACCTGGCTGAGTGAAGCCATTCTGGACAGCGCATTACATTTGCTGGGCTTTAAGCTGTTCAGAACGGATTGCATTGCGGAGTTAACGGGGAAAACGAGAGGTGGTGGAACATGCTTTTACATGAATGAAAGTTGGTGTACAGATGTAACAACGTTAAAGAAGATGCGCTGTCCTAATTTGGAAGTGCTCTTTATTAACTATAAGCCTTTCTACTCAACGCGGGAGTTTTCCTCGTTTATTCTGGTAAGTGTTTACATCGCGCCAAATGCTTGTTTGAATGCCGCACTACAACAGCTGGCTGATCAAATCACAGACATGGAACAACAATACCAGGACTCAGTTATTATTATTCTTGGGGATTTTAACAAAGCAAACCTCACACGTGAACTGCCCAAATACAAACAGCAGATAGAAATATACTGGATCACTGCTACACAACAATAAAGGATGCATTTTTTAAGACAGAAATTAAAATCTGCTAAGCCTGTTGTAAGGACTGTAAAGGGACTGGAGCAACAAAGCAGAGCTGGAACTACAAGCCTGCTCTGACTGCACTGATTGGAGTGTTTTTGAAGCTGCAGACACAAATCTGGATGAGCTCACAGATACTGTAACATCATATATCAGTTTCTGTGAGGATATGTGCATTCCTACTAGGACTTATTTAACATTTAACAATGACAAACCATGGTTTACAGCAGAACTCAGGCAGCTTTGTCAGGCCAAAGAGGATGCTTACAGAGCTGGGGATAAAGTCTTGTACAATCAGGCCAGGAACACACTGAATAAGTGAATCAGAGTGGCTAAAAGAAGATACTCTGAGAAGCTGAAAAACAAGTTTTCAGCTAATGACCCTGCATCAGTGTGGAGTGGCATGAAACAACTTACGAATTACAGGACTCCTGCCCCCAACCCTGTGGTGGACCAATAACTGGCTGATGACCTGAATGTGTTCTACTGTAGATTTGAAAGGGCCAATCTCACACCCCACACCCGCTCTGACCTTCACTTCACACAAACAACAACACCTCCTGCAACCCCCCTCCTCCCCCCTCCTGCTACTCAACCAGCACTTAAGATCTGTGAAGATGATGTGTGCCTTGTCTTTCGAAAACAAAGGATAAGGAAAGCACAGGGCTCAGATGGCGCTTCACCTGCATGTCTTAGATCATGTGTTAACCAGCTGGCCCCCATCTTCACACAGATCTTCAATAGATCACTGGAGCAATGTGAAGTCCCATACTGCTTCAAATGTTCCACTATCATCCCCATCCCAAAGAAATCAAAAATCACAGGACTTAATGACTATAGTCATTTGAGAGACTGGTGTTGGCCCACCTGAAGGACACCACTGGACCCTTTCTAGATCCCCTTCAATTTGCTTATCGAGCAAACAGGTCTGTGGATGATGCAGTCAACATGGGATTGCATCATATCCTGCAACATCTGGACAGACCAGGGACAAATGCAAGGATCCTTTTTGTGGACTTCAGTTCGGCTTTCAACGCCATCATCCCAGCTATACTCCAGACTAAATTACACCAACTCTCTGTTCCCATGTCTATCTGTCAGTGGATTACCAGCTTTCTGACAGACAGGCAGCAGCTTGTGAGACAGGGTAAATTCACTTCCAGCACCTGTACAATCAGCACTGGTGCCCCCCAGGGTTAGTGCTCTCCCCACTACTCTTCTCCCTCTACACCAACGACTGCATCACCAAGAACCCCTCTGTCAAGCTCCTGAAGTTTGCAGATGACACCACCGTCATCGGCCTCATCCGAGATGACGATGAGTCTGCATACAGAAGGGAGGTTGAACAGCTGGCTGTCTGGTGCAGTCAAAACAACCTTGAGCTGAACACGCTCAAAATGGTGGAGATGATTGTGGACTTTAGTTGGAACCCCCCAACACTGTCCTCCCTCACCATTCTAAACAGCACTCTGTACTTCCTTCACCAGTTGAGGAAGTTCAACCTGCCACAGGCACTGCTGATACAGTTCTACTCAGCAGTCATTGAGTCTGTCCTCTGCACTTCAATAACTGTCTGGTTAGGTTCAGCTACGAAATTGGATATCAGAAGACTTCAAAGGACAGTTCGGACTGCTGAGAGGATTATTGGTTGCCTCCTGCCCTCCCTTCAAGAACTATACACTTCCAGAGTAAGGAAAAAGGCTGGAAAAATAACTCTTGACCCCACTCACCCTGCCCACTACCTTTTTGAACTGTTGCCTTCAGAGCTCTGAGTACCAGAACCGTCAGGCACAGGAACAGTTTTTTCCCCCAGGCTATCCATCTCATGAACAGTTAAAACTGCCCCTTTGAGCAATAATTAATGTGCAATACACAGCTTAGTCTTTTTCCAACACATCCTGCCTCTTCTGCCATTACATTCCCTTGCACTGTATATAACCGATTTGTATTTATATTTGCACTACGTATGTGTATGTGTGTGTGTATGTATGTATTTATGTATATATATTCATATATATATATATATATATATATATATATATATATATATACACGTGTGTGTGTGTATGTGTATTTATGTCTATATATATATATATATACAATATATACAATATATATATATATATATATATATATATATATATATATATATATATATATATATATATACACGTGTGTGTGTGTATGTGTATTTATGTCTATATATATATATATATATATATATATATATATATATATATATATTGTCTATTGTGTATTCTATGTATACTTTTTTCTTTTCAATATTTATCTATTTTTATATTCAATTTTAATTATTTTTTAAAAGTCTTGTTGCTGTTTTTGTATTGCTGTGTACTTGAAGCTCCTGTCACCAAGACAAATTCCTTGTATGCGTAAGCATACTTGGCAATAAAGCTCATTCTGTTTCTTGATTCGGATGAGTTTTATGCGCGCTGCAGTTGTGACGTCATTGGTGCCCTGCCGCTCTCCCGCTTTAAAGCCTTTTCACACGAGAAGTTACAAGAGCAAGTGTCTAGTTCAAGAGGCGGTTTTGATAGCGGTGCGGAGGTGGCGCTGAAGTGGTGCTTGTATACCCAAAATCCTGCAGCTTTCACGTGAACGGCTCTTCGCGACAGGCACCAAGAGAGAAAATAATATTTTATCATTTTTCTGGGCAGCAGCGTCTGGCTTAGTCAAAAAGTGAATGCTTTATTCACAGCCAATCATACAAAATGTTACTGAGCTCATAGCAGACTGCTTTATGCCTCAAAAATCTTGTAGAGATTTGAAAAAGCACGAGTTGGATTGACAGGTAAAATAAAAAAGAAGGAAATGAACAGACCTCAGTGGGTGTCATGAAGCTCTATGCTAGTCATAAATCTTACGCAAAGTATTTTACTCAATTCTAATGAAATTATAAATAACAACAAATAAAACATGATAATGATGAGCAAAATAATGCATCAGGATTTCTTGTAAGCAGATCACAGACATACACAAATCAACAATAAACACAAATGCCATTTTTACTTTATCATTTGTTTATCTCATGTTTAATCTCAAGTTTCATGTTCTCAACTTATTATGACTTAACTGAACAACTAATGATTTGATAAAACATCTATATGACTATATACACAGTTAAAGAAACAATGTGAGCCCAGTTTAAAATCTGTTTTGTCCAACAGCATCTGAAGTTTACAACAGAGTGTTGCCAGGGCACTTCTCAATCAGGTGAGGTAAACTAAATGCAGAATATTTCTCTCACATGCAAGTCTGCTGCCGCTGCTGTTGGTGTGCGTGTAGGTGTCTTCGCGAGTTCTTGTTGATTGTAATTAGCAACAGCCGCCCCTGAAATCGGGACACTAGCTCTCTACGCTTGCCGCGTCCCGTGTGAAACGGCCTTCAGTCCGCGTGAGGTCTAGTGGAGAGAGCAAGAACAGGCAAATTGTCATTGCAACATTCATAAACTGCATGTTTTCCATCTTACACAGCCTCCTCCAATACAGACCCACGAACTAGCAGTTGGACTCCAGCCTTTAGTAATTGAACACAACACAGCGCATAGATGTAGCCGTGACGGTGGCGGCCCGAGACCCGCTACATGAAAAGGATGTAGCCTACGTGCGAAGTTTTAAATCGCCGAAAGTCTCTATCGCTCTCAATTCAAAGTACTTTTGACCAAAGCAATAATATGCTGATAAATAGGCTACCGCAGGAGTGCTACAATGAATACAGAGTATTTTACTATGCGAAAACGCATTGAATTTATTAATTTATCTACCTGACGTCAAATGCAATAATACTAATATGTAATAGGCTACTTATCATTAAATTTGGCATATAACGTGTTTTAATAACATTTGGAAAAACAAATCGAGTGGATTATGGGATTTAAATGTCTGGCAGTTTCATCCTCAGAGAGTTCTCTCTCTCTCCTCCCTCCTTTCCCTGTTCAACAGCATGTCAGAGCCTGTGGGACGGTGCATCTGGATGCTGCTGTGAGCACCATAAAGAGCCGCATCTCTCCAAACTTCAGAAGACACATCGCCCATTCTGACGGTCACATAGACCTCCTGCAGCGTTCATTATCGGAATAAAATTAATAAAGTAAGTTTATTTCTCCAAAAAAAAAAAAAAAAAAAAAAAACAGACAGCCAAATATATATCTTTTCAAAAGCCAGAGCATGAAGTTCCAGTGCGTTTCACTTGTCATTTGTGCTGTACTTATTGGAAAGGTTTGCTCATCTCAGATCAAGTTGTCTCGTTTGGATCGATGGGTGAGAACTGGATTTCACTACCTGAAACTGAACCTGTGCTTGAGGGTCTCACTGCCGGAGAGCGAGTGCAAGAAACTGTCTCACCTCCACCTGAGCGGGGTGGCGGTGTACGTTTCTGAGTCCAGCACGGGAAAAGTGCTCGCGATCCTACCTGATTCATACACCACTGGGGCTGCACTGGCAAAGAAGATGGGCCATTCTGTGGACTCGAGTGTGGATGATGAGAGCAGGACAAATGAAGAGTTCTATCCCGGAGCGAGTGCGCATGACGCGGTGCTGCTTCTGGACCCCAGTCTCGGAGAGAGCTTCGGACACCCGTTGGTCATGTTCTATGTGGACTTCAACATAACCGAGAAGAAATGTTCTCATATGGATGGCATTTATCTTGGTGAGTGGACTGAATCGGCTAAAGATGTCGATATTTGAGATGGTCAGTCTAAAGAAGTGAGTAGAACTTCAACATTATTACATTTATTAAGATTTATTGACCACACAAGGAACGTGCATAGTAGAATTATCAGTAATATACCTTGTTTTAAAGTGTTCATCCTATACCAACATTTCCCAAAGTACACACAGTTGTTGTTACTACTAAATTCATTATAAATTAACATGGGATCTCCTTTAAATTGTAAATGAAGCTTTTTGTCATCATGCATTCCAAATGATTTCAATATAATGAACTTCAAAATTAAGTTTAATGTGTGAACAATCCCTTTTAGGTCTTTCAATATTATGCTTTTTAACAGCCAGTTTTGATGGCTTTTCAACACTATAGGACATACATTACAATGGTTATCTGCCATGTGACATGTTGCATAAAGTTGTGTTTGAGATTTGTGTTTTTATATGTGTGACAGAGAAACAGACAGAGAGCTCTGCACGAGGATCTACTCTTAGGTATAGTCAGGTCATGGACCCCTGCAGGGAAAGTGGAGGGCAGCCACACAACTGAGCCGAGAGTCGTGCATTCACAATAAATGTGGTCAATAATTTATCCCTGAGTGTGTGTTTAGTCCTTAACACTGGGGTTCAGTGCCTAGCCCAGCTCTGCCCACAGTTCACTTTACTGCCATACAAAGCCAAACGCAGTAATTACGCAGACACTAAAACTAAGAAAAATGCCTTCAAAGTTTTTGATTGTCCAGCCAAATGTGGATTATTTTTTTATTTATTTTATTTCTTTAGATTTTCTCCCCTTTTCTCCCCAATTTGGAATGCCCTTTTCCCAATGCGCTCTTAAGTCCTTGTGGTGGCGTAGTGACTCGCCTCAATCCGGGTGGCGGAGGACGAATCTCAGTTGCCTCCATGTCTGAGACAGTCAATCCGTGCATCTTATCACATGGCTTGTTGAGTGCGTTACCGCAGAGACCTAGTGCGTGTGGAGGCTTCATGCTATTCTCCGCGGCATCCACGCACAACTCGCCACGTGCCCCACCGAGAGCGAGAACCACATTATAGTGACCACGAGGAGGTTAACCCAATGTGACACTACCCACCCTAGCAAGGGGGCCAATTGGTAGCTTAGAAAGCCTGACTGGAGTCACTCTGCATGCCCTGGATTTGAACATGTGACTCCAGGTGTGGTAGTCAGCATCTTTGCTTGCTGAGCTACCCAGGACCCCAAAACCAAATGTGGATTATTAAAATTTTTACAATTTCTTTTCCCCGAATCTATGCATGTTTGAGCCAAACCCATCTGTCACAGGACAGACCATAGTCTAAAGCAGTGGTTCCCAACCCTGTTCCTGGAGGCCACCCAATACTACACATTTTGGATAGCTCCCTAATCAATCATACCTGATTCAACTCATCAGCTCGTTAGTGGAGACTCCAAGACCTGAACTGGGTGTGTCAAAAAAGGGTGATTTTCAAAATGTGCAGTATTGGGAGACCTCCAAGAACAGGGTTGAGAACCACTGGTCTAAAGGCCTGTGTTTACCATACCGGATTACACCCGGTCGACTGCATTGCCTTTCAAAGTATACTCTTTTGACCGCGAGTGAATATGAATGAGTTTGACGCATGCATACAAAGATTACTTTGTTATACTCTTTTAGTACAGTCAATGGCAGGTACATGTGCCACAGTCCGGGCAGACTGTGATAATGACAAAATCTGCGTAACACATACGCTGCGTGTTCAGATCAGCAATGCAGACAACCAAAATATACTTTAGTCTTAAGAGACACAATTACTGCATTTTGCCTTTGTAGGGGAGATTAGCGAAGGACAAGTCGGCCTCTCAACTTTGACCTGAACTTGAACATTTGCACTGTAACTAGTAAATGAGAGAAACAAAAACATTTTAAGAGTGTGATGACAACTTGAAAATCATTAAAGATTGTATTAGTTTTCAGTTTATTCACTTTTCCATATGAATGTCTGAGAACATGGTTAAGAATCACAGTAACAGCTGATGTTCAAATATTGTCCAGAACATTGTAATTTAATATATAGACTCATTGTAAATTACAGACAATTTCAACCTCATTTCATACGATGTTAATTTATATGATTTTGTATTCAAGATACACACATCCTGCCTCAAGCCTTGAATAAATCAAGATGCTTCAAATAATATTTTTATTGTTACGTCAAGTGACGTAATGTTGAGTGTATGCATGTTGCTGTGATGTACTGTTATTTATTTTCTATAATCCCCACCTGTGATTGGTGTCAGACAAGAGTATAAAACAGACTGCTGCAAATCTAGGGGTGCAGAAAATGAGGCTTGGAAAGTGTAATAATGACCGAAAATGATATGATAAAAATGCTCTGGTTCAAGGCAGAAAGGCTTGTAACACTGTGTGACTCAATTCAAATCTGCAACCACTTTTAAGCTTGTATGATTCCAAAACTGACCATCTCATCTGAAAATGTGGTGAGAGTCAGAGATCTGTATGAAAGCTGGCCACATTTGAAATCATCCCAGCTCTCTTTGGTTTTTGTAATGGATCCTCAGATACGATTGACCACAGAGAGAGATAAGTTTGGGCTACTGATTCTGTCTTACCACACATTCTGAGAGCATTGGCCAGCCAAGGAAACATTTCATTGTAAGGAGACAAATTTACTTGCTGAGTAAAATGGATTTATAATGGATTGTGATTACATCTCCTGTGCTACTGTCTATTCAAAGCCTCCTTAGCATGAAACTGATAGAGGTTGCTTGGCATCAGTAGCCCAGCGGTCTTGTCTAAACTGCAGCTGCAATGTGTTTGATAACAGTTTGGAACAGAGGAATGAATAGATAGCAGTTATGGCACATTCCTGAAAGAATGTGCACTGTTGTGCCCAGTATTAGGCTACGCATGTTTAAAAGGTATTATTGCTTTTGTGAGAGCATTTTCTTGGATAAAAAGTTTTGATTAACTCTACTTGTATAACCTAAGGTATAAAAAACATTGAAAGCTGAACTACAAGCTGGGCTGATCACTGCTAGGTGACAATCAGCAGGTAATATTTTGACATGTTCTGCTTAACGCAACGTGTGTTGACATACAGGTGAGGAGTGCTTGACGATGGCTGTGAAAACCCACTGCCAAAACCAGTTGAAGCGGAGGCGGAGTCGCAGTGATCGTATGGCGAGCCGAGCAAGGGGAACGATAGGCAGAACCGGCCGCGTGGAGCATAACAGCGGCCTCTGTGAGATTCACTTTCTCCCCCTGGTGGTCGGAGTGAAGGACAGCAACCGAACACAACGCCTACACTGTGTGGGTGAGTCAATGAATTGTGAAGTTGAACAGGTTTAATTATATTTGGAATGTCAACGCAAAAATCTGGATGAGTTTTGGACTGGATGAATGGAAGCAGTAACGAGTGAATGAAGCTGAAGTGTGTTATTTCTGTAGCACTAGTATCAACAAACAGACTTGGGAAAGATTTTCAGAACAGACTCTCTGAACACACCTCCGTTTTCCATAGGGTGAACAAACCTGCCCAAAACTCATGCCATTGGTTGAACCAATGTTGCCAAGTCGGGCAGGTTGGGATTCTCAAACAAAGAGTAATGTCTTGATAGCACCACAGTGTTTATTCTTTTTGGGGAAATCAGCTAACACATTTCTTACTTGTAGTTTTCTCTGCACATTAATTTGGGATAGGACAAATTATTTTAACTTCGAAAAAATAACACTTCAGCTATAACAAAGGAAGATGTGCCAGCCAGCTTGCTGTCATTGTGAGAATTTTGGGAGACTGCATAAAAATGCTGGATGGAAACACCAAGATGTAAATAAAATCTCCAAATGAACATAAAAAACATGCTTGCTTGAAGTAGATACATTTTTAATTCAAAAAGAAGACAAGCACATAAAATACTATGGAAATAGAAGCCTAGCTATAGTTCTATCAAGAAGACTAGTAGTAAGCATCACGTCATTCAATTTAGGCATCTCATCCAATCATAATCTAGTCTGCTTTATAAGCTGTCCTCCATCGCTTCGTTATTGCGCCTTTGTTTGTAATTAACACTAGAGGCACTACATCAACATGCATTTTATTGACTTTCACACAAATCACGACCACAATGTCTGATTATGATTTTATAAACACTTATTTTTCAAACTATTACTAATACTCACACACTGCTGTCATAGTAACAAAACACTTTTACTGTAACGCATTATTTGAAAAATGATGTACTGTAAAGCTTGTATTACAGACTAACCTACATTTACACATTTATTCCAATGTGATTAGCTTTCACGATAGCTCACCTCATAGAGTTTTGGACGTTGTACTCGGAAGTCTGTGCGCAGCAAAGCACACAAACTGACACGTGAGATGAAAGTGTCATAGAAGTGACAAGAAATGAAGTGGTTGCTTCTGAAAATGTGCTTTACATTTCTTATTTTGTTTTTGGACACTAATGGTTAGGTTTAGGTGTTGTTTTAGGGTAAGGATGTTTGTTTTGTTTACCTCTCATTTGATTTTAGAACACTATAGGTCAGGTTTAGTTTAAAGTTAAAGGTTAGGGAGGTATGTTTTACTCATTAAAATCTAATATTAATCTAATATTCACCTAAAAAACCTTGTCTGATTACAACAACATTTCACTCGCTTTTGGCGCCCCCCTCTGGACATTTCACTGGGAAACTGCAGCCAAACGTGAAGTAAGGCATGCAATTTCTTTTTGCAAAAATGTTGCTATGGTCATGTAATGTTAATGATATCAGGCTGAGTGCATTTGTGTTTTGACACCGCACTGTCAAAACACTACTGTGTCCTAAGTCATGTGCTTGTCGCTATGACAGATCACCCAGACTTTGCCAGATGCCCACAGCCTTTGCCCATGACCAGCCCCAGTTTGCCTATCTCCAGCTGTGAGCTCAGTACAAACACCCACCGGTGCCAACAGCAACGCCTTGCCACACACCTGTCCTGCCGCCTCTACCAGACATGTGATCATGCTGTTCTCTTGTCAGGTATAAAAACATTGATTCAAAGAACACCTTATATATATATATAATCTGACCACAGATCATCCTATTGATGTTTGAAATTCCGGACAAATACTTGGACTTATCAGCTGTCTCAGTCATGGTTACTCTTACAGGTATGCATATGAGCTTTAACATGTGTATCTGCAGGTGGCTGGCAGGAGCAGATAACATACCAGCACCATGTGCAGAACCTACAACTCTTTTACCAGATGCTGAGGAACAACGGCTTCCATAAGGACCACATAAAGACATTCTTTGCTGGGAATGGACAGGTAGCAGGTCAGAGGACATTTTAAGTCAAGCTTTTATTAAGGCATTTGTAATATGTTCTTCACTCTGAGTAATAGGTAATCTAGTCTGCGTTTTTAACAGCAGCACGTATCTTGTTTCCATTCACTTTATTTTCATAGCAAAAGACACAGAGGGGATGTATCCAGCCACAGAAAAAGATGCGATCAGGAAACACATTTCCTATATCTGCCGAAAGCAGCACTGTGCAGATTCTCTGGTTTTGTACCTGAACAGCCCCACACGCAATGACGGAACCATGCTGCTCTGGGACCGCAATAACAATGGCATTGTGAGTGTGTGCCTCTGGTGAAACACTCTGATGCATGCATAGTATATCTGCATTTGGACTAGATACACCAAAGTTAAATTTCAAACATTTGTTGTCAGAAACGACTATAAAGCGCAACAGTGATCACCCACTTTTTCAGGGGCCTTGGTTTCCGAAGAATTTTTCCCATTTATTTTCTACATAGGGATTTTAAAAAATTCTGTGTTCTGTGACTCCAGCCAGGTCTCCTAACCAACCAAATTGGCCCGGTTGCTAGGGAGGGTAGAGTCACATGGGGTAACCTCCTCATGGTCCGCGATTAGGGGTTCTCGCTTTCAATGGGATGCGTGGTAAGTTGTGCGTGGATCGTGTAGAGTAGCATGAGTCTCCACATGCTGTGAGTCTCCACGGTGTCATGCACAGCGAGCCACCTGATAAGATGTGCGGATTGACTGTCTCAGAAGTGGAGGCAACTGAGACTTGTCCTCCGCCACCCGGATTGAGGTGAGTAACCGCGACACCACGAGGACCTACTAAGAAGTGGGAACTGGGCATTCCAAATTGGGAGAAAAGGGGATTATATATATATATATATATATATATATATATATATATATATATATATATATATATATATATATATATATATATATATATAAAAAGAGTTCTAAGCCATGAACCAAACCAACCAGCTTCAAGATGAATCACAGCAATACTAACCTTGATCTAAAGCAAAAAAGTATTTGAAAATAGGAAAGGTACAAGATTACATGGACTTAAATTCTTTTATGAGGCAGAGAACTACTCATTGCAAATGATATAATCAAATGATAAACAACAATACAACATAAAACAATTGACTTATTGTCATTGATTATATGTATTCAAACATATTTATTATTTACAAGTTTATTGCAAAATATTCATCATTACAAATATAAGTAGTTTGAGAGTGTAGGGTGATTAAGTCATTTGCAGTGCTTCATGGGAATGGAAGGTCGCTGCTAAGCTCTTTTGCCTCGAATTCTGTTCCCATGGTATCAGTTGATTGGTGGATCTCTCTTCAGGGTTATGGGGGTTCAGATATTAAACATGTTTTTTTTTAAGTTGAAATGACACACTTGTGGCTTCTACAAAGCATAAACCATTGCTTAACCTTTGAGCTCATGGTAGGTCTGTCCTAATGGCTGTCTTCAAGGTATATACGTTATAGTTAAAAAACAATTTCTTTATGGAGAAAGTGATTGGGATTTTTACTTTTTACTGGAACACACTACTGTATATTAAATGGAAAGCAAATCTTTCAGTTCATTAGATTTCTTGTAACAGGATTGTATTTTCAGAAAGACAGGCCCACAAATCTAGTAAAGCTTCTTTCATCTCGATTTTTCAAGCATGTACAGTACTGAGTAATGCGAAAGGTGCTATTACATTTGGGGGTCCAGGAAGCACAGAGAGGATGAATGAATCAGAGTGCAGAGTTTAGGAATGTGAGAACATCCCTTATCTTTCCGTAAATGAGTCCAATGTGTTTCCCTTAGCCCACCACTTCAAAGTGCCCACTAACCAAAGGATAAAAGTGTTATGCTATGGACATTGACTTCTGGTTGACTCTCATCTCACCATTCTGTTTCATTTCTTGGTAGTGATGACTTAGTTTAGGCTACTCTTTGCACTTTGTTTTTTTTTTTTTTTTTCTTATGACACTTATTCCCTTAATGCATATTCAAAAACTAGTGTAGACTCCTCACTTAATAAAAAAGATTGAAGAGATTAGATCAAATTTCATGGAGAAATATGGCAAGCACAATCTTAAGCCTCCTATCTTATCAAAAAACACAGACAGGTCCCTTTATCAACTCACAACAGACAAGCCATCCACCTCTTCTGAAAAATCCCTAATTTTATCTATCATTAATACGATAATTCCAGAAACTGTGCACACATTTAATTATATTGCTTCTATAAAGTACACTCATGCTGCTTTACTAAAGTCCCACAATCCTTTGCTAAAGGTGCTCAGTAATCCTGGCCATATGTTTAGAGCAGGGCAAACTGAAGGGAGCAGACTGCACAGTAAAGCCCACCCTTCCATGACAATGGGGACAGACTCTCTAGGGACAAAGGCAAAAACCTGATCCCCAGACAAGGATGTTGTGGGGGGGCTTGAGAGACAAGGACCACACAGGATCAGGGCCACCAGACACTCTGCTTCCCACAGGAAAACTGCTCTTTTCTGCTTAAAGAAGAGAGTACGGTTAACTATTCATTTTTAGCTGCCTTATGCTTGAACATCAGGTCAGGAGTCAGGACAAACAAATCTCAGCCTCTCTCTTAATAAAAGTTTCTTTAAAGAGGCCACAGTCATATTAGTGATATTCTAAGACAGTGTTTTTTGAAATGATGGTCCAAAAGGCAGTTTGTCTTTAACAAACTTATGTAAAACAGAATAAACACAATTTAAAAAATGGACAGTTTCAGCTCTAATTTCTAAATGGATGAGCCACATTCAAAGATGATATATAGCCTGTATGTAACTGCACTTCAGTTAAATTAATGTGGCAAGTCTACATAGTTACAGTATCAGCTACAGTTAGGCTAATTAACTATATTACTTGGTGGAAGAATTGTTTAATACTATTATTGATAATAAATGAAATTATGTATTGAACATTGGTGTCTTTTATCATTATGCTGGTACCACTGCTTTATAACAATTTTAGCCACTTGAGTTCTTACGTTACAGTGGTTTTACCTCACACTGTGCCTATGAACACCCCTTACTGTGGTAAAATAACTAACGCTTAGCTTCACATGGCTTCTTGCTTTTATAAAATTGCATTTTAAGACAAAATCTACATAAAAATTTCATTGTGTATTACAGAAAAGCTGTACATTACATTAAAGGAAATAATGTCTTGTTTCTCCAGGCTGATCTGAAGGAGCGTTACTCCGTGAGAGAACTTTTGGCAGATCTGGCAGGGTGCAGGGCCAGTCGAGTGCTGCTGTTTGTGGAGCAGAGCTACTGTGGGGCACTCAGCAGGAGACTGATGAGGTCTCTCAAAGACGTCAATGTTGTGCTGCTGAATGGGCTGCCCTGGGTGAAGACAGCTGAGTTTTGGGCATCTCTGCACCCATCCCAGTGCCTCATAGACCATCTCAGTAAGGTAAGAAGAAAAACTGCATGACTTTACAAAGCATTTCCCAGTTATGTACAGTCAAAGCCAAATAATATGAATATAGGCTATACATTTTTTGTAAAATTCCTTCTTTTCTTAAACAAATAGCAGAGTTCTATGATACCACGAGTGGGTGATGCTGCCCTGGGCCTGCTGAATGTCACTCTGGCAGGTGCTCCGTGTAACTCTACCCCACCCCTCACTGAGGCTGAGATGCGGAAGGAGTACATGGGCTGCCAAAACCTGCCTACAGCCCTGTGGTACCAAAAACGGCCCAAGTCTGACAACAACAGGAACTGAGGGGAAAAAGCATAATGCCAAAAACCTCTTTGACCACTTTCAGGACTTTAAAATGGACCAATGCTACAGTTTTCCAGTCACCTAATTCGGACACTTCAATGTTCAGTTGGATCCCAGTTTGGGACACTCCAGTTATGGAGTACTTCCTTCTAAAAGAGAGGAAAACATGTACCTACCAGTAGTCCTAAAAGTATGACTTTGTATAATCCACAACCTTTAAACCATGACCAACCATTTCCTCTTCCAATCAACCTGTGTGTGCATACTTAATTCACCAAGTGAAGCACATAGACCTTGACAAGCTGTTGAGGAATGTACAACAAAAAGTGTGCTTAAACAACTGAAAGAAGAGGAAGTAATGCAGGACAGAGACAGAGAGAAAGTGTCTCTCATGTCCTCACTCTGAACTGCAGTTCCCCTGCTTGGCATCCCATGGGGTGCATCCCATGCTCAACTTCTCCTCTCTCTGCCTGCCATGGGAGTTCAGCCCAGGGGCAACAGCACTCCTTTACCAGAATGTTCTTCCTTGGGTCAAAGCACAGGGCACGCCTGGAACTAAACAATGGTGACAACGCCACTCTGATACACACCTCACACTCACTTTAACATTTCAGGACAAATCTACATGCACCTCCTCCTTCAAGCTTAATATGGGACAGAGTGGTCCTGCATGATTTAGTAATGAGAAATGTTTTTCACTGTGTCTGGACCCTAGCAGACACTGGGCTCTGCAAGCATGTATGTAAGGAAGAACTCTTACTCCCTTATTCCACTCTGTTCTAAACACTCTGCAGCATTTCCTTATCTTCTCATCCATTAAAAAACTAGTAACAGATAACGATGACAGTGACGAGAAGATATTTCAGGCTACATGCCATTCCAAGCTGACCCTATGGGAATTCCTACACATTCTTCATAAATTACCAACAGTCTGAGGACATATTTCTGTAACATTTTTCTGGCCTAATTTACATTAAAAGTTAAGACTGTGTAAAAGTTCACAGCAGTGAAACCAGCAAATGAGCCACAATCCATATGGACCCTCACTCCTTCCTGGTTTTTCTATACTATTGGCCAACCCCTCTCAAAACAAACATCAATGCATTTAAGTCAATCATTATAAGTCTGAGCCTAAATCATTCAAGACAAATACCAATTTTTTGTAGTTCAGAAATGTGTTATTCTGTAAATATTTCTGTCATGTTCTGCTTAATGTGTTTTATTGTCAGTAGTTCTTACATGTCTTTGTGAGTGTTAAACCATAGCTTGAGCGAAAAGATGTAAATACTCTAAATAAATTAACTTTTGTACATAGTCAGGGTTGAATTTATTTACAGACTTTATTTCTAGTTTTAAAACTAAAAAAATGTGTTTTATTAAAATGATTACACAGAGAATGAAAATACAAAAAGTAGGTTATAAAATCTTTGTTCTACAGAACATCCAGCTTTTGTTATACCAAAGCAACCACTCAATAACATGTTATGATAGCTTTTAAAGGCTATAGGCTAATCTTCCCTTTTTGGTATTTCTGTGAATGTCTAATTCATATTCCTTTATTACCTACCAGCTTTGTAAAAGCTATTTATCTTTTAAAATGAATTCATTTTATCATACTGTAACTCACAATTTCATTCAGGATTTTTAAATCACCCTGCCCTTTTTGTTAAACTGCATTCAAACCACATTGCAAAGCATGTCATTGATATTAAAATTCTAGCTGAATGTAGATGATGAGTGTTTCCATGTACATTTTATAATCTTATATATGTTAACAAAGGATTAAATATTTCTTTGGAAATTACATATTACAAAAGGGGATAGGTTCTCTATTTGTTCCAATAAAGAATTCACACTATTAAAATGGTCAAACGTTTTGGCTAAATCCAAATTAGTCCAACAATGGTTATATCACTGACAAGAGTATATGGTCTTTCTAAAAATATATTTATGTAGAAAAAAATATAGGCAGCACAAATTGACAGTGTACATATTACACATACTACAGGCTCCTGAAATAATAACTACAGTTATAACATTGTAAAATTACAAGAAACTGACAAGTACATACTTGCATAAATTTAAAGCAATATGAACACTGTAATATAAAGTGTGACCAAAACATCTTGTAACAGCACTATAATGAAACAAAATTTGTCAGATGGTGCTGAGCATGTTACCAACAATTCCCAACTGTAAAACACAATGATCAGTATGACAGAGATACTTCCACATCTCAATCTACACAATTCACTGAATGGGAGTGTAAACACACCAGCCGACCTGACGAAGTGTAAATGTGTATATATTTACTGCTGTGGCTCCAGTGGTTGATCCTCTGTCTTTGGGCTCTGCTGTTGTTTTAGCCACAATGCTGAGTACAGTCCCCCCATGGCAAGCAGCTTGTTTTATTGGTAAAGGCTTACTAGTTTCACGATAATGAAATCTAATTTACCACATTAACATTGAAATAGTAATTATTTTGCACAGAACCTAGAACTGCAGTGTGAACATATGTGTGAACATGTGTAACTTGCATCAAGCTAAATATGAATCTCTTTTTTGAAACAGTGGGTAAATAGTTCATTTCAGTATTTTACAATGCTTCATAAATGCTACTGATGCAAAAGATTGTGTTGATAAATTAGTTTAAATGTTAAATGTAAACAGTGTGCACACCTGCTGACTTGTCAGCCAGATTTCAAGCAGGTTTAAAATCCGTCGTAACATCTGCAACTTGTCAGGCAATGGTTCTGTAATCTGACACTTCTAGTCGCAGACCAGTCACCGACTCAAAACAAGACAAGCTGGAGTCAAGTAGTCTGCGTTAGGCTTGATGCAGTACCTCAGTGTTCACATCACATGCCCAGTGTGAATGCTATAACCTGTTAATATGGCCTCTGAAATTAATATGCGCCGCTCTATGAAACAGGTCTTAAAGCAGCGGTTTAACCTTACAGGGGATTGGAGAAGCCAAGCGATGGCTGACTCCAGAAATCACTTCAGGGCGAGGGAGTCCTCAGGACATCTCCATTTCCTTTCACTGTTTCTCAGATTGCCTAAAACACAGAATTAGGAGGGTCGGTCTAGGGTCAAGTTTGCTGAGGCATCATTTACTCAGAAGTATGACTTCAAAAGCAGACACCATACAGGGCTTCAAGCTCTAGGAGTGAGAACGTGGAAAATGCTCATCTTGTAATGGAATAACACACCAGAATTTATTTCAAATGGTCCTGAGTAAAAAAATGAATAAAAAAAAAAAATATTCATATTTCATATGTAGTAACTAACATTAACCAAGATTAATAAATGCTAGAAATATATTACTCATTGTTAGTTAACATTAATTATTGTGATAACTAATACAAATACATACTAATGAATACATAAAAGTGTTGCCGTTTCCCGTATAAATAAATAAAAACGACCAGTGCTTATCCTCAGTGTGTGAATTTTACAGCAAAGTGACTTTCTGTAGGTCATTTTCAGGTGTGAAACAGTTAGCCAAATGGAAGCTATTTGAAAGTTATATATATATATACTGTATATTCACAGAATGTAAATCTATATAAAGCGAGTACATGTCAAGTTTTCTTGATGTACTTACCGTCCAATACCAATACTAACACCGATAACATATGTGCAACTTTAAAGGAAATCTGTCTGATCGGAAACAGTGCATTACATGACTTCACAGATCTTCTTCAGAGTGCCTGGTATCCATATGCAATGACACAGATCATGTAGAGCATGTAGCCTACATCCCAAGCTCAGTAAATACAGGTAATTCTTAATTGGGAGAAACGGTGCATTATTTATTAGGGCCCAAGCACTGAAAGTGCGGAGACCCTATTGTTCTTCTAAGGATTATTAGGGCCCAAGCACTGAAAGTGTGGAGACCCTATTGCTCTTCTAAGGATTATTATTAGGGCTCAAGCACTGAAAGTGCAGAGACCCTATTGTTCTTCTAAGGATTATTATTATTATTATTATTAATATTATTATTATTGTTCTTCTAAGGATTATTCTTCTTCTTTCAAGGTTTTCGGTACTTTTGGGGTACTTATCATGCATGAAAACTCTTGAAATTTTGTACACACATCAGAGTCGTCGGCCGTTAGGGCTGGGTGTGTGCAGGGGGGGCTCTGTAGCGTCCCCTTTAAAATGGGTGTGTAAGACGACCTCTGTAGCACCCCCATTTTCACCTACAGTCACCAAAATTGTTCTCCTCAAGCCGAACAACATTCAGACTCACAGTCATTAGCTCCACCCAACAGGAAGTCAGCCATTTTGGATTTTCTGAAAATCGCAGTCTCTGAACTTTTAAATACTCCTCCTAGGTGATTCATGAGACTGTCACCACATTTAGACAACATTATGCAAGACATTGAAGATGCTAAATTGTGAACAGATTTTGATATATCGAACGGTGTTGCCATGGCGAGGCATTAAATTAATGGTGAAAAATGGGAAACAGGAAGTGTTTTATATCTTTTGTGTGCAATGTGTGATTTAGATCAAAATTGAGATGCATGTTTTGTTTAGTCTTGGGGGCTAATCGCATGGATTTTACTATTTTGGGTCACAGTCATAGTGCCACCACCTGGCAGCAAGATGTGTGGCTCTTACAACAGACTTTAAAATAGTCCTCTTATAATTACCCAAATTGCTTTAAAATTGTTTAGAATAATGTAAAATGTCAAATGCATGTGTCCATCTTGCATTGTTTTCCAAAAGCCACCGGGTGGAAATGGACCAGTTGTGCTTGGGTCCGTCATTGCAGCTTGCAGCTATATTTATATATATATATATATTTTGTTCTTTCTTTTAATAATCCTAGACCTCTTTGTCCAAACAATTTACAGAACACAACAAGAAATTGCCTGTTAAGGGCCAGTCTGTGGACATGACAAGATGTATCCATTAATTCCTGTATTCTGAAGTTATTAATCCCTCATCTTCCTGAATGGATATTCCCACCTCTCTCTTCTTGTGAGAGTGTGATACCCTGTTTCTGTGGGTTAAAAGCCTGTGTGTTTACATTATAGTGCCAGTAAGGGCTGAATGGTCAAGGTGTATAGTTACATCCCTGATGGCTGTATGTGTGACTAAGTGTGTATTGCAGACTGTCTGTTGGCTGTAGCTCATATATCAAAGGGCAAAAGGGAAGGACAGTGCATACAGGGTTAACACCAGGGCTGAACGGTCAGGATGAATAGAGATGTCCATTAGTGGGTCACTGCAAGTGTGTGTGTGTGTGTGTGTGTGTGTGTGTCAGGTTTAACCCTCAGACACCCAAGCACTGATATTGATGATATATTTTCCTCCTTTAAAGTGTTGTTAGGAAGCAACTGATTATTGATTACTGAAAAAACCTTGATTTGTAAGAATATTTTGTTTTGGTTAGCATTTTGTGTGACTTAAGCAAGCTGTGACCAGTTTATTAATCAATTGAAAGTTTCCAATACCAAGAAACAGCAAGTCGTCTTGGGCTGGTATTGTAATCTCAACATGGTGGTGCCATTGAAGGTGCACCCAGCTCCACGAAGAATAAAACGTATTACTTTTCTGGGATTTTCATCTCATGTCAGTGTACAGTACATCATTTTAAACATAAAAAAATACTATTCATTTCTTTGTGTAATACATTTTAATTGGCTGAAAATTACTGAATGCACCATTAATTCCTCTTAACAAACATTGCAATTCTCCTACAGTGAGTCTACGAGGGTTACAGAAGGAACTGTATGTGTGTGCAGCACCTGAGGGCCTGCAGTGAGACAGGACACACAGATCAGGCAGGGTGTGGACTGCTCGGACACTGAGAAACTATTTCCTGTCTCTGGGAAGATGAGCACACACTTGGGTTAAGACCAAAGATCTACTAATAACAAGAAAACCGCCTCTGGGACACACACACAGTCCTTAGGTTTCCTAAGGATGATGAAGACCCTGTCTGTCCCAACATGTCTTCTACGGTTCACTCTCCACTGAGCCAAAGGAATTTCAGTCAATCAGGACAGAGAGGGTGTCACATTTCCTCTTTTATACTGGCTGAGATCTGGCCGTTTTGAGGGGGAAAAGAGCCGTGCAGGGTGTGTCATCTGAATCTTTACAGTAGGGGTTTCTCTCTATAAACACAGACGTTGGAGGACACACACACACCCAAACAGACTACTGACCTTCCTTGTTCTGCAATCCTGCCGTCATGAAGAACGAGGATCTGATCGGAGTTAATGATGGTGGTTAACCTGAAAATACAAGCATTATTATTATGATAATGCAAACATAGTGGTCCCAAACTGTATTTGGATGTTTAAAAATGGATGAATATCACTGCATTAGTAACAAAACATGAAACAAAGTGACATCTGCAACAAATTATGCAAGACCTATTACGAGCTTCACATTTCTTTTGCAATTACTTTTAGCCAACTGGTCGAGAGTTCATTTCAGTGTATATATGAAGTTAGTTCCCCTCAAGTTCATACAGGTTACCGAGAAGAGTAACCACAGGTGTAGTGATTCTACTACTATTAAAAGTGCACTATTGTTTAATCCAAGATATTAGAATCATTTCATTGTATATAAATTGTTATCAATGACTGATTTTTTTTTTTCTTTTAGACTCATATTTAAATGTGCTTTTATACTTTGTAATTTTAAGTATTTTAATGCTGTGTGGATGCCTGGTTGTGACCTTTCTTTGCCAGGTCTCTCTTTCAACAGAGATTTAAATTTCAATGGGACTAACATGGTTAATAAAGGCTTAATAATTATTAATAAATAACTATAGACAATGTTGGTCTATGTTTCACAACCAGAAGTTTTCCAAATACTTTTTGCTTTAATCTTGAACAGTACATCTATTGTTCTATCAATTAAAACCTAACAAACTTGAAATGTTTAACAATCATGATTTGAAGTTCGATGACAATTCCTCACGCTTGACGCATGGGCAGAGTAGGTGTCCTCTGCAAGTCATACGAGTTTGAGACAACATAAGGGTAAAGAGTAAATGATGAGAGAATCATAATTTTTGGGTTAACTATTGTCCAAATCTGATCATTGTCATCATTAGAAATCAGAAAACATATTTCCTTCAAATGTTAATTGTGCAAACAGCATGTTGATGAGTGACAGTGAAAAGCCTCAGAGCTGATAGAAATGAAATTATCGCTAATTCCAAGTGCATGGTTGTACTTCTCTCAATAAAGCTTAAAGGGCCATGACAGACAGGAAACAGATGACTTACTCTTAAGCCTATTTTTATTACCGCATCACATCAGAACATAATCCTTGTTTTTACCCCTTTCACAAAGCTGAGCAATTCTGCCACAATTGTACTGTAAATGCATTCCCTAATTTAAAGCAGCACAATCTTTAGGCACAAGATCCCCCTTAATCTAATCCACACACATACGCGCCTTCTTTAGTTCACACCCAAACCCTTTTTGTAGGTCATCCTCAGCTGCCCTTCATCTTCAAACAAAAGAGCAGAGACTTTTTTATTGATTGCTAACCCTAGAACCACCACCCCAAACAGATCAAAGTGACAGCAATGTTTCAGGGGCTGGACAGGATCAAAGCTTGCAGACTCTGATCCCGAAGTGTTTACAATTTTCTGAGAGAGCAATGAGAGACAGAGGGAAAAACATAAGACAGACAAAAAAGAGAGCAAATGAAGGAAACAGAGACACTGGACAAGCAGAGACTGCAAGATTTTGTGACAGAGGGAGTTGTGGAATGTGACAGAGCAAGACAAGAAGGTGACTAGAGGAGAGGAAAAGAGGGAGGTGTCTGAGTCAAAGTCAAACGTGTTCACCAGTCTCATAAAACACCAATAAAAAATTATTCCACACTAATAACTAACAGGCACACGCATGTTTTCTGTTGAGGAGTTAGTAAACCTTTATTGAGCACTCTGTGTGGACTAGGAGTGAAACGGTTCCTGTTAAAAAAAAACTTTTCTGTTTAGTACGTATGTATCACGGTTCATCTCGTGTTTGATGACACCTCTTAAAATGTAAGTATTGAACATGAATTGTAAATATAAATTGTGTGGTATCCATTTTCAAGACAAAGGAAAAGAAACTGCAAACAGATGTAACAACAAACTGAACAATGAAAACAAATTTGAATCTAATGAAGACGGGTGCCCTTTAAGATTTTAGACTTCCTTATCCATTGTATTAGTTAATTAAGCGACAGTCAGTCTATGCAGTCTATTCCTACACCGACACCCTCTTGAGGAAGGCTCTGTAGCCAAAATGCATTAGTGTGCAGTGACTAGTCTTTGTAAATGTTTTATAGTCCATGTACAAAGAGTGAAATTAAAATAACAGCTTTTTAATGTTAGTATAAGAAGTCAATGACAAATTTGAATATACTTGATATAAAATGAGTGGCCAGTCTGACGTGTACATAGATTGAAATGTTTGTGCACACATGCAACATCTCAATCTCACAACAGTTTGTTAGCTGCAATATTAGGAATAATAATAATAAAAAAACAAAACATTTATAACTGTTATTTAAACTGCAATAACGGCATTGAGACGTCTTCTCCCAAATGCTTAATGAAACAACCCTGCTTTGTTCCACTCCAGTTGTTAGGTGCTATCTTTGTCCAATAGAGGTACGTTCCATTCGACTGATAGGGTCCTGCGAAGTGGACTTCACATGGAATTCTGCCATCTCAAGTGAGGAAGGAAGCGTGCATGTTCAGTTAGAAGGGCACTCAAAACGGCATAAGGAATAAGTGTACATTGATACTTCACAGGAAGTGGAGAGGGAAATGTATATGCCAGTCATTGCGAACCATCAGATGACTGACGTAGTTTGGCTAAAATAAAAGCTAACATAAAATAAACATTGACGTTGGTGTTTTTATTCAGCTTAATTTACCTCAGGTTTGCTTTCTATGCAGTTGTGCGCAAATGTAAAACGCACAAGATGCGAACATTACTTCCATTTTCATGACAATAGGTCATATAACAGTTAAGAAGACACAAATTATTTTAGCCACATTTATATATATATATATATATATATATATATATATATATATATATATATATATATATATATATATATTAAACAGCAACAGTTATTCAACTTATGAGTTAAAAGTCTGGAGAAATACTCTCACTGAGTCCTTTATAAGAAACACCTGCAGAACTGCTTATTTATGTGACTTTCTAATCAGCCAATCATGTGGCAGCAGTGCAATGCATAAAATCATGCAGATACAGGTCTGGAGCTTCAGTTAATGTTCACATCAACCATCAGAATGGGGAAAAATGTGATCTCAGTGATTTCGACCGTAGCATGATTGTTGGTGCCAGATGGGCTGGTTTGAGTATTTCTGTAACTGCTGAGCTCCTGGGATTTTCACACACAACGGTCTCTAGAGTTAACTCAGAATGGTGCCAAAAACAAAAAACATCCAGTGAGCGGCAGTTCTGTGAACAGAAACACCTTGTTGATGAGAGAGGCATAGAAATGCATCTATTCTCTGACTACAAACTCATCAAACATGTATAGTAAGTTCAGCTCTATGGTTTGTGTACAGCTGTGTTGTGTTCTGTGTTAGTATCACTGTGGCAGACCTGTCTTTTCCACAACAATATGTGTTTTTGCTTGAACGACCCATTTCACGAGCGGGAGGTTGGGTGAACTATTGCTCTCGTGCAGTCTTATGAACATGCAAAGGAGATCAATGGTCGCTCAACAGTTTCACTAAATAATAGCCCACATTAGATTTCAGTTTGTTTCTCACCAAACCTTATTGTATGCTGTCAGAACCATCATAAATCACATGGGATAATTTGATAGACTTCTGAATTATACTTTTGCATTCTTTTGAAGCTTGAAGAGGTAGTCACCATAAACTGCAATTGTATGACATCACCAGTGCTGGGTAGTAATGGATTACATGTAATCTGGATAACGTAATCAGATTAAGAAAATCAAGTGCTTGTAATTGGATTAAATTACATTTTAAAATACTCGTAATTGGACTACAGTCCAGGAGACACGGCAAAAACATCACTCTGCAATGTAAACTCTGCCTCCCAAAAGTTAATATCCTGTCAACTGCGAAGGCTTCTACGTAAAATCTAAAGAAGCATTTGGCTGTATGTTTGCATGTTTTTTTAACTTTACATTGCAAATCTAACCAACTCAAACACATTTTTTATAGTATTATTTGAATTATCACTCTGTGCGTAATATAACCATGTCACAATGTCTTTGGAAGGGTTTTATCCATCAACGCATCAAAATACTCAAATAAACGTCATTTCATATTCAGTTGGATTAGCGCCACAAAGTTACTTTAAATTTTTTCAATTGCTTTTGTAGTCGGCTTCAAAAATGTATATGAATGCACTTTTGGTTTAGTGATGTTTTTTGACGCTGATTCACAAATATACAGTACGTAACTGGTCTGATCTCTTACTACACATGGATGGTGTTTGTAAAATGGCAAAATTGCATGAGCACATTTGTGTTAACGTGCCCCGGGAACCTGTCCATAATTTTAGAAACTCCAATAAGAAATGCCTATTAGACTCAAACATATATGAGTCTGTCTTTGATGGAAGGCCTAGACCTCTATCAGCATCACAGGGGAAAATATGAAAACTTCCTTCATATTTTTACATTTGCAATCATTTATCTGAATTTGTGGACATTTCAGAGAATTAAACCATGCAGAATTCGGTTGAAAGTAATCCAAAAGTAATCGGAATAGATTACCCCAAAAAATTGAATCTGTGAGATTACGTTACTGATTGCATTTTTTGTCCTATAATTTGTAATCAGTACCTGATTACAATTCACAAGTAATCCGCCCAGCACTGGACATCACTGAGCACAATATTTTTTCAAAATTTCTCCCTTTGTGTTAAGGAAAAGAAAGAAAGTCATATGGGGTTATAACAATACAGGGGTGAGTAAACAATTACTGAATTTTCATTTTTGGGTGAACTATACAGTACCTTTAAGAAAACCAGTTGTTCTGCAAAGAGCGTCTGTAAATAAGCGCATATTCAAAAGAGAGACTCGAATGGCTTTACCTTATACGTGCAATGCGTGATTAGAGCGATTTTTTTTATTTTTGTTGTTTTTGATCAACAACTGACTGTAAAGAACAGGAAGGGTGTTAAAAGAGACATTATTCAATGACAAATATGTTGCGTGGATCTTGTCTTTGGACACGTATTACACGGAACAACTTTAAGCTCTTAACACGCAGTGAAAGGATCTTGCTGCTGTACTGTATACTCAGCAGCTATACTATACAATCATTGGTTTGTGAAATCTGAACATTTACCAGCCAGCTGCCAAATACTATACAAGTATATACATTTTAGTTGCATAGCATGAAATTTGGTCGCAAATGCAAGTGATTTCCTCGTTGTAGTTTTTTGGTTGCACCAAATACTTTTTTGCAAGTTATTCTAACCATCTTTGGAATGCTCCTGGGCAGCTATTTTTCAGTGTATCCAAGCTGCATACAAGTGCAGCTCCTATCTACTTGAATGGGGAAAGACCAAAATCTCCAAAATGGTTGGTCAAGTTTATTATCAAAGAAAATACTTCAGATCATCATGACAACACTGGTATCATAAACTGTGCTTCTTTACCTCAGATTACACTAAAAAACAAAATTTTCATGGCTTGTACAGCTAATGTACATGCACATTCTTGAGTTGATTGACAGGAGATGTCTGTGTCTAAAAGGTGATTGTCTCTTTTACCTGCAAGTCGGGACTTCCTTTCTACATCTGTTGACCATTGGGCATTCCAATTTCTCCCATTCATTTTAATAGAAGTGACCCGTCTCTGCAAAATAGTCTCTGGTTGAGCATAGAGTAAAAGATCGATCTTGGGATTTAAGAATCAGTTTCGAGACCGTTCAAATGAAGATCGTGATGCATCTGAAAATCAATATTTTTACCCACCCCTTGTCAGCTAGAATTTAGGCTCAAGTATCTGAACATTTGTAACTGATTGCTGAAGGAAAAAAGACAAGCAGGGGTCATGTACATTAACAAACAAACAAAAAAAAAAAAAAAAGGTAAAAACAGCAGACAATGCCTTATTCCTTGCAGATGAATTTATGTTGATTCACAAAAGTAACAGTGACAGCAGTCACAGGGAATACTGTAAATGCATGGGGTTAGGTCAACGTTGCCAAAGATAGATCAAAGCTGGAAAGTAGATCCAAACTCAGTGCTGTGATAAAGTATTTGCCCTGATTTCTTCTGTTTTTGTGTATTTCTCATACTAAATTGTTTCAAAAATTCAAACAAAATCTAACATAAAACAAAGGCAATCTGAGTAAACACAAAATACAGTTTTTAATGATAATGTTATTTATTGAAGCAAAAATGTTATCCAATACCAACTGGAAAAAGTATTTGCCCCATTATATTTACATTTTATGCATTTGGCAGACGCTTTTATCCAAAGCGACTTACAGTGCACTTATTACAGGGTAACCTGGAGTTAAGTGCCTTGCTCAAGGACACAGTGGTGGTGGTTGTGGGGATCAAACCAGCAACCTTATTACCAGTTATGTGCTTTAGCCCACTACGCCATCACCACTCCAGTTACTTAGTTACTAAATCCCCAAATCTATGAAACTGCATTCATAATGGAGTTCAGCTGGACTAGACACACACAGGCCTGATTACTGCCAGCCCTGTTCAATCAAATCAACACCTTAAAAGAACTTTTACAGCAGCATGCAGTTGGCTAAATGGTCTCACCCAGTAGCACACTATGCCAAGGTTGAAAGAAATTCCAGAAAGTTGATTGAAATACGTCAGTCTATCCAAAGAACCACAGTGAGAGCCATTATCTCCAAATGGCGAAAACCTGGCAGAGTAGTGAACCTTCCCAGAAGTGGCCGACCTTCCAAAATTCCTCCAAGAGCACAGCGACAACTCATCCAGGAATTCACAACAAAACCAAGGACAACATCCAAGGAACTGCAGGCCTCTCTTGCATCCATAAAGGTCACTGTTCATAACTATACTATCAGAAAGACACTGGCCAAAATGCCATCCATGGAAGAGTGGCGAGGCGAAAAGCACTACTAACCCAGAAGAACACTAAGGCTTGTCTGAGATTTGCCAAAACTCACCTTGATGATCCTCAAACCTTTTGGGAGAATGTTCTGTGGACTGATGAGTCGAAAGTTAACTGTTTAGAAGACAGGGGTCACGTTACATCTGGCGTAAATCCAACACAGAATTCCACAAAAAGAACATCATACTTGTGGTCAAGCATGGTGGTGGTAGTGTGATGGTGTGGGCATTCTTTGCTGCATCAGGGCGAGGGTGACTTGCAATAATTGAGGGAAACATGAATTCTGCTCTCTACCAGAAAATCCTAAAGGAGAACGTCTGGTCATCAGTCCATGAGTTGAAGCTCAAGCACAGCTGGATTATGCAGCAAGTCAATGATGCATAGCACAAAAGAAGCAAAATTAAAGTTTTGGAGTGGCCTAGTCAAAGTCCTGACTTGAACCCGATGCTGTGGCAGGACCTTAGACTTATCTCCAGTTATCAGAAGTGTTTGGTTGCAGTTGTTGCTGCTAAAGGTGGCACAACCAGCTATTAAGTTTAAGGGGGCAGTTAGTTTTTCACGTGGGTGATATAGGTGTTGGATAACATTTTTGCTTCAATAAAATATCATATATATATATATATATTTGAAAACTGTATTTTGTGTTTACTCAGGTTGCCTTTGTTTTAGGTTATATCTTGTTTGAAGATCTAAATAAATTTAGTATGAAAAATACACAAATATATAAGAAATCAGGATACTTTTTCACAGCACTGTACATGTAATTATTGTCTGTAAAAGGTACATTGGGAGAAAAAATGTCCAGTGCTCAGAGGTAAATGAAAGTCCGCTACCGCAAGACCAGTAGTTCTCACCTCCAGTCATGTGTTTGGTGCCTCAGGTGCATCGGCAGGGGCTCCTGGTGTAAAATCATCAGCTGTTGTGACGGATAAAATTGCTGGGGGTCAGTGCAGTGCTGGTCAAATGGGGTCCCATTTAGACTATGGTCAAGTCAAATCCCGGGAGTGTTTTTATTCAGGGTATTGGGTTACAAATACTTTCTGTGCCCCTGTATAAAATTTAATAAGATCTCTTGTTGGGAGAAGTTAAGACTACTATACAACCTTGTTTATCCATAGGAGTGGACATCATTTTAGGAAATATATTGATAGGAGGACACACGTTGTGTGGTGCCCCATCCCATCCTGTTGTCAAAATGATGCCATCTCTCTCCACTGAGTCCGATAAGAGTGTGCATGAATTCCTAGAGGTATTTGTAGCTTGTGCTGTACCTCGCTCAATGAGCCATGCATTGGAAGACGCAAATTTAAATGGTGAGCAAGAAAAATCCTTTCTTGCTAAACCAGTTAGTTTGCACACTTTTCCTTCATCGGGATCCTATAGAAAGCCAATTTCGGCTCAGCAAGAAGATGCAGGTCTAGCAAATTTGTTTGCTAAAGTTAGGTTCCAAGGAAACATAGAAAGTGTTGCTTTTGGCTATTTCATGCAAGATGTGCTGTTGGTTCGCAAATGGTCACCATGAAGTGACAGTGCCGTGGCCGAACCCATGTTTCAGATAGTACTGTAATACCAGCTGGTTTGCATGACACAGAATTGCAAAATGCTCATTGTGATGTAGCAGAACCCTATTTATTTCAATCTTTAGTTGTCCTATAAAGATCCGAAGTGATAGGGGGTCAAATTTCCTGTCTCGAATGTTTGCCCAAATAACAATTCAACAATTACATGTTAATCATCAGAAAAGTAGCTCATATCATCCCAAGAGCTAAGGACCTGAGGAGATCTTGAGCGTTTTTCCAAACCTTGAAACAGTTACTGCGGGCTCATTGAACTGAGCTCAACAAAGACTGGGAAGAGGGTCTCCCATGGTTAATTTTTGCTGTGTGGGAAGTAACCCAGGAGAGCACAGGCTTTAGCTCCAATGACATGGTGTTTGGGCATAGGGTGAAACGTCCTTTATAAACTCTGGATGGATGAGCTGTCAATACCAGTTACCAGTGAACCTGCAGTCAAGTTGGTGAATGGAAATTTAAGCAAGGCCCAATTGAAAATGAAGTTCTTGTTTTAACGTAGTGCTGAGCGCAGGGAATGTAGCCCTTGTGATCATGTGCTTGCATTGCTTCCCATTACAGGCTAACACTTTTTGGCTATATGTGCGGTTCCTTATACAGTAGATTGATGGGTGTCGGTGTCGTAATTCAGAAAAATTGGCAGAGTTGGTAACTATGTACGGGGATTTGCCAAAAGAAAACTGTATTGAATTAAGATCTCTTATGCCTGAGTTTCAGTCACTGTTTTCTGATACTCCATCGTGTACTGATTTAATATAACACGATATAGGTGAGGGATTCCCAACCTATTCAACAGATGTTTTATTGGGTATCACCTGAAAAGCAAAACATCTGAGAGGCTAAGGTTAAGTATCTTTTATATAATGGCTTAGCGAAACAGGCCTATTTGTGTTGGGCATCTACTCCTAACCCTAACCTTTAGGTTTTGCACTGGAAATAGAAAGGACAATAATGTTACAAAGCCTGATTTCTTCCCGCATCTGCACATGGAAGATTGTGTAGAAAGCATGGGTCCAGCTAGGTTTGTAACAAAGATCGATCTCCTAAAAGGATATAATCATGTTCCATTAACGCTGTGCGTAGGAGATTTCTGCATACATATCACTTATATTTCTATACCATCAAGGGTTTTGAACTTCGGAACATGCCAGCAGGGATTTGTGGTTTATCTAGACGATGAGGGAGTTTGCAGTGAAATGTGGGAAGAACATCTTTGCTGTATACATGCAGTGTTTACACGTCAAATAGAAGCAAAACTCACTGTAAATCTGGCAAAATGTGAGTTTGCGAGAGCTACGGTAACCTACTTGGTGAAAGTGGTAGTTTAGAAGTTCTTAGTCCATCTACAACTAAGAAGGAATTAATGCATTTTTTAGGGATGGTAAGTCAATTTTGCCATTTTTGTGATAACTTTTCAACAGACATGGCTCTACTCACTGATCTTCTGAAAACGGAGACCATGTTTAAAGGACTAGTTCACCCAAAAATAAAACTGTCTCATCATTTACTCACCCTCATGCCATCCCAGCTGTGTATGACTTTCTTTCTTCAGCAGAACACAAATGAAGATGTTTGAATGAAATTTTCTGCTCTGTAGGTCCATAAAATGAAAGTGATTGGGTGCCAAATATTTTAAGCTCCAAAAAGCACATATAGCCATCATAAAAGTAACCCATATGACTCCAGTGGATTTATTAATGTTTTCTGAACAGAAACAGATAATAAAAGAAACAGATAAATATTAAAAACTTTTTGACAAAAAATTCACAAGGGTCGAATACACACTGCTTCTCACGTGACGTAAGCATGTTGGCAAGTTCATGTGGGAACTAACACATAAAATACAAAAAAATATGGATGCACTGTGCTGTTTACAACAGAGAAGCATAGATATTCATACATAGATTGCTCATTCGGCTGGTTTGGATACATCAGCAGTGGCGCCATCTTGGAACAGTGAACAAGGAGAGTTGTTTGAATCGGTTTGAATGCAAGTGAATGGAGGAGATGACTCAGACCAAGCTCCTTGCTCAGACCGCTGCATTAGCTGCTTTTGTGTGGAAACAGTATTGCAGTCCATGGGAACAGCTGCTAATAAGGGATCTACGTATGAATATCTTTGCAGAGGAGGTTTTCGCGCTTACCTCACGCGAGAGGCAGTTTGAACTCCACCCTCATCAACGAGCTGGCCGGAAGTGAACATTTTTAGTAAAAAAAAAAATTTAATATTGATCTACACTGGCAGCCAAAAGTTTGGAATAATGTACAGATTTTGCTGTTTCGGAAGGAAATTGGCAATTTAATTGAAAATTCACCAAAGTGGCATTCAACTGAACACAAAGTATAGTCAGGACATTTGTAACCCAGATGTAAAAAAACTAAAATATGTGAAGAAACTAAAGACAAGTAACTAGAAACAGAATGAAAACCAAAGAGTCAGAAAAATATACAAAATTGTATATTTACTATTAATACTTGCAAATATATGTAAAACATATTGCAGATAAACTTGACCAATAAGAGTTTGGATTAGTGCTGCAAATGTGATTTATCCAATCAGCCAATCTTGCTGTAGCCGCTGACTCCACCCTAGAGTTAACGCAGACAGACACAAAGAACAGACAAAGTAGCGAAGAACAACGAGATGCCAATCAACTGCGCTGTTAGGAATTTATAGCAGCAAAAGTCTGAAAAATAGAAATGATTAGTTTAATCTTAAACTAAAGCTCTAGAAAAAGAGAAGAATACTTACCTGAGAGTGAATCTTGATGTCTAATCGAGATAATGATGAGTGATGACGTAAAGTCATTTCTTTCACTGTTCATCCGGATAAAACCTGGAAGAAAAGAACTAAAGAAGTTTAGTTTATTATCGAGGAAATGTTTTGTTCGAGTTTGACCACGTTTTCAAAGAGGATAGAGAACATTTCATTGTGGATGCTTCTGCATGAACTTTCTGTAAAGTTTGATGGTGAGCCAAAATCCCAAGAGTCTTATCTGAACTGTGAATATCTTCTGTTCGTGGATTTCCAAATAATCTTCAATTCATCTCTACTTTGAATTCATTCGACAACGAAAAGGTTGAGGTATTTGTGAATCTGGACATTTATTGAATGTTTATTCTTGAAACTACTCTGAATTTAGTATTTACTCATTTGGTAATTCAGTTGATTGATTATTGTTTGTTTAATTGTGTAATTGTTTATTTGAATTGTATTGGTAATTAATAGGTAACTGTAATTTTATTTGTTGGTTTTTTTTTACATTTTATTGAATTTAATTGGAAAAAGAGTAACACAACATTTAAATTGGGTACCAAAATAGGAACTAAAATCATAAAAAAAATAAAAAAGCTTCAAATAAACTAAATAGGTGTAATTAGATTAAATTAACAATTTGAACGAAATAATATTTAATTAAAATCTCTAATTGTGTTTATTGTATTATTATGTGCTATCTTTACTACGTGCACGCCACCCGCTACACATTACTAATGTAAAAAACAGCACCATCACTATTTGAAAAAAGTAATCAATCTAGACAGGCCCCATTTCAAACAGCCTTCACTCCAACACCTTATCCTTGAGTAATCATGCTAAATTGCTAATTTTGTACTAGAAAATCACTTGCCATTATAGCAAACACAGTTGAAAGCTATTTGGTTCATTTTGGTGAATGATGCTTAACATTATCTTTGTGTTTGTTTTTGAGTTGCCACATTATGCAATAGACTGGCATGTCTTAAGGTCAATATTAGGTAAAAAAAAACAAAAAACAAAAAAACGGAGATTTCATACAAAGGTGTTGTCTTCAAAGACAAAGGACAACTGGCTCTAACAAGGACAGAAAGAGATGTGGAAGGCCAGATGTACAACTAAACAAGAGGATAAGTACATCAGAGTCTCTAGTTTGAGAAATAGATGTCTCACATGTCCTCAGCTGACAGCTTCATTGAATTCTACCTGCTCAACACCAGTTTCATGTACAACAGTAAAGAGAAGACTCAGGGGTGCAGGCCTTATGGGAAGAATTGCAAAGAAAAAGCCACTTTTGAAACAGAAAAAACAAAAAGAAAAGGTTAGAGTGGGCAAAGAAACACAGACATTAGACAACAGATAATTGGAAAAGAGTGTTATGGATCTTAACCCCATTGAGCTTTTGTGGGATCAGCTAGAGTGTAAGGTGCGTGAGAAGTGCCCAAGACTGCCACATCTATGACAAGTGCTACAGGAAGTGTGGGGTGAAATGTCACCTGAGTATCTGGACAAACTGACAGCTAGAATGACAAGGATCTGCAAAACTGTCATTGCTACACATGGAGGATTTTTTGATGAGAACACTTTGAAGTAGTTTCAGAAGTTCTGAACAATTTTTCAAATTGTAATAGTAATTTTTCACGTTATTAATGTTCTGACTATACATTGTGATCAGTTGAATAAAAGTAACAATTTCTTTCCATAAGAGCAAAATCTGTACATTATTCCAAACTTTTGGCCACCAGTGTATTTCTTACACCTAGCATTTCACTTCAGAAGACATTAATTAATCCACTGGAGTCATATGGATTACTTTTATGATGGCAATATGTGCTTTTTGGAGCTTCAAAAATATGGCACCCATTCACTTGCATATTATGGACATACAGAGCTGAGATATTCTTCCAAAAATCTTAATTTGTGTTCTGCATAAGAAAGTCATTCACTTCTGGGATGGCATAAGGGTGAGTAAATGATGAGAGAATTTTCATTTTTGGGTGAACTAACCCTTTAAGTGGTCTCATAATTGTGCGTGTTTGAAAATGCAAAACTTCTCTTGAGCACTGCCCCTATTCTGACTGTGCCTCGATGGGATTGGCTCTTCCAAATTTAAGTAGATGCCAGCCAGGTCGGTGCAGTGTTGCTACAGATGGAATGGTACTGAGAGACCAGTAAGTTTCTTTTCAAAGAAATTGAGCAAATACCAATTTAACTGTTCAACAATTGAAAAAGAAGAGTTGCAATTGATTTGGGCACGTCAACATTTTGACGTGTATGTGGTTGGAGATTCCGTGCCTGTGGTGGTGTTTTCTGACCCCAATCCACAATTATACATTCTTTGCATTGCTCAAATCAGCACCTTTATTTCCCTCTTTGTTTGTGCACTCTGGTTGTTAGTGCTATTTTTGTCCACAGGGTGGAGTCAATGAACAGGTGTAACAAGTTACCTGAGAAGAGAACTGGATGGAGCAGCTTGTAAAAAAGGCCTTTCTTCTCAGTGTGTGTGCCTCCCCTCACCAGCACCTGGATTAGCTTTTGTTTTCTTTCTTTACTTTCTTTACATTTCCTGATTATTTTTGTCTACTTTTTTAAAACTTTGATTGTTACTTTTAAATTACAAAATAAACTATTATATTTTGCTTAATTACATCAATGTGTGACCTCTCTATTCATGTTTTTCTGCCTTGAGCCGGGTGGTTACTTAATCCAAACCCTAAAGAAGGTAATCACAGATACTGCTGATCTGTCTTGTTTTGATTGTATCTCTGCTGTGTGATGTTGAACCCTGACGGTGTTGGAAGTGTGTAACAATGATTTTTGCCAGTGACAACAACTGTTCATGTCAATTTTCTATATATTACAATAGATGTTGACATTTCACATAATGTAAATTGTTGTTTGTAATTTTACATGTGGTGCATTTTCATGCAACATCAGGCGTAATGCTTGTAAAAGTGGGGTAAAAGAGGCTTTTTAAAAAAAAAATATTGACAATCAGATTGAATCAGCCAATCACAGCAACATACCAGGTATTGACTGAATGACAGTTTGAGAAATTTGAGAAACCAAACCATTAGAAATTTGAACCGTTACACTCTAAATGTGTATCGTGCCGAATCTTTACAAAATACTAATATACTCCCTTTTATAACACAGACATGCAGGTGTAAACTATGACCTCAACTAGTATGTCATATACAGCTTTAGTGAACTGGTGACCGATGATTGCTATTGTTGGGATTGACCTTCATACACCTTCTATGTCTTTCGACAAGGGTGTTTTTCTGAAGACACTGGGTTTAGGACAAATAGATCAATTTAATTAATGCTGGCGATCTTCCACAGATAGCCCAACAAAAGCTTTCATCAATACATGATGCTATCTCAGGGATAAAGCTTTGCATTTGTAGTAGTTGACAAAAGGATTGCTGAAATGTCTATATTTCAGGACCTGGACATTGTGGAAAATCAGGCTAGATATAGACATTTGGATGTGGGCAATGTTTTCCATCATCAGTATGAGTTGCAATAGGACCTCTGTTATCATATGAAACAGGCCTACCTGTGTGCCATGACAAGAGTGGTATGACTAGCGCACAACTTGGCGAGAGACTCCTGAATGTTACGATCCGTTTGACTATCTAATGCAGATGTGGCCTAAAGTAAAGAGGAGAAACAGGACTGAATACATGCCCGCACTTCATAAACTGTAGAACTTCAAGAAAGACTTTACATCAAGCAAAATTATGCGAGGGGATGTAAGTATTGTGCGAGCGATGGCCACTCTTTGTTTCTCACCCCCACTCAACTTCAGACCCCTTTCAACCACTTCAGTGTCATATCCTGTCAATTATCATAAGAAACAGAATGAGACCTTTCCCTCAGACTTAAAGGAATAATTTAGCCAAAAATGAGAATTTGGTCATCATTGACTCATCCAAACCAATTAGATTTTCTTTCCTCACATACAAAAGGAGATGTTTAGAAGAAAAAAGGAGCTTTGAAGGACAAAGAAGCACCATAAAACCACCATAAAAGCAACCCATACCACATGCTCCGTGTTGGGGAGTAACGGAATACATGTAACGGGATTACGTATTTAAAATACAAAATGTAAGTAACTGTATTCCACTACAGTTACAATTTAAATCATTGGTAATTAGAATACAGTTACATTCAAAAAGTATTTTGATAACTGAAGAGATTACTTTGCATTTTATTGTCATTTGTTTCATTTAATATTTAGTCCTTTCAGATGGAAAACATTTATACATATAAATGATGCGATCCAAAGTGCATTTGATCAGCGGTAAAACACTTTCTTATGATGTGTTACATTCATACGAGCAGACAGAGAAGTAAGTTTGAAGTTTGGAGCAGAAGAAATAGAAATAAACCTTGTGTAAATTGTCAGCTTTACGCTAAGATAAAATGCTATTTCTAGTCATTTTACATGCACGTTACCAGGCACGATCATATTTTTTTATCAAGAAAATTCATGTTGGATCATAATTTATTTGTATTTTTCTAGTAAGATCTTTCATATTAGGGCAATAATCTTATTCTTGATAATAATTTTTGTATCGTTTCCTGTAAAAATATCTAAAAATCCTTAAAACAAGATCAATTTGATCTTGTTTTAGAAACAACACTGCATAAGATATTTAGGATTTTCAGAGAATGTATTTTAACGTGTATTTTGTCTTACTGTACTGGCAGAGTTTTTATAGTCAAAATAAGTGAAAAAAATCTACCAGTGCTGAAGAAGTAATCCAAAGTATTTAGAATACATTACTGACCTTGAGTAATCTAACTGAATACATTACAAATTACATTTTACAGCATGTATTCTGTAATCTGTAGTGGAATACATTACAAAAGTAACCCTCCCAACCCTGCACATGCTACCCATGCTACATGGCAAGTCTTTTGAAGCTACACCATAGCTTTGTATGAGCAACAGGCCCAAGTTTTTTGCTAAAAATCATCCCCTTTAAATTTCGTCATAATCGGTCACTGATTTTGCTTTGTGTCACCAAGTTTGTATATGCACAAGCACGGATGAGATACGAGAGATATGGTGGACAGCATGATTTTCAGACATTGAAGACTTTATTTCAGCTTGTTCCCCACACAAAGCTGACATAATTTAAGAAGACTCTGAATATAGTGTGAGAGTGTACTTTATGGTGTACTGTAGAGCAAGAAAATCAGTCGTCACTGTATGCCTTCATTGTATGGAAAAGAATAACTGGAACATCATAAAGATTGAAAATGTCCTGTGAAATTCTGCTTCTTAACAAAAATGTCTAAACATAGCTAGGAAAAGTCAGCACTCCCCTACTGTCTGCAAGAGACAATATCTTATCATGGATGTCAGCAGACTTTGCAGCCTCTTCTACTTCATGATCACTTGCGGAGATGCGTCCATAGTGAATGTTTTCATGGATATTGTCATTGAAAAGAACAGTGTCTGGAGGAACTACACCACTGTAGGATCAGAGGGAGATCTGCTTTACCTGTATGTTTGAAGATAAACATGCCATGAAAGGTAAGCCAGTCATATAAAGAAAGAAATGTCCAAATAATGCCTTAAACATTTAGAATCTCTTCATGTTTGCGCAGTGTTGTATACCATTTTAAAAACAATTATTTTAGTATTTTTGTCATGCAGTCCATCTTTTCTCTGCAATTTTGAACTTCACAAAAGGACTATCTAGCTCTACAATATAGCCAACATCATAACAACAGGTAAATCATGGACAGGTGGGCCTTGAACTTTAAAGTACTTCACCACTTGAGGGTTTGAAGGTCTCCATTGCCTTTGAAAGCTAAGAAACCATGTGCTGATGGGCAATGAAGGGGTCTCAAGCTCTGAAGATCTGAAAACCCAATTAAAAAGCATGGTGACAATCTTCACATACTGCCTGTTGTTGGGAGGGGTGTGGAGATAGACCCCTGCCGAGATCCAAAGCCTGGCAAACTCTGTGAGGCAGTGCCAGCTGACATCAAGGCTTTCCAACAGCATAAAGAGGAGCAGAAAGAAGACAAAGTAGGCACAACTTTTAAGTAAGAGTTCAGCTGGCCATTCTAAGCCATATATCAAGACTGTAAATGAAGTTAGAGGGCCCCATTGCAAGAAAGACAGTCTACTGTGTTTCAATCCAGAGTTCCACTTCTGGTATATTTCTACTTTAGCATAAAGAACTATATTAAGGTTAATTAGATTTTGTGTCTTGGCAAAGATGATGACATTTTATATCCTAACAAATTAACAACCATAATCCATAACACTGGAGCTAAAAAGACCTAAAAGCATGAAGATCATGATGCCTTCTTTGCCAACACAAAACCAGATAAGAATAGAATTTCCTCTAGAACAGTACGTTTACATAGGCAGTTTTAATCAAGCTACAGGGGGATTTTGCGTAGTCGAGCTACAGTCTTCATCTGTCTGTCCAAGTATACGTGACACAATGTGTAATGAAATATTTGAAAGAAGGACTAGTGGTCAACCGATATATCACAGAGGCAGATAAATCGGCCAATATTTAGCATTTTCAAATTAATAGTATCTGCCAAAAGCTTTTCGCATTTGGGTGATTAATTTCGCAAGCCGGGACAGTGCTGAAGGAGCCGTCTGTTACAAGTAGACGACCAATCACAGTCAGCAGACGTTAGTGTTGCCACATTCAAAGTGGAAAAATGAATGCTAATTGTGCTTTTGTGCACAATCAGCACCATTATAGGTATGGTTGAGCAGATCACTGTGATACACATGAGTCAACTATGCAGCTGTTGCCTGGAGGGGAGGAGTTACAGTATTATTTAGATTATGAACAATTATGGTTGACCCTGTTTCTTTAAGAAAAACTTTTTAAACTTTTAAAATATCCTATTGATTAATTATAATTTATTTATTAATTAATTTCAATTTAGAAATATTTCAAATATTTTCATGTTTCAATAAATGAATTTATTTGTTAAAAATCAAAATTTTGCAGAAGTGAAGTGCGTGCTGATACAATCACTGTTAATACTAGCCATCATTTGTGTGTCAGTCGATGAAAATGATTAATTATACTTACATTCTCTGTAATTTAATGGAGTCTACATCTAAATTCTTTGAAAGTGCTTTCCATATGTATAAAAGGAGCGTGTCACAGTCATAGAAATATGCCCGACAATCATCAAGAACGCAGTTAATGCACAAAAGAACAACATTTTCAATTCTGCTAATTCATTGCCTACAGTTCTTTTACACTACCAACTTCTTATGAGTGTGCTGTCTTGGTTCATATCGCTAGTGCTTGAGGGAATGGACTATATAATAGGAGAAAAAAAAACGGAGAAAACCTCAGAATTAAATTGCATTTCATCCAGCCAATTTTGCGCGTTGTGTGGGCGATTTCGCCAAACCCACTTGCTCCTAGACTTAGCAAATGCTTGCACGAAAATATCAAAACTTCATGACCATGCCTACTGACTCTGTGCATGAGACTTATAGCATAGCGCTGTGCTTAATGCTAGTGCTCTTAAAATAGGACCCTGTTTCTTAAGAAGCACAGACATGATTGCTGACTGCTGACACGACCACATGCTGCTTCAGGTCAGACAATCAGTCCAACATTGGTGACCGAAAAAGCTTTTTGGCAAACTATGTTGTTCGCTTTATACTCATCAGTTACGAGACAGACCCACTGATAATTCTTCTCCCATTTTACGGGCAGACATGAGTTTGTAGACTGTGACACATTTGTGGTTTCTGGGCAATGGAGGAGTCAGGAGGCAGCGAACTATCAATGTGAGTATTTTATTTACTCGTTCAGGGTCACACAAAACTTTAACATAAAAGGGCTCTTAGTGGCCAAATGTAAACAAAATAGTCTTGTCGTTTCTTGCTACAATATGACGGGCACATGCAGACAACACTCTCCTCTGTCACTCTTTCTCCCACTCTGCCACATTTGTGTGCTTTTTCAGGTCTCCCTCCGCCATCACTATAACAAGAAACAGGTGTTAGAGATAACGAAAACCAGGTGACGAGCCTCACAGCTCTACCTCTCCTGCAGACAGACACATGACCACGCCCTCATCCCCACAAATACATTTTGTTAAAACATGCAAATCACAGGTGCATCTATGACCCGTAGACTCTGTAACTAGGGCAGCAAAGACATTGACTTGCAATCTCATGCAGAAAAGAACTTGCCTGTTATTCTCTGCCCACTGATTTTGAGCTTCTCTGCCATTTCTTGAAATTGATGTGGTTTTATTTCGCTATCATGTTATTCTCCCCACTGCGAGAACCTTGCGTAGTTATTAAATTAATCTATATGGAAAAACCGGGGAAAATTGCGTCCCAAATGGATTTGATCGCATCATTTCATCTTTGAACATAGGACGATCCCATATTTTACGGGTGGCAACCGTAGCAGATGAGCTTGATGTTTAAAGTGCTTTTGTATTTTATTTTCCCTCTCTCCTCAACAGCTCCCTGTAACTTTTAACTGTCTTTCTAGTGATAAAGTAAAAAAGTACAAACTATTATATCATATTCCATCTCTAAATATGCAGACTGAAAATATTTTAAAAATTAAATTCTCAAACCTCAAAGAACTTGTGCAAATCCAGCTATTTTTTCCTGTAAAGCGCACATTCCTGTTGCGTAATCATAGATCTTCATCTTAAGCGTGCATTATATCAGCCTTAATCAAAACTTTGTACTTCACACTCACGAATGTTGTGTGACGGACGCTCTGTGACAAAAGCAGGTTGTGGTCCAGGCTGTGTAAATTGGAAGCGGTCAGGAGATTGCTGCTCTTGCTGGATCCGCACAATTGTAAGTGATAGAGCAACTTATAATAATGTTTATCCCAGTGTGTGTTCCATATGTTAGGCTGGTAAATCGTATTTTTCTGTTGTTTATGGCTTTATAAAACTATTAATTTCCTAGTCTGTGTCATGATAATCCATTTGCATATTGTTGGGCCTACACAGTTCATGGTAATTTTGGATTTTGGCACTGTGTTGGGTCACAACCACTTGATATACAATGTGAAATCCTTAAGCAAAACCTGTTGAAAACCACTGGTTTATTGTGCACAATCATTTCTCATACCAAATGTCCCTATATTTAGCCTTACATATTTCACTGCATTATCTATCATTTCTGTTAGACCGCAGAGATTCCATTCCTAAATGGAATGGTCTGACTAATCAGCATAGACATTCTAATTATCCAAATCACCATCATCCAGATAAACACTGTCTCCTCATCAGCACTAAGACCAGCTATTTGAGGTTAACATGCCTCTTTTCTTTCACCAAGTAGAGGCCACAAGATTATCTCTAATCAGAATCTGAGGCACTGTTAAAGGAATATTTCACAGAAAAATAAAATTCAGTCATCATTTACTCACCCTCAATTTGACTTTTTCTTCTGTGGAACCTAAAAGGAGAAGTTTAAAAGAATCTTACAGAAGCTAATTTACATACTATAAAAGTCAAAAGGGATGGACACTGCCAAACTACAAAAATGATATAAAACCCCTATAAAAATAGTCTATATGACTTGTGTTATATTCTAAGGCTTCTGAAGCCATACAATATGTGTGAGGAATAAACAAACATTTAATAAGCTATTTGCTGATAATCCTACCCTCATCAGCTCTCAAATCTCATTTGTGTTAAAAACAGCATATCGATGCGCCAGGTTAGATGTCAATGCTGCCAAATGCTATTAGTTGTCATGTGTACAGATTGTGTCGGACCAAATTTCATGCTGAAGTGTGAATTGGGAAGATTATCTGTGAGTAATTAATTAAATTCCAATCTGTTTCTTACACAAAGTAAACTTGTGGGTTCAGAAGATTTGGAATATAGCATAGTCATATTATCTACTTCTCTACTTCTCCTATGTTTCTTTAATGGTACTTTTTGGTCATTTTGAAGTTTTCACACCTCCTTACACATTTACTTTCACTTTATGTACAAGAGGACCTCTGAGATTCTGCTAAATTTCTCCTTTCATGTTTCAGAAGAAAGCAAGTCAAAGTGATTTAGAATATAAGGATAAATGCTCATTTTTGGGTGAATTATTCCTTTAAACAACAGGACATGATGGATAGATGAATATGAGCAAACAGAATGGGTAGAAAGAGGGGAAGCAATCATTATCAGATAAAACAGAATGGATCTAAGAGGCTGGAAACTGGGCTTTGATGACAACACTATTACAGAGGGAATGCGTGTCTTTTCTAAAAACTGAACAGAAATGTTGCAGTCAAGTCCAGACATAAAGTCTGTACAAATCAATATTTAATTAAGGGAGACTGTCTATAAAGATTAGAGTTTGTGTCAATGAGGTCATAGCACAGGTATTACCAGACTTGTATTACCAGTCTCAGGACTGTCTCAGCTTGATAAAGACAAGAACAGTGTCCCATAAGACCATATTTTTACCCAATTCAATACACAAAACCTTTCATGCTGCTTTAGATACAGATAGTGCCGCTCCTAACCTACCGGTTGAGCCAATTTTACTATGTTGGGCTGGTCAGGATACTCAAAAAAAAAAAATGTTTTCAGGGAAATGAACCTACTAATGGATGACTTAAAGTTGTCCCTTCATATTAAGATTGGATAGGAGAGTTTAAGTAGTAGTATTTAAAAAAAAAAAAAAAAAAAAAAAATTATCTTTGGTTATTTGGAGCTGCTCTTTTGCACTCAGCTTAGGAAAACTGATCCAACTAATTTAGACCTCAACCATGTAATAAACAGAATCTAACTGTTACCACTGTAAAAAATACTGAGCTTAACCTTAACCTCAGTAAGAAAAACAAATCCTAATCTTACCCACAACAAGAGAAACTCAAAATAAGTCTTTAAAGAAAAGCCACCATCTATGAGCACCGATAATGACAGGGCAAGAGAGACAGAAAGAGCAAAGAGCAAAGAGTGTCTTGCTCAGGCTGTTCAGTCTACAATTAATCCATGTGGTGAGTGGAACCAGCCTCAGTCTTTTGACTTCAAACGCCTGACGAATTAGATCCCTCCTTTGAAGTATTCTTTTTTGCTATTTTCTTTTGTTTATTTTCTATGTTTTTTTTTTAGTGTGCTTAATTTGCCATCTTTTCATTCTTTCTTCCCATTCACTTGGCTCTTAAAAAAAGTCAATATCCTTAATTTATGAACTAATTAACATCAGACTGGGCAGGATGAGAGAGGGCTTACTGCAGCCATGTGAAACACAAATGGCTTCCCAGGTCTTTATGGGAGTGCAGCATCTGTCCCCTGACAATGCAACTTTTATCCTAAGAGACGGGACTTTCACTGTTTCCAATCCTGTTTGCAACAGCATTCACATTGATTTTGAGCAGACAGACTTAAAGTGCATAAATGTGGTAACTTCTGTTCACAAGGTTTTGGACAATTGCACACTTTCAGTAAAACTCGTAAGACAAAAAATGGATGTCCGTCCTCTCAACAAGTATGATTCAGACAGTTATCTTCAATTTTACATAATTCTATTTACATGAGGATTGTGTACAAGTACTTTTCCTTCTAGAGATCATAAACTACACCATCTGGGACTAACTGACCAGGCTAAAAAGCACCGTTCCCATCAGTGAGGGCCATTAGAGTAGTCCTGGGTTCTTTCTTCTCGCTTTCTCTCTCTCTCAGAAGGCATATACTCCATAGGGGTTGTACCAACTAGTCCTTTAGTTCCACTAGTAAGTGTTTTGGGCCTGTGTTGACTAGATGTGGATCACATGACTTCAGCTGCACTCGTTCTATATGGTGACACCTGGAGGAAAATACCTCTGTCCACAAACTGTGTCCCGTTGTATTTGTGTCTAATTATTTTTTATCTGGAAACCTGTAATGGCCAAATATAGCACTTTTGGAATTACGAGAATGAAAAAAAAAAAAAAGGAAGTGCATTGCGTTCACAAAGCAAGTTATAAACTACTTCTAAGATGGACTGAGTTCAATCTATTCATATAAAAGCCAAAACCGAGAACTGCGCCAAGGCCCCTGAAACTAAGTGTCATCCAGAGTCTAAAAAAACAACAACAACAAAAAAAAAACAAGGGGAAATTATTATTTTTGAACTGTTCATGGCAGAGGACACAAACACAAGGACCCCCTATTTAAGAAACAAATGTTACTAATACTTAAAAGGTCATGACATGACATTTTTTATTATTTTAATATGTTCCTTGAGGTTCACTTATAATATAAGTAAAGTTTATTGCACAAAAAAAAAGTAACATATTTGTAAAACATGTTCATTTTCCACCCTCATTCTGACCTTCTGTCAGAAACGCTCAGTTTTTTTGCTGCTTCTCCTTTAAGACTTGGCAGTAAACACCCACCATTATGATTGGCTCTCCGCCATCTCCTCTTGCCATCTCACTGACCACCGCTACTGGGCGGGGCAATGAAAGTGATTAGGTAAAGTAGGCTTTGATGTGTTATTGTGGAGGAGATCAGATGCAAATATCTACTACAGTGTGACATCACAATGTTGAGGAAGTAGAGGAAGAGTCGTTTTGGCAGCTTAGTTTCAACAAATACTCTTTTTGCAGTGATAAGGAAGTTTTGAGTTCTGAAACTCATGTTATGACCCCTTTAAATGGCACTTAAAGTAATAGTTCACCCAAAAATGAAAATTCTCTCATTATTCACTTACCCTGATGTCTTTCTTCAGCAGAACACAAATTAAGATTTTTAGAAAAAAATGTTGAAGCTCTGTAGGTCTTTATAATATAAGTAAACGGATGCCATCAGGGTGCTGGCTATTTGATGGTTCAAAAGGCATATTTAGGCAGCATTAAAATAATCCACACGACTCTAGTCGATCAATTAATGTCTTTTGAAGCAAATCGATAGGTTGGTGTAAGAAACAAATCGATAATTAAAATTTTATTAACTAATAAATCACTTCCTGCCAGCAGTCGACGCATCAGCGACGTAAGCGCTATCACGTGTTCACGCGAGAAGTTGGAAGTGCGTGCTTTGTATATGTAAGGGGGTTCAGTGGAAAGGAGGAGGCGAGAACCGGCTTGCCAACTTAAATAATAATTTAATGAACAACTTAAACACACAACCAAAACCACACAGTACAGCTGCCTGCAATTCTCTCTCTCTCGAACTGTCGCTCCCGGCCGCCTTTATCCCTCGCGCACCCCATCAAGCTGATTGGGGACAGGGTGTGTCTCATTCCAGCCCGGCCCCGCCCTCCTCGGCTCTACAGTATACAAATGTGAGAGTTAGTTCATTTCAAACAGCAATACAGCGCTGGGCGGAAGCAACGATTTAAAGTTAAAAACGTTTTAAATATCAATTTGGTTCTTACACCAACCTATCAGTTTGCTTCAGAAGACATTTATTGATAGACTAGAGTCCTGTGGATTATTTTATGCTGCCTAAATATGCCTTTTGGACCAACAAATAGCCAGCAGCCCGTTTACTTGCATTATAAGGATCTTCAGAGCTTCAACATTTTTCTAAAAATCTTAATTTGTGTTCTGCCAAAGAAAGACAGTCAAACACATCTGGTATGGCATCAGGGTAAGTGAATAATGAGAGAATTTTCATTTTTGGGTGAAATATTCCTTTAAATGTTGTCTTTTATTTAAATTGTTCCAAATAAGAAACAGATAATGGTTTTACATGTATACTTGGATTTTATAATGTGGTTGTACTGTATATTCAGTTTACTAATATGCATGTCAAATTAAGTGTATTATATATTCAAAGTAATGTACATGCCAATGCAGTTTAACAACTTTTATTAAAAACTATCCTGACCTGAAAACCTGATTGTTTATATAACAGAGTTCAGCCATTTCATGTCCAATCAGCATAGGAATGCAATTTTTTAGTTCAACAACTTTACGACTTGTCCGTGACACAAAATCAATTAATCATGTATTTAAAACCGAGCTACCTGAGCACTTTCACATGTGCGCACAGCACAATACCTCTAGACCTTTCGTCGGGGAAAACAAGCCATATCAGATGAAAAACTAAAGCAAACAAAATGATTTTCAAAACATGAAACATGCTAAAATTAAATCCACTTGGCGAGAAACAAGCGTGGACATTGTTCTGCATGTGCACCCAAATAGGGGCTGCAACCATTTACTTGAAAGGCACAAAAAGGCTGGGAGGGAACTAACCATGTGCGCCTAACCTGGACCAAATGTACGCAAAACATCTTGTTTACACAAACCTCCACATGCTGCTTTGTTTAACACTTCACAGGCTTTTTATAGACTGCAGTCTCTTCTCCTCAGCACTCTACTAAATCAGACGCAACATCAATAAAGCACAGTGCCTCTAAAAACAGAGAGATTCGGAGGGACAAGGGGTTATTCGCTTGATTTTTCTCCATCCCCTCTTCTGGTTCCCTCTTTTTGTTCTGACATTTTTACACATTATTATGTCTGTTATGTAAAGAGAAGACAATGTCACATTCAGAGAGATTGATTCAGAAGAGAAAGTGTCTCTGGTGACCACTTGCCTTCTGTTAATCAACAGCAACTGAATTAATAACCCACTTTTATGAAGTGTTCCATATAGTGAAATACGACAGATGCACTGCTGGGTCTCAGTATGAACAGTCATCAAAGTGTAATTGCTCAAGTGGTAAAAATCAATGGATGAGATGACAGTCGAAAATAAACTCGACTGTCTGCAACAGTCAGCCACTACACATGTAAACATGCCACAGAGCAACAGACAGTTTTCAAAACACTGCTCTGTTTGAGTATCCCAACCAGCCAGACACAGCAACATCAGCTCATCCAAGGGTTTGAGTTTGGGCCAGCCCGATGTTTGCCTGACAAAATTTCCACACTTAAAATATATATATATATATATATATACCCTTTCTAAAATTTTCACAACGTCAATGAACTCTGCTGCTGTTGGTCTGAGTAGTTTAGAACCTAAATACCTTACCTAACTCCAACCCAGCCTTCTTTAACCAGTTCTCATTAACACACACTTAGAATGCAACCTATAGAAATTAACCTTCCTCTTTCAGTACATTGGCAGGACAGAAACAGGCTTTAAGCATTAGTGCCGTCTGTCAGATGCAAGATATACAAGTGTGTGTGTGTGAGTGCAATAGACCATGTGGCTTGTTCAGTGTGGTTGCATGTGTTCCTCTGCTCCAATCGCTTATGAAATCAATGAGCCACAGCAGGCCCCCAGCCACCCCACATGCTGGCAAACTACTTTAATTTTCTATCATCAAAAGCCTCTTGTAATTCCTTTGGGGGGGGGGGGGGTTATGAAACATTATCTTTTTCATATTAACCAATGAATTTCCATAACTTTTTATGACTTTTCTAGTTGTTTGTGATAACTGGACAAGTATTCCAATTCCAATTTCTGAATCTGTTTGACTGATTCATTGAACCGAACCATTGTTATGGCTTTACTCGACACAAGTGCAATATCTAGCCACTGTAATTCTATACAGCAGAGCATAAATAGAAAAAAATATCACAGAAATGTCTATAACTTCAAAGATGTTATTATTACTATTAATTATTATTATTACTTCCATGACATTTCCAGGCCTAAAAACCACAAAATTAAAATTCCAGAAAGTTCAAGGTTTTCCATGATCACGGGAACCCTGTTTACACCATCTTGCTTGCGTCTGGGCAGCTCGTTTTTTTTTATGAGAGTCTGTAAACTCATAGAGCCAGAATGCACTTGTGCATTTCTTTTCGGTGACAACATTCATAAAGCAACACTCATTCCGCTGTGAAGTGAATGAGAAATTGCTCTGATTTTCTGAGTCATATTTTCCCCTCTCCATCTGTCACACATTTTCAAAGCAGACATGAGGGTGTCAATATTGCATGGAGAAGGTGAAATCAGTGACCACTAGAATGAAAACAGCCTAAAGGCATCTGCACCATCAAAGGCTTTGCAATTCAAATGTTGATCTATTATTTCCGTGGGAGCTCTTACCTGAAAAAATGAGCACAAAGAATGACAAACAGATGTTTCTTGCAAGAATGTGTGTTAATACACGTGTCTGTGTCCTATGACTGATGTCTAGAATCTGACATAGTTAGTTGTGCAACCACTTGGTCATGATGATAGCTTAATGTATTTTCACTTTTAAAGTTACGTGGCATCCATGAAAAATTACCTAATATGCTGTAAAACACATCTAAATAACAGCCAGACACCAAAAAATGACCATAAAATCTAAGAATGGGTCAACCAAATAGTTGATTAGTTAGGGGAGATTCAAATTTATCTAGATTTTCTCTTGTTTTGGGGAGTTTGGCCATTTTTAGCACTGTACTTTTGCATGGGAAAACCTCTTGTCTTTTAAAAAAAACTGTGCCTTTAAAATGTGCCACTATAGTCATATATACACATTCATATGTATGTCTTTAGCCATTGTGTCACAACCCTCTACGGAGACGTTGGAGAATGAATCACCATTGGCTAGTAAATTTTAGTTTACTTTCACATTCTATTCATTTATATGATGTCATGAAATTGCATTTTTTATAATGATCTGTTGATCTTTATAATGATCTTATAATCTGTTGTCACTGTTTGAAATTCATAAAAAAATGTAACAAAATATTCACAAGGTTGGAACCTAATAATGAAAATAGAATTACACACATAACAATTATTGAAATAATTGTATTATGAAAATAATAATATAAATCCTATCAAAACTACTACGCAAAAAAAAAAAAAAAAAAAAAAAATTTTTCTAATAATATAATAATAATAATATATTTACCAAACCCTTGCATAGCTGCGGCACAAGTCTTTTTTGTTAAATTCTTTAATATTAACAGTGTTATCTGAAGTTAAAACACATCACAATGTATGATTGCGCCTTTTATATATTTATATATTTACACATTTACTACACTTACTACATTACTACATTTTGTAACATGTTTGTTTACATGCACTTGTGCAATTCACATTGAGTTTACATTGTTATGTATTGAAAGCGCTAAAATGGTACTGTCTCTTTAAGATAACCAGCATCTATGTGAGCAAATGTTTACGACTGAATAAGCGCAGCGCACATAAATGAGAGAGAAGTTGCACGGTTGTTTTTCCCCTCATTTGTGCAGTGTTATTAGAATTAATGTTTCTTTTTATCTTTTTGATCACAAACTGACTGTAAAGAACAGAAAGGATATTAAAAGAGACATGAAATGAGAATGGAGTGTGTGGACCTCGTCTTGGGAAACAAAATACATAGAACAAAGAAAAAGAAAACTTGTACTTGTATAATATGTGTTGACCTGCTTGTACAAATATTTATTGTACGCCTTCTTAAATTAAAATCCACAAGCCCTTGAGTTTTGCAACACTAACTTTCTAACAGACATCCAACAGATGTGTTACTGGTCTGTCGACGTGCTTTAAAATGGAGAATGTTTATTTTCTTTTCTTTTTTTTCAATTTGGAAGTCCTCATGGTGGCATAGTGACTTGCCTCAATCTGGGTGGCGGAGGACGAATCTCAGCTGCCTCTGTGTCTGAGACTGTCAACCCAAGCATCTTATCACGTGGCTTGTTGAGCACGTTACCACGGAGACATAGCGCATGTGGAGGCCCACGCCATCCACCGCGGCAGCTACGCACAACTCACCATGCGCCCCACTGAGAGCAAACCACATTATAGCAATCACAAGGAGGTTACCCCGTGTGACTCTACCCTCCCTAGCAACCGGGCCAATTTGGTTGCTTAGGAGACCTGGCTGGAGTTGCTTAGGAGACCTGGTTGGAGTCACTCAGCATGCCCTGGGATTCAAACTCACGAACTCCAGGGGTGGTAGCCAGCGTCTTTACCACTGAGCTATCCAGGCCTCCTTAAAATGGAGAATGTTGTGAAAACAGTCCGTGGAAAAGTTTAACCAAAGTCAGAGTTGACGTTGTTAAAAGCAATATAAATGACATTTCACGGCTGAACTAAAGTGATGGAGACAGCGCGATCACAACAGATCTGGACCCACTGCAGCCAAATAATGTCAATTTCCTTCAAAGTGTGCGTTCACGAGACACAACATGCTGTAAAAGATGAAGCTGAATCCAGCTTAATCGCCAGCTTCTAATTCAGTAAAAGGACCGCTATGCTAAATTCTTCTTCGCCACTACACAACTCAATCTCTGGCATGCAAAATCGAAATATTCACTCGCCAGTGGCTAATAACAGACATACAGTATTTTTGTTGCATAGTGCGGAATTTGGTCACAAATGCGAGTGATTTACTTGCAAAGAGGGCTGTGTCCAACTTTTTAAAACACACCTCAAGATCCCTGAATTTCATTTAAAGCTTTTTTGTTGTTTCTGAACATAAGATATTTGATGTGAGATGTTATGGCTTATATAAACACACCCTAAAATACCCATCCAATCTGGTTTATGTGAATAGTGCAATTGTGATTTGAAGCTTGATTACACTTCCTTGCACTTGATGCATGCACAGAGCGCAAGCACGCGCTATAGACGTGCATATCCGTCAAGTGCAAGGAAATGTGTAATTGAGCTAGAAATCATGAAGGCACCAAAGAGACTGCAGACATCAAGATTTATAGTAAAAAAGGAGCTACGTTTTGGTCTGCTCGTGTATGTAAGTATGGATTACCTTTATGCTGCCTTTATGTCATTTTTTGAGCTTGGAAGTTTTGGATCCCATGGACTAATTTCACACAACATACTTCATATAGCCAAGTACTTGGCGAAATATCTATTTATTTGCCAGCACATGCCTTAGAAGTCCAAATGTTCCAGTGAGTTTAAAGGGTCCGGTCTGGCCACTGGTGTGAGGGATGAGATGCTGAACCGCTGACAGCTGCTCTATAAAAGTAATCTACCCTCATGCCTGTGCTGTGAGAAAGCGCTCACTATCTATGAGTGTACTGGCATGCTGACGCACCTCATGCTTCCTATTGCGCTCCAAAACACATTAACGCAGCAGGAATGTGTAGCCATCATGTGCAAGCGTGAAGGCGGTTGTTAGAACACTGCATTTTAGTTCTCATGGATTTGACATGATACTGGAGAGGCTGTGAACATGTGTGTAGGAGAAGAGGAGAGAGAAAGGGAGTAAGAGAGAGATATGACATTTTACTTGTCCTCCCTTTCAATCTCCCCTTCTCTCTGCCAACATAGCTGGTCTGACAAGCTTGTCAGCAGTACTTTTTCCATCTAAATGACAAACCACTGTTTCCAGCTCCAAACACTCTCAGACAAATGATTATCTCAACTATCTCAAGAGCAGAAATAAACAGGAGGTTGCATAAACTATGCTCTTTCCTTGTCTGCTGGGCATTAGGCAAAAATATACTTTTTCTGATTACAGAAATCATATCATGAGAAATCAAATTTTACATCTTAATCTTTTTAGATAAAACAGCTTGAAGCACAATGAAAACATATTATAACTTTCAGAACTCAAACATCCTGCTCAGTCCTAAAACACCAATATTGAAACTGAGCTGCAAAAACAAATCATTAATAAACTTAGCCCAACCAATCACAGTGAGTTAACTGTCACTTTATGCTGAATTGCTGGCAAACAGACATACATTTATTTGATCGAGCTGAGCAGTTGCACAAGCTCTGATGACACAGCTTATTCACGATTGGTCAGATATCTCCGATGACAACAGTGATATGTGTTTCATGGGCTGCGTTCGCAATTGTATACTACACACACTATGTCAGGAATGGAGTAACAAAGAGGACTCAATCGCAGAGATAAGTTTAACAGTCTTTTTTGAATGAACACAGCAGGCAGGTGGAAAGTGGCAAAAATTCGTAAAACCAGCACAGGCTGCAGATAGGAATATCCAGGAATGATATTGGAGCACCCGGGCTGATAATGGCAGTGATCTAAATGTAGAAGGTGAGTAATATATTCCACAGATTAAATGACAGAGTCCAGTAAACAGGTAATCCACAGGGTGAGGTATATCCAACTGGAAGAAGCGTACTAAACAGAGCAAAACAAGAAAACAGACAGCAAACAGACAGATGGCGAGACTGCATGACAGGGGTACTGGAACAATCTGGCGACGAGACAGAGAAACAAAGGGGAATAAATAGCCAAAGCTAATGAGGAACAGGTGAGGGTGCTGCCACGTGAGTGGTGTGAATCAGCGTCCCCATAGAAAAGGTAATTACACCAGCCACGCGGCAGAGGGAAACACACGATTGAAAAAAAAAACACAGACATGCAGGAATAACCAGAAAACTATGACAAACTACTCGTACTAATTCTGCTGTATCAATATGGCAGAAACATTGAGAGTAGTATGGTAGAATGCCATTACCAAGTTGTTTATTCTGACACCTCCAGTTCCACTAACTATCAAAAATCTGTGTTCTTATAACAGTACACCATGTTCACATCATGTTTTATTATGTTTTTCATAGTAATTTCATGTTTATTCATAAAAAAAAACATTTAAAATGATTAAAAATACTGACTCTTTTTTTATAATCAAAATAATATAGGCTTTTATTGCACTTTTTTATTGTACACACAGCAGGCACTGTATTAAACAGCACATAACCCTTTCAAATGAACAATGTTTCTGATTATTTTATGTAAAATTCATGCATCATCTGAATTCAGCTTGGTCTGCAATAAAGAATACAAACATTACGTGATCTGCTGTAACTGATGTAGATACAGTACACAACGGGAAGCACAAAGTGTTCGGCTTGACGGCTCTCTTTTCAGCTCCTCCCCCGACTGCAACTGGCAAATCTCACCGATCAGTAAATCAAGATGCAGTTCAAGTCGAACACACCTAATGGCTTTTGTGAAGAAACAGCTCATCACTTAAAAAATGTAACGCCTGTCTGATATTCTTTAACATGTTTTACGCTAAACAATCCTTTTGGAATGAACTATTTGTGGAGTTTACTACAATAAAATTGCTGTTTTATAAGACACAGACAATTTTGCGACAGGAAGGTGTTAGTTTATGGATCTTCCCATTCATTTGTATGGTATCCGCCAATGGTGACTTACCGCACTGTAAAAATGAAATTGCATTTTATCCAGCTTATGGGGGTTTTTGAATCACAGATACAATGAAATGTGAATTACTTTGAATCTACATAAAACACATGTTAGACAAACAATTTTCCATTGTCCAAATTGTTGTTTTTTTGTTGCCAATGTGAGTCAATTGTTGTGTGGTGATGTTCGGAGCTCATCTTTTAACTTAATGAGGTTTGTTGATTGTCACCGTTATTGAGGTTTGTGTATTAAGGGTTGAAGTTTGTTGTGTGTCTGTCAAACAATTGTATGTACTACCTTGCCTTGCATGACATAGCTCTCTTCAGATACAAATATTGCAGTTAATTTCATAAAGTAATTGAAATGGTGAAAGATGAAAGTTCTCATAATGCTAAATGATAGATGGCTGTACAAGAAATTAGTAGTTCTCTTTCTAACATTCGTTCGGTATCTCACTATGGGAATTCGCCTCAGGTGTATCCGACACTGGAATCAATGACACCACATCTGTCAGCTGGCAGACCAATCACAGCAGTGATAAGGGAGCCCCACCTCCCTATATAAGACATCGCCACAGGTCTCTTCTTCATTCTTGTTCTTTTCCCCATGAAGATTATTGGAAGCTATCCTCAGCAGGACTCGCAAGGAGTGGTCGCTAAACAGTTCGTTAGATGAGCCGTTCAGGTACGTCGCAGAGCGCGGCTTTTTTCTTTTGTGAATATATTCACTGTCGAAGTGAATATACTTTTTTGCTGTGTCAATATGGTTTTTCCGGGCGTTAACCAGTGCGTCAAGGCGGGTTTACAAATTTTCCGGTAGAGTTAAAAGTGGTGGTGTGGCAGATCGGCTGGTCTTATCACATTAAGGAGAGATCAGGGGATTAACACAGAATTGAGTGGCACATTGTGATGTACACTGGCTCTGTGTTCTCGAGCTCAGGTTTCTGTAATGACGACTGCGAACTCACCGAGCAACGGTGCGAAGGGGAAGGATCTCTCAAATCCGTGCACGTGCGGTGCTCTGTATCGCCTGTCTCTGGGTCAGACATTCGCGGGCTGCACTCACTAATCCCGAGTGTTGCCTGCACTGTTCCCAGTTCGTACAGCAAGTTTCGGAAAGGAGGGTGCAGGTCGCGGCATCGAATAATGGGGATCCCTGTTTTTCTCCACCACCAGCAGAGAAAGACTTGCACAGGAACAGCGCAGCTGGGGCTATTTAATGGACAAAGTTTCCACCGATCTGCCTCCTCTCTTTGAATCTGCCCCTTTGGCAGGGGACAGGGAAGAAGAGGAAGAGGACTATGATGATGATTGTCTTTTGGAGGATGATGGCGAGGAGGATGATTCTTGGCCAGGCAGTGCGATGGAAGCATCCCCCTCTCCTGTCCAGGGAGAGCTGGACCTGGTTGAAATGTGTAGACGGGTGGCAGCCAAACTTTCCATCGACTGACCGTCACAGCAGGCAGGCCAGGGTGCAGAGAGAGACCTGTATGACAGTAAACAGCTGCCATTTTGTGCTGCCCCGGTAAAGCAATTATCTTATTATATTGTCAAGGAGATGCAATGTTTTTGGGACAAGCCGTTTTCTCACAGAGTGCCTGTTAAAAGTTTCTCTAGGCTGGATATGCATGGGATGGATGATCTAGGGATGTCCAGCCCCCCACCCCGGTTGAGGCATCAATGGCGAATCACCTCCACCCCGATTTGTAACTTGCCTTCCCTGAAAAGTCACTGCTTGAGCTCTGCAGTCATCACGTTCTGGGTTCCCAATTTATTTTAGAGGTGGGCATTCAGGACCCAGACCAGACCAGTCTCTGTTCCATTCCCTCCTCAAGAAGAGAGTTTGTTCTCACCCCTCCAGCCAATAGGAATAAAATAAGTTTCGTGTTGCACAGCTCTTACAAAAAGATTTTAAGGAGAGTGTTGGCACCAGTTCCCCCAGTGCCTCTCAGTTTGCATTTCCCCTCTCCACCCACGGGATCAGAAAAGAGGAGGACAGTTTGCACGAAAACATGAGTGTTACAAAAATAATACAATTCTCTGTGCATCCAGGCAGTGGACTGAGGGCATAGCAATGTGTGAAAATAAACACAAAAAGCTCCCAAATAATGTCCAATTCAGAGCTGAAATCCCCAGCTGCACCACTAGATGGTGCCGAACGGGGTTATCGCCTGCAATTCGCTGTAAAACCACCTCTCTTCAACAAGGTGTTAATGTCAACAGCAGAGGGAGAGTCAGCTCAGATTTTGGAGGAAGAAATAGCTCATTTTTGACGGTGTCTTTCAGACTGTCATTAGCACTGAGAGTGTTCAGCAAGTGTGTGGAAGCAGTGCTAAATCCACTGAGATTAACGGGTCTCAGAGTGTCTGCTTACCTAGATGAACTACTGCTCAGTGCTCAATTGCGGCAGCAAGCAGACATAGATACGAGAGTGCAGGTGTCTCATTTAGAGAACAAAGGTTTCAAAATAAACGAGACAAAGAGCTGTCTGGTGCCCTCACAAGAAATAATACACCGATCAGCGGCAATATTAAAACCACCTGCCTAATATCGTGTAGGTCCCCCTCGTGTTTAATGTTGTGGCTGATCAGTGTAAATCTGGGTCTCAGATTAAACTCTGGTCTGTATCAAGCGTTTCTGTCAGAGGAGCGCATCGGATCGATTCACAGCTGTTTGTCCCTTTTTCAGAGAGGGAAAAAAGTCTCATTCAGACTGTATCTATGCCTATTGGGTCTGATGGCCTCGGCAGCATCAGTCATTCCATTGGGACTATTGTGAATGAGAGTTTCAGCACTGCAGCACAGCACTTTTGTCCTCGCCATCACTTAAATCACAGGGTGCCAGTGACATCAGAGAGGATGCTTGCTCTCCGTCACTGGAGAATCCCCACTTTCCTTCATTGGGGAATCCTTTTGGGGGTGGTCTCTCTGAGGAAAGTGGTGATGACAGACGCATCACTCACAGGTTGGGGCGCGGTATGCAGAGGCAGAATAGTGAATGGGGTTTGGCCCGCGTCACTACGCAAAACGCACATAAACTTTCTGGAGTTACTGACAGTGTTTCTAGCATTGAAGCACTTTGCACTGTTCCTTCAAAGCCACCATGTCCTAGTCAGATCGGACAACATGAAAACAATGGCATACATAAACAGACAAGGGGGCATGCATTCACAGCAACTTCACACTTCAGCTGATTGTGTGGAGCAGTGCACGCTTTCTCTCATTGCAGGCGACACACGTTCTGGGAGTGATGAATTCGGGGGTGGATCTCCTGTCCATGGGGAATCCTCTATACGGAGAGTGGAAGCTTCACCCTCAGGTGGTAAGTCAGCTGTGCGAGCTGCCATAGATCTCTTCGCATCGCATGAAAACGCTCACTGCCCTCTGTTCTTCTCTGTGGCGAGAGACAGTGTTCCTATTGGTGTGGATATTCTAGTGCATCCATGGCCATTCGCGCTACTTTATATGTTTCCTCCACTGAGTTTAATCATTCCAACTCTAAGAAGTGTAAGAGAATACGGTCACTCAATCATACTTATCACCCTGTACTGACCGGGGAAACTGTGGCTGGCAGAAATAATACAACTCTTGTCCGGCCAGCCTTGGCCCCTCCTGCTGCGCAGGGACTTGCTGTTGCAAGCATGGGGGGGATATATTTCACCCCGACCTGGACCAAGTAGCTCTTTGGGCTTGGCTCAAGAGAGGCTAAATTTGAATGTCACAGGTTTAACCCAGAGGGTGATTGAAACGATTCAGAGCGTGAGAGCTGCCTCAACGCACTCCACATACGATCTGAAATGGAGTGTTTGAGCAGTGGTGAAATGGAGTGAAATGGAGTGTTTGAGCAGTGGTGTGCACACAGACACATTGTTCCATTTTTATGTTTGGTGGCAGAAGTTTTGTTTTCTTCAGGAACTTTTGGATAAAGGCAGGGCCTTTTCTCCCATCAAGGTTTATCTCGCTGCCATATTGGCCTGTCATGTGGGAATTGACTTGAGTACAATAGGTCAACACCCGCTTGTTTTTAGGTTTATGAGGGGCACTCAACATTTGAACAGGGTATCAAAACCGCTAGTTCAGTCATGGGATCTGTCCATGGTTCTGAACGCGCTTTCTCAGCCTCCCTTTGGGCCAGTTGAAAGTATGGAATGGAAGCTCCTTTTGCTAAAGGCAGCTTTGTTACTGGCTCTGACGACTGCGAAGCGAGTTAGTGAACTCCATGCTTTGTCGGTACATCACTCTTGTATGCACGTGTCTCTTAAAACAAATCCAGCCTTTGTGCCTAAGGTGAGTGACTCCGTACTCAGCTGTAAGCCGGTGGACTTGCTGGCTTCTCTCCCACCACTGTTTTCCTCGTCGGAGGATGAGTGGATTAATTGTCTGTGTCCAGTTTGTACTCTATGTTTGTACGTGGAGAGAACTAAGGCATTGAGGAAGAGTAATCTGATTTTTGTTTCTTGTGCTGATTCTCGTAAATGCAGACCAATATCACAACAGCACCTGTCTCATTGGGTAGTGGAAGCTATTAAGTTATAATAGTCCAGGGTTGAAACCTCCGGAGGGCTTGAGAGCTCATTCTGCCAGAGGCATGGCTACCTCATGGGTGCTGTTTAAGGGCATTTCAGTCCAGGACATTTGTTCTGCTACAAACTGGGCATCACCTCACAATTTTGTTTTTCATCGCCTATTTTACAGACTGGATGTTACAGAGCCATCATTGGCTCATTCAGACATTGGTGTGAGTAGTCAATCTGCCAATGTGTAAGAAAAAAAATACACACACAATTCAACAATAACACAGTGAAGCACAAGTGTGTTATTTTGTTTCCCCCCATCCATTCTTTGCAAATTGATTAGGTGGGTGTACATTGGACATTACAAGTCAGTTGATGGTCTGATTCGGACAGCATATCTGCAATATGGGAACTGGCTATATCCCATAGTGAGATACCAAACGAATGTTAGAAAGAGAACTTTAGGTTAGTCATGTAACCCTGGTTTTCTGATAACAGGAGTGAGGTATCTCACCACACTTCCCTCCTTGCAGTTGTACGGAGAAGAGATATGCAGAGAATGAAGAAGAGACCTGTGGTGGTGTCTTATATAGGGAGGTGGGGATCCCTTATCACTGCTGTGATTGGTCTGTCAGCTGACAGATGTGGGGTCATTGTTTCCAGTGTCAGATACGCCTTAGGCAAATTCCCATAGTGAGATACCTCACTCCTGATATCAGAGAACAGGGGTTACATGAGTAAACTAAAGTTCTCTCAACAAGATTTTTTTGCATTTAGTGAATAAACAAATTCACATTGACTAAACAAAGCAATACTACTGAGGACAATTATTAATTAGTTGTTGAGATAACTCAAAAATCTTACTGCATCATTTTGCCTTGATTTTTTAAAGTTTGCACAACAATTTTGTTTTACAGTGTGTCGTAACATGCTAGTTGACCATTATGCTCCCTCCAGTGGTAAAAATGCGGAGATTGTTCTCAGTATATATCTCAGTCGTTTGAAGTCCTTTCAAGTTCACATCAAAACCATTTGGATTCAGACTCAGTTAGCCCATTTCCACCGAAATGGCGATGGTTCGCGTGCCGAGCCTGTGATCCATTGGTTCACGGCCGGGTCAATCTGGAGCCTTTCGTAAGCCAGCCATGCTTTTCCACTAACTTCAGAACCAAGCGGTGATGTAATGGGTTACACGACTACTTTACCTGCCCATAAACAAACATGGCACGTCACAACAGTGTTTGTGTACAGCTTTTACTCTTGTTTTTGAGGACATATTTAAATATACAGAGTAATGCAATCCAACATTACTACATTGCTTAACAAGACTGTCAGAGACAACATCTACGCTAAAGACAACAGGTAATGTAATTACATTATTTTGTATGAACTACGGCTTATGGAGATGGACTTGTATGGAGATGGACTCAAGATGGCACTGAGTATGGCTGCTGCGTTGCGAGCTCCAACACAACATAGTAGTGTTTTGTTTGTTTTGTTCACAATTCTTGTGTTTTTTGTCTTGGATGTTGTCTGCCTTATTGTCTACAACAGACAAACACTTTTGGACATTAGTTCAGCAATTTCACACCGTAAACCAGACTTCAAATTCCTCAATGCCGACCCGCTGTTTACAAACACGCAAGCGGAGCCCTTTGTCTGGGCTGCCCGGCCACGGAAACGCAAAAGGAAAAGGGGAAACAGAATCGGCGTTCTCATCAGAGTAAGACGCCGCGCAAATCGACCCCCGCTACCCACTGTTCTACTGGCAAATGTTCAGTCTCTAGATAACAAGCTCTGCGAGCTGAAAGCGCAGATCTCTTTCCAATGAGAGACGAGGGACTGCTGCATTATCTGCCTTACGGAAACTTGGATGTCTGCGGAGATTCCAGACTCAGCCATTGAACCCGCGGGGTTCTCCGTGCACCAAGCGGACAGAGCGAAAGACCTCTTAGGTAAAAGCAGAGGTGGTGGAGTATGTTTTATGATCAACAAATCCTGGTGTGATCAGAGGAACGTACATTCTATCAAGTCTTTCTGCTCTCCTGATCTGGAATTTCTCATGCTTCTGTGTCGACCATTCTGGCTACCGAGGGAATTCACAGCGATCATTATCACTGCTGTGTACATCCCGCCACAAGCCGACACAGACCGGGCACTCAAGGAACTGTATGGGAGTATAAGTGAGCAGGAAACCGCACACCCTGAGGCCGCATCCATTGTGACCGGGGACTTTAATAAAGCCAGTTTAAAATCAGTCGCACCAAAATACCACCAGCACATTAGTTTCAACACACGAGGGGACCGGGTTTTGGACCATTGCTACTCTCCCTTCCGGGATGGCTACAAATCCATCCCCCGCCCACCATTTGGCAAATCGGACCACTCTTCCATTCTGCTTCTGCCCGCTTACAGGCAGAATCTGACACAGGAAGCACCCACCCTCAGAACAATCCAGTGTTGGTCAGACCAATCAGACTCTATGCTACAAGACTGTTTTGATCACGGGGACTGGGAGATGTTCCGGTCCGCCTCTGATGACGACATCGAGCTTTACGCTGATAGCGTAATATATTTCATCAAAAAGTGCGTGGAGGACGTAGTTCCGACCAGAACAATACGGATCTATCCGAATCAGAAACCATGGATAAATAACGATGTTCGCGCGGCACTTAATGTGCGGACATCCGCTTTTAATTCCGGGAATGCGGAGGAGCATAAACAAGCCAGTTATGCCCTCCAGAACAGCAAAACGCCAGTACAAGAGCAAGATTGAATGACAGTTTAACACCACCAACTCTAGAAGCATGTGGCAGGGAATTAACATCATCATGGACTTTAAAGGGAATAAAAACTCCACCATGAACACCACTGCCTCTCTCCCGGATGAGCTAAATACTTTTTATGCTTGTTTTGAGGGAAATAACACCGCCCTCACGGAGAGAGCTCTTGCGGCCGAAGCTACAGAGGTTAGTTCTCTCTCCGTCTCTGTAGCGGATGTAACCCGATCCTTTGTGAATATTCGCAAAGCCGCGGGCCCAGACGGCATTCCGGGCCGCGTCATCAGAGCGTGCGTGAACCAGCTGGCTGGTGCTTTTATGGACATTTTCAACCTTTCCCTCTCTTTGTCAGTAGTCCCCACATGCTTTAAAACATCCACCATTGTGCCTGTTCCAAAGCAATCAAAAATAACTTGCTTAAATGACTGCCGTCCTGTTGCTCTGACCCCCATCATCAGCAAATGCTTTGAGAGACTAATCAGAGATTACATCTGCTCTGTGCTGCCTCTCTCTCTTGACCTGTTGCAGTTTGCTTACCGCAACAACCGCTCCATTGATGATGCCATTGCATCTAGAATACACACTGCTCTCTCCCACCTGGAAAAAAAGAACACTTATGTGAGAATGCTGTTTGTAGACTACAGCTCAGCATTCAACACCATAATGCCCTCCAAGCTAGATGAGAAACTCAGGGCTCTGGACTTAAACAGCTCACTGTGCAGCTGAATCCTGGACTTCCTGTCAAGCAGATGCCAGGTGGTTAGAATAGGCAGCAACATCTCCTCATCACTAACCCTCAACACTGGAGCCCCACAGGGCTGTGTTCTCAGCCCACTACTGTATTCCTTGTACACACATGACTGTGTGGGAACACATAGCTCCAATGCCATCATTAAGTTTGCTGATGACACGACGGTGGTAGGTCTGATCACTGACAATGATGAAACAGCCTACAGAGAGGAGGTACACATTCTGACACACTGGTGTCAGGAGCATGACCTCTCCCTCAACGTCAGTAAGACAAAGGAGCTTGTGGTGGACTTCAGAAGAAAAGACAGAGAACACAGTCCCATCACCATCAATGGAGCACCAGTGGAGAGAGTCAGCAGCTTCAAGTTCCTGGGTGTCCACATCACTGAGGATCTCACATGGTCCATCCACATGGAAGTCGTTGTGAAGAAGGCTCATCAGCGCCTCTTCTTCCTGAGACGGCTGAGGAAGTTTGGAATGAACCGCCACATCCTCACACGGTTCTACACCTGGACTGTAGAGAGCATCCTGACTGGCTGCATCTCCGCCTGGTACGGCAATAGCATCGCCCACAACCGCAAAGCACTGCAAAGGGTGGTGCAAACTGCCAGACACATCATCGGAGGTGAGCTTCCCTCCCTCCATGAAATATATACAAGGCGGTGTGAAAAAAGCTCGGAGGATCATCAGGGACTCCAGCCACCTGAGCCATGGGCTGTTCTCACTGCTACCGTCAGGCAGGCGGTATCGCAGCATCAGGACCCGCACCAGCCGACTCCATGACAGCTTCTTCCCCCAAGCAATCAGACTTCTGAACTCTTGATCTCCCACGATCAAAATACATCAGCACTGCATTTTATTACCCTTACTCTTATATCTCACACCGGACTGTCATAAATTATATTATTATTATATTATATTCTCTCTTAACAACTGACTATCAACCGACAGCCTGAATGTCAATACAGTACAATACTGTACATTCTATATATAATACTATATATACTTTTTTATATATTTTTATTTTTTATTTTTATTGAAAAATGTGTATCTATATAGTGCGTATTGTATGCTGTACAGTGTATGTTATTATTTGTATATTGTTGGGTGTAATTATGTGTATATCAGATGTTTAAATTGTGCTGTGTTAATTTGATGGTATTGTAAATTGGTACTGTCTCATCACTGTCACGACTGCTATGTTGATCGGAACTGCACCCAAGAATTTCACAGACCATTGCACTTGTGTATATGGCTGTGTGACAATAAAGTGATTTGATTTGATTTGATTAACTTGCTAAATTCTGTAAACTTTATCAGTGGAATCATTATTAACATTGGTGTAACAGATGGTTATATTTGGAGTTTTGCCATAGCATATAATATTATGTTTACATCTTGATTGAGAATCCCTAAGTTTACTTAACAGATAGTTGCAATTTCTGAAGTTAGAGTAGCTGGTCAAAAATGCCCTTTTTGTGGCATTGGTGCAGTAAAGGCTTCTGAACAAAACAATGCACAAAATAAGAAGACAACAGTATAAGGAAAGCTAACAAAGTTGACAAATATAAAAACTTAATGAGATCAGCAGCAGAGGTTACCAACGATTCTGTGTTTATCTCAAGTGTGACTGGCTGAATTTAATGTCCCGTTTAGATAGTAGGGTGGTCGGTGTCCGAGTCTAAAACATTGTTGCTCTGTCCACTGTCGCTTTTGTTTAGGTCCTTGTTATGGTCCCTGCACTGCCTTAAGTGTTTTTCAATTTGTTTATTATTTGGTCAATTATCTGATTCAAACTGGTATGCATCATTTCATGCTGGATCTTCTTGTACACGATTTTCCCCCCTTTGCGATCTACCTAGTTCATCTCGGATCTCCATAAAGACCATTCTATTGCAAGTAGAATGCTCGTTTTGCCCGCATTACCTGAACGCTTTTGATGTCTGATAAATTTGTGAGTTTTTATTGTTTTTATAAAGAAATACTCTTTGCTGCATATGTTAGCTACTTTTGTTGTTTGTGAAAAATTTGTTGACAAAACATTATCCCGCCCTCTGCCCCCTGACGTAATCGGTTCCTGCGTGGAGACCAGCAAGCTTTTGGGGCCGGTGTCTAACCGGGTTTTCGGTCCAAGAATGGCCTTTTCTGCAGTGGAAACCCACAGAACAGTTCAAGAATTCACACCAGCCCAGGAACCTGTCCCCGAACCATGTCGGTGGAAAAGCACTAAGTGTGGGTGAGATGTTAGCTCTTTAAATGTTCCAACCATTTTCTTTCATACACAAAGAAAATTTCTTTGCATGAATTTTCTTTGGGGGCTATTTACGGACAAATGGCAGGTCTTATCGCATTGGCAGGGTAATCCACCATTCACAGCGACATGGACTGACTCATCTCACATGACTTCCCACCTGTATTAGCCTTCTGAACCAATCCGTTGGTGTCAATAGTGTGGGTGAGACGATAACGAAAGAGAGAGAGAAAGGGAGCGAGGGCGCTTTTCAACTGAAATTGAAATACATTTAGGATATTATAGACACTGTTAATCATTCTTATCCGGTGTACTTAGCCAATGTGTTTGTATTAACTGATTATTTTCCTGTGGTAGTCTGTACAGTTCTTTGAAATAACTGAAAAAATTTGGTGAAGTGATATGGAACCGTTATGCGGTCAAGACCTGGAACTACTTCATAACCGTGCGTTTACTGTAAAATAATAGCACACTTTAAAATGTCTGTCAACCAGTCAGAATCAAGCATTCCCATGGTGTGTGTGTATATATATATATATATATATATATATATATATACACACTACCGGTCAAAAGTTTTGAAACACTTGACTGAAATGTTTCTCATGATCTTAAAAATCTGAAGGCGTATGCTTAAATGTTTGAAATTAGTTTTGTAGACAAAATATAATTGTGCCACCATATTAATTTATTTCACTAAAATTTAAGTTTTTGAAATTGATGACTTGGACCAAATAATAAAGAAAAGCAGCCAATAAGTGCCCAACATAGATGGGAACTCCTTTAATACTGTTTAAAAATCATCCCAGGGTGATACCTCAAGAAATTGGTTGAGAAAATGTCAAGAGTTCATGTCTGCAAATTCTAGGCAAAGGGTGACTACTTTGAAGATGCTAAAATATAACACAGTTTTGATTTTTTTGGATTTTGTTTAATCACAACATAATTCCCATAGTTCCATTTATGTAATTCCATAGTTTTGATGACTTACTATTATTCTAAAATGTGAAAAAAAAAAACAATTATAATAAAGAATAAGTGTTTCAAAACTTTTGACCGGTAATATATATATATATATATATATGTGTGTGTGTGTGTGTGTGTGTGTGTGTGTGTGTGTAAACTCAGAAAAAAAAGAAACGTCCACTTTCAACTGCTTTTATTTTCAGCAAACTCAACATGTGTAAATATTTGTATGAACATAAAAAGATTCAACAACTAAGACATAAACTGAACAAGTTTCACAGACATGTGACTAACAGAAATGGAATAATGTGTCCCTGAACAAGGGGGGGGGGGGGGATTCAAAATCAAAAGTAACAGTCAGTATCTGGTGTGGCCACCAGCTGCATTAAGTACTGCAGTGCATCTCCTCCTCATGGACTGCACCAGATTTGCCAGTTCTTGCTGTGAGATGTTACCCCACTCTTTCACCAAGGCACTTGCAAGTTTACAGACATTTCTGGGGGGAAAGGCCCTAGCCTTTACCCTCCGATCCAACAGGTCCCAGATGTGCTCAATGGGATTGAGATCCGGGCTCTTCGCTGGCCATGGCAGAACACTGACATTCCTGTCTTGCAGGAAATCACGCACAGAATGAGCAGCATGGCTGATGGCATTGTCATGCTGGAGGGTCATATCAGGATGAGCCTGCAAGAAGGGTACCACATGAAGGAGGAGGATGTCTTCCCTGTAACGCACAGCGTTGAGATTGCCTGCAGTGACAAAAAGCTCAGTCCGATGATGCTGTGACACACCGCCCCAGACCATGACGGACCCTCCACCTCCAAATCGATCCCGCTCCAGAGTACAGGCCTCGGTGTAACACTCATTCTTTCAACGATAAACGCAAGTACGACCATCACCCCTGGTGAGACAAAACCGGGACTCATCAGTGAAGAGCAGCAAAAGTGAGTTTGTTGTGGCAACGTTGTTGCCGGTGATATCTGGTAAGGACCTGCCTTACAACAGGCCTACAAGCCCTCAGTCCAGCCTCTCTCAACCTATTGCAGACAGTCTGAGCAATGATGGAGGGATTGTGCGGTTCTGGTGTAACTCGGGCAGTTGTTGTTGCCATCCTGTACCTGTCCCACAGGTGTGATATTCGGATGTACCAATCCTGTGCAGGTGTTGTTACATGTGATCTGCCACTGCGAGGAAGATCAACTGTCCTTCCTGTCTCCCTATAGCGCTGTCTTAGGCATCTCACAGTACAGACATTGCAATTTATTGCCCTGGCCTCATCTGCAGTCCTCATGCCTCCATACAGCATGCCTAAGGCACGTTCACGCAGATGAGCAGGGACCCTGGGCATCTTTCTTTTGGTGTTTTTCAGAGTCAGTAGAAAGGTTTCTTTAGTGTCCTAAGTTTTTATAACTGTGACCTTAATTGCCCACCGTCTGTAAGCTGTTAGTGTCTTAACGACTGTTCCACAGGTGCATGTTCATTAATTGTTTATGGTTCATTGAACAAGCATGGAAAACTTTGTTTAAACTCTTTACAATAAAGATCTGTAAAGTTATTTGGATTTTTACAAAATTATCTTTAAAATAAGGTGTCCTGAAAAGGGGCCGTTTCTTTTTTTGCTGAGTTTATATATATATATATATATATATATATATATATATATATATATATATATATATATATATATATATATATATATATACAGTTGATACGATGATATATATATATATATATATATATATATATATATATATATATATATATATACAGTTGTGCTCAAAAGTTTGCATACCCTTGGAGAATTGGTAAAATATGCACCATTTTTAAAGAAAACATGAGTGAGCAGGCAAAACACATTCCTTTGATTTCTTATGGGATTCATATTCAACTGTAGGTTATAACAGAATTGCACAATCATAAAACAAAACATGGCAACAAAGAAAAAAAAGTCTGCATACTATTAGTTCTTAATACTGTGTATTGTCCCCTTTAGCATCAATGACAGCGTGCAGTCTTTTGTAATAGTTGTCTATGAGGCCCCAAATTCTTGCAGGTGGTATAACTGCCCATTCGTCTTGGCAAAATGCCTCCAGGTCATGCAAAGTCTTTGGTCGTCTTGCATGAACCGCACGTTTGAGATCTCCCCGGAGTGGCTCGATGATATTAAGGTCAGGAGACTGTGATGGCCACTCCAGAACCTTCACCTTTTTCTGCTGTAACCACTGGAGGGTCAACTTGGCCTTGTGCTTAGGGTCATTGTCATGCTGGAAAGTCCAAGAGCCTCCCATGCACAGCTTTCGTGCAGAAGAATGCAAATTGTCTGCCAATATTTTCTGATAACATGCTGCATTCATCTTGCCATCAATTTTCACAAGATTCCCCATGCCTTTAGAGCTCACACACCCCCAAAACATCAGTGAGCCACCACCATGCTTCACAGTGGGGATGGTATTCTATTCACTATAGGCCTTGTTGACCCCTCTCCAAACATAGTGCTTATGGTTGTGACCATAAAGCTCTATTTTGGTCTCGTCACTCCAAATTACAGTGTGCCAGAAGCTGTGAGGCGTGTCAAGGTGTTGTCGGGCATATTGTAACCAGGCTTTTTTGTGGTATTGGCGCAGTAAAGGCTCTTTCTGGCAACTCGACCATGCAGCTCATTTTTGTTCAAGTATCATCATATTGTGCTCCTTGAAACAACCACACCATCTTTTTCCAGAGCAGCCTGTGTTTCTCCTGAGGTTACCTGTGGGTTTTTCTTTGTATCCCAAACAATTCTTCTGGCTGTTGATGCTGAAATCTTTCGTGGTCTACCTGACCTTGGCTTGGTATCAAGAGGTCCCCGAATTTTCCACTTCTTAATAAGTGATTGAACAGTACTGAGTGGCATTTTCAAGGCTTTGGATATCTTTTTATATCCTTTTCCATCTTTATAAAGTTCCATTACCTTGTTACACTGGTCTTTTGACAGTTCTTTTCTGCTCCCCATGGCTCAGTATCTAGCCTGCTCAGTGCATCCACGTGAGAGCTAACAAACTCATTGACTATTTATTCACAGACACTAATTGCAATTTAAAAAGCCACAGGTGTCGGAAATTAATATTTAATTGTCATTTAAACCTGTGTGTGTCACCTTGTGTGTCTGTAACAAGGCCAAACATTCAAGGGAATGTAAACTTTTGATCAGGGCCATTTGGGTGATTTCTGTTATCATTATGATTTAAAAAGAAGCCAAACAACTATGTGATAATAAATGGCTTCATATGATCACTATACTTAAATAAAAAAACAAGTTTTTTTTGCATGATCAGTCATATTTTCAAAATCAATGCCAAAATTTCACAATTTCTGCCAGGGTATGCAAACTTTTGAGCACAACTGTATACTGGCGGCCAAAAGTTTGGAATATTGTACAGATTTCGGAAGGAAATTGGTACTTTAATTCACCAAAGTGGCATTCAGCTGATCACAAAATATAGTCAGGACATTACTGATGTAATAAACAGCACCATCACTATTTGAAAAAAATAATTTTTGATCAAATCTAGACAGGCCCTATTTCCAGCAGCCATCGCTCCAACACCTTATCCTTGAGTAATCATGCTAAATTGCTAAATTGGTACTAGAAAATCACTTGCCATTACATCAAAAACAACTGAAAGCTATTTGGTTTGTTAAATGAAGCTTAACATTGTCTTTGTGTTTGTTTTTGAGTTGCCACAGTATGCAATAGACTGGCATGTCTGAAGGTCAATATTAGGTCAAAAATGGCAAAAAAGAAACAGCTTTCTCTAGAAACTCATCAGTCAATCATTGTTTTGGGGAATGAAGTCTATGCAATGCTTGAAATTGCCAAAAAACTGAAGATTTCATACAAAGGTGTACACTACAGTCTTCAAAGACAAAGGACAACTGGCTCTAACAAGGACAGAAAGAGATGTGGAAGGCCCAAATGTACAACTAAACAAGAGGATAAGTTCATCAGAATCTCTAGTTTGAGAAATAGATGCCTCACATGTCCTAAGCTGACAGCTTCATTGAATTCTACCCACTCAATACCAGTTTCATGTATAACAGTAAAGAGAAGACTCAGGGGTGCAGGTCTTATGGGAAGAATTGCAAAGAAAAAGCCACATTTGCAACAAAGAAACAACAACAACAAATAGAAAAGGTTAGAGTGGGCAAAGAAACACAGACATTGGACAACAGATAATTGGAAAATAGTGTTATGGATCTTAACCCCATTGAGCTTTTGTGGAATCAGCTAGACTGTAAGATGCGTGAGAAGTGCCTGACAAGAAAGCATGGAGTGAAATGTCACCTGAGTATCGGGACAAACTGACAGCTAGAATGCCAAGGATCTGCAAAGCTGTCATTGCTGCACATGGAGGATTTTCGGATGAGAACTCTTTGAAGTAGTTTAAGTAGTGAATGTTTTTTCCAAATTGTATTAGTAATTTTTCACGTTATTAATGTCCCGACTAAACATTGTGATCAGCTGAATGCCACTTTGGTGAATAAAAGTACCAATTCCTTTCCATAAGAGCAAAATCTTAATATTATTCCAAACTTTTGGCCACCAGTGTATATATATATATATATATATATATATATATATATATATATACTGCCTGGCCAAAAAATAAAGTCGCAGTTTGGATTTAAATAAGCAGATACTTAAGAGCCTATGATTGGATCAATATTGCAGTGATTAATATGTTTCAGCTGGCAACAATTATTTTAACCCTAACTGATGCAGTGTGTAGCTTGTCATTTCTTAAACCACCAAGTTGGAAGACGTATCCCGTGGTCGTGGAAAAGATGTTACTGTGTTTCAGAAGGGTCAAATTATTGGCTTGCATCAAGCAAAGAAAACAACTAAGGAGATTGCTGAAATCACTGGAATTGGGTTAAGAAATGTCCAATGCATTATTAAAACCTGGAAAGATAGTGGTGAACTGTCAGCTTCACGAAGAAATGTGATCATAAAAAAATCTTGAATGATCGTGATCGAAGATCACTTAAATGCTTGAAGTCACATCGTGAAAAATCGACAGTAGAACTCACGGCTATATTTAATAGTGAAAGTAAGAGCATTTCCACATGCACAATGTGATGAGAACTTAACATTAACAGAATTAACTGCTGTGTGGCCAAAAGAATGCTACTTGTTAGTGAGGCTAATCGGTAAAAACGACTTCAATTTTCTAGGGAGCATAAAGATTGGACAGTGGAGCAATCGAAAAAGGTCATGTGGTCTGATGAGTCCAGATTTACCCTATTCCAAAGTGATGGGCGTATCAGAGTAAGAAGGGAAGCGCATGAAGCGATGCATAGCACCCCCTGTACAAGCCTCTGGAGGCAGAGTTATGATCTGGGGTTGCTTCAGTTGGTCAGGTCTAGGCTCAGCAACGTTATGCAGCAATAAAAAGAAAGTCAGCTGACTACCTTAATGTACTGAATGACCAGGTTATCCCATCAATGGATTTTTTCTTCCCTGACGGCATATTCCAGAATGACAATGCCAAGATTCATCTGGCTAAAATTGTGAAAGAGTGGTTCAGGGAGCATGAGGAATCATTTTCACACATGAATTGGCCACCACAGAGTCCTGACCTTAACCCCATTCATGCAAAATCATGCAGATATGGGTCAGGAGCTTCACTTAATGTTTGCATCAACCATCATAATGGGGAAAAAATTTGATTTCGACCGTGGCATGATTGTTGGTGCCAGACAGGCTGGTTTGAGTATTTTTGTAACTGCTGATCTCCTGGGATTTTCACGCACAACAGTCTCTAGAGTTTACTCAGAATGGTGCCAAAAACAAAAAAGCATTCAGTGAGCAGCAGTTCTGTGGACGAAAATGCCTTGTTGATGAGAAAGCAGAATATCATCTCAGAATGCACAACACGCCAAACCTTGAGGTGAATGGGTTACAACTGGATGTTTTTCTTGCTTTTGGCACCATTCTGAGTAAACTTTAGAGACTGCTGGACATCAGCAGTTACAGAAATACTCAAACCAGTCCGTCTGACACCAAAAATCATGCCACAGTCGAAATCACTGAGACCCATATCTGCATGATTTTATGAATTGCACTGCTGCCACACGATTGGCTGATTAGATAATCGCATGAATAAGTAGGTGTACAGGTGTAACAAATAAAGTGGTCAGTGAGTGTATATATATATACACACAAATATAAGCATATAAGGAGACACTGGCTCCCTTGCCTCCTCTTTGGGAGCTAAGTTGTGGTAATCACATGGACTGTGCGAGAAACATAGCCTTCTGTCCTGGTCCTAACCAGTACTTTAAGAATAAAGCACAGTGATGCCAACTATTTTCAATGGAAAGTAGCTAAAGCCTGCTCGAAAAGTCGCTATATGTCGCTAGATGATGTCATACGCTAATTAGCATATTTGTGACGTCATCGCGTCTCATTTGCATTTTGCATAGTGTCCACCCTTTACATGTGTTTGCTTCTCTGTGCTTACCGTACATACTGTAATACCCTATTAATTCCCTATATCTATCAATCACTCAGAGAGAAAGTTAGAAGCGACAGAAACTTTCTTAACTTTTCTCTCACACAGCGCTCAGACATAACAAACCACTATGTGCATATTTACAAAAATTCATTATTTTATTGTCTATTTAAGTGTCTGAATTCAGAGAGTTCAGAAACAGGAATGAACAACTGTCTAAAAATCTCTTGTGATTAAGTGCATGAAAAGAATAAAAATAAATGGTCAAATTAAACTCTTTAAATTTAAAACAAAAGGGAGCAAACAATACAGATTTGTGATTGGTCCTTGACAACGCTGTTTGCACATGCGCAGCTCATTCACATCTATGTCAGCTGCCGTGCGGTCAACTGATTGTGCTGCTCCGTCTTCTCGCCTGCTTACCTCTCTCTCTGTCAGTCTTACTGAACAGAGTAGACGTAGAGAGAGGTGTGCCTCCGAGTCTGGGCAGGAAAGCAAGACCACGCGCTCGTGGGGCAGTACTGGTGACTTTCTTCTACGGAAGGTAGCTAAGTGTTGTCCAAAAAGTCGCTAGATTTGTTGCTAGGTGCTTTTTTGAATAAAAGTCTCTAAAGAGGTCTGAAAAGTCACTAAATCTAGCGACAAAGTCACTAAGTTGGCAGCACTGGTAAAGCAACTGTGTATCTTACTGGAGAAGAGGGCACACTCTCCCTCAGGACACTGAGAAAAAAACAACTTAAAGTCCCTTATTCATTATTTAGGTCTCTCTCACATCATTAACTACAGTGTAATTACACCAGTAATGTAAGTTGTAACCCCAGATCATGTAACCTCCACTACACACATGATAAGATTCTAGGAGAATCTACATTCTGCACAACTTCAACAACTGCACAACTGTATTCTAAACTGAACTACAAATTGATTGCTTCCAAACAAGTTCACCAAACAGATAGTCCAGCCCCAAACTCATGCCATTGGTCGGACCAATTCCACAGCTGGAATATATATATATATATATATATATATATATATATATATATATATATATATATATATACACACAAAACAGTTAGTTCCGGTCCTCAAATCTGATTGGACGAGAGACATTCCATGAGCACTGATGGTCTGACAACATCAGCACTCGGACGCTTCACTGTGTGTGTATCACTCAGCTAATGTTCGTGCCATTCTAAACTAAAGTGTAAGAGCAGTGCAGATGTGTTAAGAGCTACGATTTGTCTTTTTTTTTTTTTTTACATGTATTTTTTTTTTACATTACATATGTTAGCCAGCAGGTGGTGGCAAAAGATCATTTTTATGTGTAATATGAGCCAGTTAGGTGACATGAAGTGAATCCGCGTCAGCCAGTGTTTACATACAGCACTATATGATCGCTTGTATTACTACTCTACTAAAGCTAGGAAGTAGCTTTAAACGGCTTTAAACGAACAACTTCAGCATTACGGCTCATCACAGCTGAGAGACACAACAGACTGATTAATTACACAAACTGAAGACGCTTACCTCTTATCGGACTTTCCACATTGGAGTGGACACACTGTTTAAAATGGAGGACATTGCGGTTTCTATAGTGATCGACTCTTGCGCACCGGCTACCACGAAATAGGTAGAATTACCCCCGCTTGGACCGCTACTTTTCCACTGAGAAAGCTGATCTTCAGAAAGCTGACAGCTTGGGAGTGACAACAGGTGATCGCACACGCTCCGTCTCTCTCTCTCTCTCTCTCTCTCTCTCTCTCTCTCTCTCTCTCACACACACACACACGTACACACACACACACACATCCATCCATCCATCCTTGTTTATCCAATAACTTGTTAGAAACAGCACAAGCCGTGATACTATTTCTGAAGTGAAGTTTTTTAATTACTAATGGAAGCTTGGACACATAATTTGGCTGTACTCAGTTTTTCCTAATTTTTTAAAATTTACTTGTTCATTGAACTGTTGTATATAAGCAATATCACACTCACAATCGTGCTATATGGCCCTAAATCAGTGCTGCTGTGATTACCTATGGCAGAATATATATTATATACAGGGTTAGGAGGGTTACTTTTGAAATGTATTCCACTACAGATTACAGAATACATGCTGTAAAATGTAACTTGTAACGTATTCTGTTAGATTACTCAAGGTCAGTAACGTATTGTAAATACTTTGGATTATTTTTTCAGCACTGGTAGATTTTTTCACTTGTTTAGACTATAAAAACTCTGCCAGTACAGTAAGACAAAATACACATGTTAAAAATACATTCTCTGAAAAACCTAAATATCTTATGCAGTGTTGTTTCTAAAAGAAGATCAATCAAATTGATCTTGTTTTAAGGATTTTTAGATATTTTTACAAGAAAACAATACAAAAATTATTATCAAGAATATGATTTTTGCCCTAATATCAAAGGTCTTACTAGAAAAAAAGAAATTATCATCCAACGTGAATTTTATTGATAAAAACATATGATTGTGCCTGGTAACGTGCATGTAAAATGGCTAGAAATAGCATTTTAGCTTAGCGTAAAGCTGACAATTTACACAAGGTTTATTTCTATTTCTTGTGCTCCAAACTTACTTCAAACTTACTTCTCTGTCTGCTCGTATGAATGTAACACATCATAAGAAAGTGTTTCACTGCTGTTCAAATGCACTTTGGATCGCATCATTTATATGTATAAATGTTTTCAATCTGAAAGGACTAAATATTAAATGAAACAAATGACAATAAAATGCAAAGTAATCTCTTCAGTAATCAAAATACTTTCTGAATGTAACTGTATTCTAATTACCAATGATTTAAACTGTAACTGTAGTGGAATACAGTTACTTATATTTTGTATTTTAAATACGTAATCCCGTTACATGTATTCCGTTACTCCCCAACCCTGTGTATATATATATATATATATATATATATATATATATATATATATATATATATATATATAATCAAATTAAAACAATGGCATGTAGCCTTACATTTTTTAAAAATAAATTATTCATTAAGGTCCTGAAATAATTATGCATTAACAAAGGTGTGAGTGCTGTTCACAGAGGATGTGTGCACCTACACACGTGAGCACTGAAATGCATCGGACCACACAAAGGTACCAAACTGCATTGGTATTCAGAACTACGGATACTGTAGAAGACTGATATCATTATTTTTTTTTTTTTTTGGTAACTGACACACTTTTGACATCCCTATGAGAAACTGGACACTGGATATTATCAGTAACATACTGACCATCTGCCTTCATTGAAATTAGAGAGACTTACTCAGCAGTGTAACTAAAGCACACATTCTTGAAATCAATTCTCCCCTCTGTGAACAACAGGTCTCCTGTATTCACATCATCCTTGACCTACAAAAGAGGGCAATTTGGATGTTGGAGAGGGCTTTCTGGGTAGTTATCACAGGACAGAGGAGACACCCAGACTTGAGAAGATAGGCACTCCAAAATGAAAATGGTGTCATTATTTCATGTTGTTCCAAACCCATATTACTTTTCTTCTGTAAAACACGAAAGATGTTAGGCAGTGTTAGGGATTGTCAGTCTTACATTTTATTGCCTGGAATAAAGCTGCAATGAAAGAGAATGTGACGGAGGCCAACATTCGTTTTAACATCTCCTTCTCTGTTCCATGAAAGATTACGGGTTTGGAACAACCTGAGGATGTGTAAATGACAGTTCACCCAAAAATTTAAACTGTCCCTTTAAGCAGCCGTGAAGAATGCATTAAAATTGAAATCATGGCAAAAGTGTTGAGGCCTCTGACTGGTTAAGTTTAAAAGAATTAAACTTGACAATTAAAACAAAACTTTGACGTATTTCCTATTGAAACTTGAAGTGGGGCTGGGACATTTGAAGGGCTCATCCCTTCTATTTAAATAGCCAGTTGTCTTTAGTTTACACCACAGTCATGAATTATGATTTGCCACTTGCTATTGCTATTCGGTTATAGGTATTCAGGGGAGGGCCATTCTTATTCTAGAGAACATTTGATTGGACAAATATATTTATAGTCCAGGATGAGTCATTAATATTTTGGTCTATTTTCTTGAAAGTGAAACACAGTACATTTTAAATGTGTATATTTGCAAAAAGTTAGTTTAGTCTTTTAGGAGTTCACTAGCATATAGATTACCTGAAAGCTAACAGACATGGACTTAAATACACAAAACTCCAATTTTGACTACAATGGGAACTTTAAACACTAAGAAGATGAGCGATGAGAGGAAGTGTACCTTAACAAGTTGTTGATCGAGGAGGTCCCACAGTCAATGCTGCGCAGCACATCTCCGGTGCAGCGACCCAGGTGCCAGCGCAGCGAGAGGTTATGCAGGTGAGCAAAAAGACGGACCTGCACCACACGACTGATGTATTGTTGGAAATATGTCCACAGGAAACTGCGGAGGTTACTTACAAAACCTGACGTACCTGAGGGGTGAGAATTAATGGTTTGTACTGACTAAAAAAATAAATAAATAAGCATTGTAGTGCATAAACACCTTCAGATGCCTCTGCTATACCATTTTCAATGTTAACTCTCACCTGCACCTCCGCCCTGCAAGAACTTCAGGAAGACATTAACACAGACTGTGCTGGTCAGGGTTTTCCAGCTTTCCATTGCTGACAGCTGATTTACTGAAATATTATGAATGAAGGAACACAGCACATGCTGGTTCAACCCTTGTCTCTAAATTTGCAATTGAGGGGAGATTTAAAGGAATAGTTCAACCAAAAATGAAAATTCTCTCATCATTTACTCACCTTCATGCCATCCTAGATGTGTATAACTTTCTTTCATCTGCAGAACACAAATAAGAATTTTTAGAAGAATATATCAGCTCTGTAGGTCCATTCAATACAAGTGAATGGCTGCTAAAATTTTGACGCTCCAAAAATCACATAAAGGCTCCAGTGTTTTAATCCATATCTTCAGAAGTAATATGATAGGTGTGGGTGAGAAACAGATCAGTATTTAAGTCCTTTTTTGCTAGAAATTCTTCTCCCTGCCCATTAGGGAGTGATATGCTTGAAGAATGTGAATCAATAAAAACACAAGAAGAATGTGAAAGTTAATGGATGCTTCTCATTTCTAAAATTGTTCATCCTCGTTTCCTTTCCTTGCTTCCTTTCCTCGTTTCCTAGTTCCACCCTCTTAGGAAATGAGGAAAGGGTGGAAGGAAAGGAAACGAGGAAGGAGGAATCGAAGCAAGACGGATTTGTAAAATATAATATCCTGCTCACTCACACGTCGCTTCAAAGCACTGTCTCTGCGCAGCTGCATTACATCGGCGCGCTTGATGTTATGTTGTTGAAACTTGATTAATTGATGTTTTTGTAATAAAATCTAATAATTCAAGATGCACTGTTGAAGTATATGACAATTATGGCTTATTTAAACCGCAAAGGTGAAACGTGAATTAAAACTGCTGCATCAGATGTGAAGGGGGAGGAAAAATGATGCGTGTCAGGTGCTTCGACACAAAAGTCTTCCGCGTAGGATCCTCTGGTGTTTCCAAGCTCAAGCATCCAGGAAGCGCGGACACGAGGATGCACAATTTAGGACATAAAAAACACCCACAGTGGAGATTGACTGAGCAGGGAGGAGAATTTATAGTAAAGAAGGACTTAAATATTGATCGGTTTCTCACCCACACCTATCATATCGCTTCTGAAGACATTGATTTATTCATACAAGATGGCACCACGGATGGCAGCCTTGGTGTGGAGCTCTCCAATTCTTTTGCTCTTTTTGTTTGTTTGTCCTGTGTTTAGTAATTTTTTTTCCAATCAGTTTTACCAGGGACGAACTGCTGAACATTCGGCAGCACGTACAAGACAATCTTTTCCTGGTTTTTGACTATTCAGACATTTTGCTGGACATTTTAGTCAGAGGTGCAGCTGTGTTGTTCAAGCGTGCTATGAGACGCAAGTGAGGGACGCTTGACCAGCACGGATTTCGAACAGCGCTGCTGAGTATTCATCTAGCGAATCTCCGCTCTCTCCCTAACAAAACGGATGAACTACATCTCCTCACCCGTAAAAACAAGGATTTTTTAAACTAGGTTTGTGCTTCACATAAACCTGGCTGAGTGAAGCCATTCCAGACAGCGCGTTACATCTGCCGGGCTTCCAGCTGTTCAGAGTGGATCGTATTACGGAGTTAACGAGGAAAACGAGAGACGGAGGAACATGCATTTACATCAATGATAGTTGGTGTACAGATGTAACAATGTTAAAGAAGATGTGCTGTCCAAATTTGGAAGTGCTCTTAATCAACTGTAAGCCTTTCTACTCGCCACAGGAGTTTTCCTTGTTTATTCTGGTGAGTTTTTACATTCCTCCACAAGCGTGTGTGAGCGCAGCGCTGCAACAGCTGGTTGATCAGATCGCAGACACAGAACAACAATACCCAGACTCACTTATTATTATTCTCAGCAATTTTAATAAAGCCAACCTCACCCGTGAACTGCTAAAACACAGACAGCACATTACATGCCCAAAAGAGACAGAAATATACTGGATCACTACTATACAACATTAAAGGACTCATATCGCTCTTTCTCTAGAGCAGCTTTGGGACTCTCTGATCACTATCTGGTTAATCTTCTTCCGACCTACAGGCAGAAACTAAAATCAGCTAAACCTGTAGTAAGGACTGTAAAGAGATGGACCAATGAAGCAGAGCTGGAACTACAACCCTGCTTTGACTGCACTGAATGGAGTGTTTTTGAAGCTGCAGACACCAATCTGGATGAGCTCACAGATACTGTAACATCATATATCAGTTTCTGTGAGGATATGTGCATTCCTACTAGGCCTTTTTTAATGTTCAACAATGACAAACCATGGTTTACAGCAAAACTCAGGCAGCTTTGTCAGGCCAAGGAGGATGCTTACAGAAGTGGGGATAAAATCTTGTACAATCAGGCCAGAAACACACTGACAAAAGAGATTAGAGTGGCTAAAAGAAGCTACTCTGAGTAACTGAAAAACACGTTTTCAGCTAACGACCCTGCATCAGTGAGTGTGTATACATGGACAACAGGAAGCATTTTATTCCGAGAACACGGCTTATTGAGAGAAAGCTGCATTCCTGTTTGCATGTACTGTATAAGCGGTGTACTCTTAACTTGTGTATACATGCGGCTTGGTGAGAAAGCAGCATTCTCCATAGCAACGTAATATCCCCTTGACGCTTGTGTAAATAACATTCATGGCATCTGAGAAAGACTTTGCTATTTTACTCTCTGTTCCTTTGCATTATTTACATACAGTATATTCCACAGTTGTTGCTGTGTTTGTTTCCTTAACATTCTGTTGCGACCTGCAGCGTAATTGCGCAACAATAGTGGGGTTTTCTCTATTACGTAAAACACCGGTATTCCCCCAATGTACAAGCGCATATACACGGAGGTAAGGGACAGTCGATAATTTACACTGGTGTTTATAAATGATTATAATTTATTGTGTAAGTGCTTTTCCTACTGTACTCCCAGAAATATTGAAGTCTTTCTGCTTTGTTTACTTCTTATTCGGCTCCATCTGATGACGTGTTACCCCGATCTGTACACGCACATGCGCACTCTTCAAAAACCTGTGAGAATGCCACTTATGTGTTTACATGGCCAGATAAGCCGCATTCTCTGGGAGAAACCTAGGTGTGTTAAACCGCTTTCTCTTAATCCCTTAGGTGGCGTAAGGAAACCCGCATTCAATTATTATATAAATTATATAATTAAAATTAATTAATTATTATTAAATTATAATTATTATTCTCGTTTACATGGCGTTTCAGAACGCTGCTTTCTGCAAAAACCCTGACATAAACAGTTTTCTTAAGTGCATGTAAATGGGGTCAGTGTGGAGAGACCTGAAAGAAATTACTAACTACGAGAAACCATCCCCCATCCTTTAGGGATTCAACAAATGGATGACGACCTGAATGTGTTTTAGTGTAGATTTGAAAAGCCCAGTCTCACACCCCACACCCACTCTGACCATCACCTCACTAACACAAACATCAACACCTCCTGCAACCACCCTCCTTCCCCTCCTGCTACTCAACCTGCACTTAAGGTCTGTGAAGAACAAACTCTCTGTTTCCACCTCTATCTGTCATTGGATCACCAGCTTTCAGACAGATAGGCAGCAGTTAGTGAGACTGGGGAAATTCACTTCCAGAACCTGTACGATCAGCACTGGTGCCCCCAGGGATGTGTGCTTTCCTCACTACTCTTCTCCTGTACACAAATGACTGCACTGCCAAGGACACCTCTGTCAAGCTCCTGAAGTTTGCAGACGACACTACTGTCATCGGCCTCATCCAGGATGACGATGAGTCTGCATACAGAAAGGAGGTTGAACAACTGGCTTTCTGGTGCAGTCAAAACAACCTGGGGCTGAACATGCTTAAAACAGTGGAGATGAGAGTGGACTTCAGGAGGAACACCCCAACATTGACCCGCTCACCATTCTGAACAGCACTGTGGCAGCAGTGGAGTCATTCAGGTTCCTGGGCTCTACTATCTCACAGGACCTGAAGTGGGAGACCCACATTGACTCCATTGTGAAATAGGCCCAGCAGAGGTTGTACTTCCTTCGCCAGTTGTGGAAGTTCAACCCACAGGCTTTGCTGATACAGTTCTACTCAGCAGTCATTGAGTCTGTCCTCTGCACTTCAATGACTGTCTGGTTTGGTTCAGCTATGAAATTGGACATCAGAAGACTACAAAGGACAGTTCGGACTGCTGAGCGGATTATTGGTTGCCTCCTGCCCTCCCTTCAAGAACTGTACACTGCCAGATTGAGTAAAAGGGTTGGACCCTACTCACCCAGCCCACTACCTCTTTGAACTGTTGCCTTCTGGCCGGCGCTACAGAGCACTGAGTACAAGAACAGTTTTTTCCCTTAGGCTATCCATCTCATGAACAGTTAAAACTGCCTCACTGAGCAATAATTTTGTGCAATACGCAGCTTAGTCTATTTATATTTATCCAACATATCCTACCTCTTCTGCTATTACATTCCCTTACACTATCTATATATAACAGATTTGTATTTGTAGATACATGTATATATATATTATTTGCCTTGTGTATTTCTATCAGTGGTGAATTCAGCAAAGCCTTCTCTGCTGGCCTAACATGCCAAATAAATAAATATTTTTCATCCTTTCATTCTCAGTCACCTTTTTGCCTATGTATTTTGAATCGCTTTCCACTCTTAATTAATCTACAAACAAAGAGAGAAAAACTAAAAGTTTACCCAGTCAGAATTTATTCCTTGATGCTTACAAGCAAAGTGTGAAGGCTGTTTCACAAATCGCATCCCGAAGCAGCGCTTGAGTCTGAGCTCCACCCCATTAGGCCTTCAGAATTTCCACAGAATCCCTCAACAGTGCAAATGAATGTGCATCTAATGTCAGATTGTCAGATTCATCAGCCAATCAGATTGATTGATTTGTTCTTGGTGGGTGTGGTCTTTAGGATATGTCCCGGTCGAGGCCTTCTAGCTGGCCTTGAGTGACGCAATCATGCTTTAAGTGATGTACATAATTTGAAAGCGGAAAAAAAAAAAATAGCAAGTGTAAATTAGGCTGCTGGAGCATTCAGTTTCGATCAAGTTTTAAAAAGTAGTGCTGCGTTCCATTCAACTCAGAAAGGTGGATTTTACAACTTCCTAATAGGAAAAGTGCAATCGAATGCATCTTTAAGTCAGAATTACAACTTGTTGACTCGTGCAGAAATTCTCAACTCTGATTTCGCCGAAATGCAGGGGCATGATGTCACACAAACATGTCGACACTAAGGGAGATATACAAAGTGATAAACATTCACTTTATTAAGTAATATCGATAAATGAGTTTGTTTCCACATTACATGATATTAAAGCTTGTTTAACAAATGCCTGCAGAAACAGGTGTATAAAACATAATCTCTTTACACCTATGCACAGGTTGGACATCAGTGACATGTCAAATGTCTTTGGTTCCTGTGTGTCTCGTGATCAAATGTCATTGATCACTAAACATTAAAGATACCTCTAACAGTGCCATCTTTGACTTGATCCCATTGAACTTACAGCATACAGGTTAGTGTCAGAATATTAATTTTTGGGTGAACTATTGTTTTAATTTTATGATGAATTTCCAAAGGGCTCTAAAGGAGTAAACATACTGTGAACACATTTTCCTGGTTCATTTTCATATTTATGAGTGCACGCAGTGCATCTTCACTTAAATCACATGGAAGCATTAAAACTGCAACATCCTGAGTCATATGCGACAACATGATGTAATTTCAATTGACCAAAATTTAATAGCTGCCCAAAACTGCTATCTCAATGACTTTTATGAGAATCTGGAACAAAATATCAGCCAAAAGGATGCAGTCTGGGCCAGGGGCCACAGTACAATGTATCTTAAGTTCGAACGCATTGGTCTTTCCTGGGAGCTGAGAAAGATCCACAATTAAATTAATTTACATTCATGGCCGTTATGATTGTGCACTCAGAACCAAATGAGGTGAGAAAAGGTGGAGAGTTTAAGCAAAGAAGAAGAAGAAGAAGAAAAAAAAAACAATAAAAGAAAATGCCCAGGGTGAGAGCAAAAACTCTCTTCCACTCTCTTGTGGATGGTGAGAGAGCTGATTTTCATCCTTGGCATGGGGGCAGAGAGATCTATGGACAAAAAGGCCCTTGTACCAGCGTGTTAACTCAGCTAAAAGCTCCTAATCGTGACTGGCAGGGTTGGTGACCTCCCCTATTAGCCCTCTCAATCTCTCTCTGCCACACAAAAGCTCACTTTTCTCCCAGTATGGCTTTCATTTGCCTCCAAATGCAGAGCTGTTACTCATCTCTGATGATGAAGCACAGACACATCACCAGCGTCACTCAGGAAATTATCAAATGAATGACGTACACTTTAAGGACAAGGATGATAAGACAGGGAATGAATAAATGAATCAAGACAGGGAATTTCAAAAACGGGGGTGAAAGAACGTAAGAAAAAGAAAGAGTGCCAGAGAAAGAAGGGTGAAACAAAGTCTTGAGCCTCTGAAGAGTTTAGCATAGTTGCGGTTTGTCCCACGTTTCTTTTGTAAAAGTTTGATGCTTTTTGGCTTATTTGAACCAAGGGCTTTGACTTCTCTGAGAGGTTTTGGGGGCTGCTCTCCCAACCAGCTGGCCCGCTAACAACAAGGGGCTGAGAATACTGGAAAGGGAGGGGCTATACCACTTCACATCCATAAGCATGCTCCTGCATATATATGTACATTTCAAACACACACACATACATAGTTTAAAGGGTTAGTTCACCCAAATATTAAAATTCTCTCATCATTTACTTGCCATCATGCCATTCCATATTTTTATGACTCTCTTTTCTTCTGCAAAACACAAATTAAGATTTTTAGAAAAATATTTCAGCTCCGGTGGTCCATAAAATGCAAGTGAATGGTGGCCAGAAATTTGAAGCTCCAAAAAGCACATAAAGCCAGCATCAAATTAATCCATACAACTCCAGTGGTTAAATCCATATCTTCAGAAAATGATATGTTTTCTTTCTTTTCTAAAGTTCTATTTTCATTTTTCAAAGGCAACACACGCGCGTGTGTGCGCTTGTGTGTGTGTTACTTAAAGAGAGCAAACAGACTGAACATACATACATACATACAAACAGTCTTAATTCATGTCTTTTTTTTAATTTTTTTATTCTATTATTCAAACATATAACATTTATATATATATATATATATATATATATATATATATATATATATATATATATATATATATATATATATATACAGTATATATATATATATATATATATATATATTTTTTTTTTTATTTTTTTTTTACTAATTTTTCATATTGTTATTTGTCAAATTGTTTAATTTTATGTTGTGTGCTATATTGTTAGAGATAAAGAGTTTAAATTTCAAGGCCTTCAATGTCATGGGATGATGTTGTGAAGAAGTAATTGTCCATTGACTTTGCATGGTATAGTAACACTTGTTGAATTTGTGCTAGTCAGACGAAGTCAAACCGAGCATTGAGAAAGACGAAATGAAGATTATTCAATAAACTGCTCATTTTTACCATCAATTCGTCTCCTGCTTTCTGCTATATTCCTGGTGACTCTTCTGACTCTTGGGCTGGTAGGAGAGTGAGTTAACATAGCAAGCTGTTGATGTTGAATGGTTTTGGATATCAGACAGAACTCTGATATATGGATATCGTCTGATGGAGAGAGAGGTCTTATGAACACTGGATCTAACATGCATTTTCACTGCCTCATGTATTCATGTTCTAAGCATATCATTGAATACTATACATGGCATCACATCTCTGTCTGTAGGCTATATACATAGGCAGTGGGTGAACGAATTGCAGGGTAAGGGTACATCAAATCAAATTAAGTAAATAAATAACATTTAAAATACAAATACATTGGGGGGCCTGGGTAGCTCAGCGAGTATTGACGCTGACTACCACCCCTGGAGTCATGAGTTCGATTCCAGGGCATACTGAGTGACTCCAGCCAGGTCTCCTAAGCAACCAAATCGGCCCGGTTGCTAGGGAGGTAGAGTCACATAGGGTAACCTCCTCGTGGTCGTGATTAGGGGTTCTCGCTCTCAATGGGGCGCGTGGTAAATTGTGCGTGGATCACGGAGATTAGCATGAGCTTTCACATGCTGTGAGTCTCCGCGGTGTCATGCACAGTGAGCCACATGATAAGATGTGCGGATTGACTGTCTCAGGAGCCACCCGGATTGAGGTGAGTAACTGTGCCACCACGAATTACATAAAAGTAATCCATACGACTTCGGTGGTTTATTCCATGTCTTCTGAAGCGATCTAAGTGTGGGTAAGAAACAGATCAATATTTAAGTAATTTTTTATTATAAATCTCCACTTTCACTTTCTTCTTTTCTTTTTGGCAATTTGCATTATTCGCGCATATCGCCACTGGGCAGGAAGGAGAATTTATAGTAAAAAAGAACTTAAATATTGATCTGTTTCTTACCCACACTTAGATCGCTTCAGAAGACATGGAATAAACCACCGAAGTCGTATGGATTACTTTTATGCTGCCTTTACGTGTTTTTTTTAGCTTTAAAATTCTGGCCACCATTCACTTGCATTGTATGGACCTACACAGCTGAGATATTTTTCTAAAACTCTTTATGTTCTGCAGAAGAAAGAAAGTCATACACATCTGGGATGTCATGAGGGTGAGTAAATAAGATCATTTTATTTTTGGGTGAATTATCTCTTTAACTTATTTCAAAGCTAACTTTACTTTTAACACTTTATTAACTATTTTCTTTGTTTTAGCTAAATAGTATATTGATGATAGCCTTAAGTTGAGTAGCTACCTCCTTCTCTAGCAACAGGGGAAATGTTGACATATGCTGTCCTCTACTGGTCAGGTATGGTAATACAACAAAACGGAAAGGATCTTACTCTGGCTCTTGGCTGTTACATGCTGTGTGGAGTGTGTAATGCATAATAGATCTGTATGTATTCAATTGATGTGAATTCTAAAAGCACAGCTTATGCACCTAGTAGTCTCACCTATATTCCTTGTAAATGAGCACAAACACATTGATGACCCGCTCTAGACTCAGAAGCCCAACACATAATCACCAGACCCTACAGTAGCACACTTCCCCTCGACCACATGTAGGCAGTACTTGCAATTTGAAAATCTTGAAATTAATGTATGGATTCAGATGGGAAAAATTTATTTGTATTATTTTTTATTTTATTTTTTTTCTCCCCTTTTCTCCCAATTTGGAATGTCCAATTCCCACTACTTAATAGGTCCTCGTGGTGGCACAGTTACTCACCTCAATCCGGGTGGCTCCTGAGACAGTCAATCCGCACATCTTATCATGTGGCTCACTGTGCATGACACCGCGGAGACTCACAGCATGTGAAAGCTCATGCTAATCTCCGTGATCCACGCACAATTTACCACGCGCCCCATTGAGAGCGAGAACCCCTAATCACGACCACGAGGAGGTTACCCTATGTGACTCTACCTCCCTAGCAACCGGGCCGATTTGGTTGCTTAGGAGACCTGGCTGGAGTCACTCAGTATGCCCTGGAATCGAACTCATGACTCCAGGGGTGGTAGTCAGCGTCAATACTCGCTGAGCTACCCAGGCCCCCCAATGTATTTGTATTTTAAATGTTATTTATTTACTTAATTTGATTTGATGTACCCTTACCCTGCAATTCGTTCACCCACTGCCTATGTATATAGCCTACAGACAGAGATGTGATGCCATGTATAGTATTCAATGATATGCTTAGAACATGAATACATGAGGCAGTGAAAATGCATGTTAGATCCAGTGTTCATAAGACCTCTCTCTCCATCAGACGATATCCATATATCAGAGTTCTGTCTGATATCCAAAACCATTCAACATCAACAGCTTGCTATGTTAACTCACTCTCCTACCAGCCCAAGAGTCAGAAGAGTCACCAGGAATATAGCAGAAAGCAGGAGACGAATTGATGGTAAAAATGAGCAGTTTATTGAATAATCTTCATTTCGTCTTTCTCAATGCTCGGTTTGACTTTGTCTGACTAGCACAAATTCAACAAGTGTTACTATACCATGCAAAGTCAATGGACAATTACTTCTTCACAACATCATCCCATGACATTGAAGGCCTTGAAATTTAAACTCTTTATCTCTAACAATATAGCACACAACATAAAATTAAACAATTTGACAAATAACAATATGAAAAATTAGTAAAAAAAAAAATAAAAAAAAAAATATATATATATATACACTATATTGCCAAAAGTATTCGTTCATCTGCCTTTAGACGCATATGAACTTAAGTGACATTCCATTCTTAATCCATAGGGTTTAATATGACGTCGGCCCACCCTTTGCAGCTATAACAGCTTCAACTCTTCTGGGAAGGCTTTCCACAAGGTTTAGGAGTGTGTTTATGGGAATTTTTGACCATTCTTCCAGAAGCGCATTTGTGAGGTCAGACACTGCTGTTGGACGAGAAGGCCTGGCTCGCAGTCTTCGCTCTAATTCATCCCAAAGGTGCTCTATCGGGTTGAGGTCAGGACTCTGTGCAGGCCAGTCAAGTTCTTCCACACCAAACTCGCTCATCCATGTCTTTATGGACCTTGCTTTGTGCACTGCTGCGCAGTCATGTTGGAACAGGAAGGGGCCATCCCCAAACTGTTCCCACAAAGTTGGGAGCATGGAATTGTCCAAAATCTCTTGGTATGCTGAAGCATTCAGAGTTCCTTTCACTGGAACTAAGGGGCCAAGCCCAGCTCCTGAAAAACAACCCCACACCATTATCCCCCTCCACCAAACTTCACAGTTGGCACAATGCAGTCAGACAAGTACCGTTCTCCTGGCAACCGCCAAACCCAGACTCGTCCATCAGATTGCCAGATGGAGAAGCGTGATTCGCCACTCCAGAGAACGCGTCTCCACTGCTCTAGAGTCCAGTGGCGGTGTGCTTTACACCACTGCATCCGACGCTTTGCATTGCACTTGGTGATGTATGGCTTGGATGCAGCTGCTCGGCCATGGAAACCCATTCCATGAAGCTCTCTATGCACTGTTCTTGAGCTAATCTGAAGGCCACATGAACTTTGGAGGTCTGTAGCGATTGACTCTGCAGAAAGTTGGTGACCTCTGCGCACTATGCGCCTCAGCATCCGCTGACCCCGCTCTGTCATTTTACGTGGCCTACCACTTCGTGGCTGAGTTGCTGTCATTCCCAATCGCGTCCACTTTGTTATAATACCACTGACAGTTGACTGTGGAATATTTAGTAGCGAGGAAATTTCACAACTGGACTTGTTGCACAGGTGGCATCCTATTACAATACCACGCTGGAATTCACTGAGCTCCTGAGAGCGGCCCATTCTTTCACAAATGTTTGTAGAAGCAGTCTGCATGCCTAGGTGCTTCATTTTATACACCTGTGGCCATGGAAGTGATTGGAACACCTGAATTCAATTATTTGGATGGGTGAGTGAATACTTTTGGCAATATAGTGTATATATATATATACTGTTATATATATATATATATATATATATATATATATATATATATAAATGTTATATGTTTGAATAATAGAATAAAAAAATTAAAAAAAAGACATGAATTAAGACTGTTTGTATGTATGTATGTATGTTCAGTCTGTTTGCTCTCTTTAAGTAACACACACACAAGCGCACACACATGCGCGTGCATTGCCTTTGAAAAATGAAAATAGAACTTTAGAAAAGAAAGAAAACATTCTTTCAAAATGATCAGAGAAAGTCATGATAGACTGGTGGTAGCCAGTCAAATCCCTTTATTGTCACTCAACAATATACACAAGTGCAACAGTGGGTGAAAGCCTTGGGTGCAGTTCCAAGCAACATAGCAGTCATGACAATTACAATAAACATCTAATTTACATATAACACAATTTACACATCTTGTTTACCCAACACAATATACAATATATAATATACACCTAATAATATACAATATACAGTATACAATATACTCAAAATTAGATAAGACTGTATACAAATAAAAATATTAATATAATCAGTTGGAAATAAATAATAGGGGTCAAAACTATGAATGCAAACTTTAATACAGTGAAAAAGACACTCTATTAGCATAACATAAATATATATAAATAAATAAACATTTCCAACATTCTTTTGAATATCCATGTACTAAAATAAAATATGTGATGCCATGAGTGTACCTTCATTTACTAGTACTAATATTTTGAATGGCCATGGAAAATGAAGCACTGTGATAACAATTTTAACTGGTCGCAAAAAGTAGTCTTTCACCTTTTGTTGACCCTTTATGCTTCGCAGAGCTAATGTGTGCTTCTAAATCACTTGCACTTTTATTAGCAACTGACACATAAGTTCCAGCTTTACATGTCATACATTCTACTTCCCATGGATCTCGACCTGGATGAAAGCATGGGAATTTTTTGTGCAAATCTTCTGTAAATTTGCACTTTCGTTTGGGCATTGTTTCTACTCAGCTGTCATTTGCTGCAACTGCCAAGCAACTGTTTGATGCCGAACACAACAGCGCTTTGTACATTTGCGGAGAGATTGACAGGCAGGAATTTGACCAATAGTTACTGCAAGCCTCTTATAATCGACCAACTGGTGTGCGAGAAGGTGGGATGCAAATATGCACGCACACACAATGAAGTATTAGACCAGGTGCACATCATAATACAACTAAAACCAAATCCCGGACATTTTCGCAAATTTAGAAATCCCGCTATTTTAAGGTCCGAAAAAGAGGACATGCCCAGGAAAAAGAGGACGTATGGTCACCCTATATAAAATGTGAGAGTCCAGTCTGAGGCTAATAAAGTGCAGTGCTGTTATATGTATCATGAGCGATCAAGAGTTCAAAAGTCTTATCGTTTGGAGGAAGAAGCAGTCATAAAGTTGGCTGGTGCGGGTTCTGATGGTAGCAGTGAGAGCAGCCCATGGCTAGGGTGGCTGGAGTCTCCTTTTTTATATTTATCGGTTCATCACTCAGAATGACTTAGAATAGCCTACAACACCTTTCTCTAAATGTTTATTGACAGGGACGTGCACAGACATTTTGTGGGGCAGGGGCTCAAGTGGAAAAATAGGGCACTTCTCATAATTATTTATTTAAAAAAATTTTTTTTAAACAAAACGTTAAACATACTAACACAACTCTGACTTCCTTGCCAATTTATTTTAATTCCCTCACACTCACGCAATTGTTTCATACTCAACAAATTTCTAAACAGTCATTAACTGGGGACGTTCTGTGGTGATATGCTTTAGTTATTTTGTTTATCCTATTCACCTGCAGTGCCTTGTCAAATGTATGCAAATTCAACGCCTAATTTGCATATCAATGTGGCAACTGTGATTGTGAATTTTACTGTATTCACCTGTAGTGTCTCCATTAAGTACAGTACATTAGCCTGTATGGCCATGAAATATTGCCTTAGCTAAACTTTAGCTAACTTATTACATTAGCTAGTAGCTCATGAGTCATGCATGTTAGCAAGACACAAGTTAACTATATTTGTCTTTTGGCTTTTGGCTAATTAGCTGTAAAGTCGAGGCACTGGTAGCTTAGTCTTTTCTTCATCACCACTCACCTCCACACAAGCCAAAAAAAAAAAACACAACTGGTATAGGAGCTGGGAGGGGCTGCTGCCTGCCTGTCTGTGTGTCTGATGTGCCGATGTGTGCTGCACTGCTGCGTGGAGGTGCGGATGGAGGGAGAGAGGGCATCGGAACTCGACCTCGAACCGAAAGTCCGAAAGTCCGAAAGTCTCCATACCTGATATTTAGATTTTTTATTCAGTAAATATATTTGTTTGACAGGGAAGCTGTGCGCAAACAGGAATATATATATATATTCATTTATAAAAAGAAAAAAAAAGAAAAAAAAAAGCACCCCAGAAAAAAGGGCACTTTCTCTTGAGGAAGAAAACGGGCAGGTGCTCAAGCCCCCTTTGATGGCTATGTGTGCACGTGCCTGCTTATTGAGGGAAGTACAGCAGGACGAACTTGTTTTAGGTATAAAATATCTACATCTAGTGCCTGTATTGTCCATTTATAGTCTTTAAACAACAGTTTGGTTCCTTACCTAGTTAAAAAAGCAGCTACTTTCAAGAAGCTGACATCACGTCAGGTCGTCATGTGACGTCGTCACTTGAGTCACCCTGTGTAAGATGCTCAAAGCACAAGACGTTCGGTCAAACGTGCGGGCGTACACATGCGATTTTTGGCTGTCGGTGTGTGTGGTTGAATGAGCCGATTTGGCGATCTACCTGAAGTTGACCAAACAGGAGAAGGTATTACAATTCACATGATCAATGAAAACTGAGTGTTCATAAAGCTTTTACACATTTGGAGAAAATAGTTGTGTTAAAACTGTTTTCCCATATTATTCATGACCACAACACTGGGAATGATTCTACAGAAATGTCATGCTGTACTCTGCTCTTCAAACAAATCATTTGCCATACAGGTTGCTAGAAAACAATCTTCACTCTGACAGACAGAGTTTTAAAATTGGGGGGGGGGTAGCATAGTGGATGTGTGATATATTTTTGTACTCCCCAAGTGCGTGTCTGATGAAACAAAGGACTTCTATGATGAAAGTTCTACCTGTCAATCAACTGCTGCGCTACAACAAGATTTTTTAACTTTGCTGTCTACGGCTTTAATGTGCATTTACATGGACAAGACCTTGCGGATCTTCTTCAGAATGTCTGCTATCAACATGCAAGCAGTGACACAGATGAGAAGGACGTAGCCTACATCTAAAGCTGAATAATTCAGGTAGCCTACTCCACTAAAATACAGTGCATCCAGAAAGTATTCACAGCGCTTCACTTTTTCCACATTTTGTTATGTTACAGCCTTATTCCAAAATGGATTAAATTCATTATTTTCCTCAAAATTCTACAAACAATACCCCATAATGACAATGTGAAAGAAGTTTGTTTGAAATCTTTGCAAATTTATTAAAAATAAAAAACTGAAAAAAAAAACCAACACATTTTTGTTTTCCATATTTTTTTATTTTTAATAAATTTTGCAAAGATTTCAAACAAACTTCTTTCACGTTGTCATTATGGGGTATTGTTTGTAGAATTTTGAGGAAAATAATGAATTTAATCCATTTTGGAATAAGGCTGTAACATAACAAAATGTGGACAAAGTAAAGCGCTGTGAATACTTTCCAGATGCACTGTAACTCTGAATTCTGCACTAAACCTCATGTTTGTGCTTAAATTAAATCCATGTATAACCGACAGAAATTGTGTATGAATTTTCCACACTCTCTTTTTAATCTTTAACATTTTGTGCACTTTATTATCATGCAGTAACTGGCAACAACACACTGACGTTATGATTGATGTATGCAGTCATAAAATCACAAAACCTCCCTTTGAAATCTTAATCTGTCAAATGTTGGACAGCATTTGTAATAAGTATCCATTTTCTTTTTTAATCAGCAGATGAGTTTTCAGCTTATGCAGCCCCCATGCCAGCCTTCTATTTTATTTCTAAATCGCAAGCTATGAGAAATTAAAGCAATGTCCTCCTCTGGCTTTATGTCTTATAATGTTAAATAAAGCGAAAATCAATGTGATTGCTCCGGACTTCGCCAGATTGTGAAGTCGTGTCGTGTGTGATTGCACCTGTACGATTATCAGATAAAGTGATTCATAATGTGTGCTAGGGCTCATGACCTCTCAAGTGTCAGAACTCACACCGTGTACACCTGGCTTTAGACGTTTGGTCGGTCTGTCGGTAGGTCGGACGCTTGGGCCATAGGTGCTGCAGTTTAGGTGGACAGTATCCATCACGCAAATGCAAGGAGGGCATCAGAGATGGCTGCATCCGAAAACGTAGGCAGCTGACTTGCTGCCTAATCAGTTAATTACTTAACTGACAGCTGTTTTGAATGAATGGAACTCTTAAGGAAACTGGTCTCCAAACAATTTTAAAAGCACCTTATTTTAATCCTGCCTCTGTACAGCCTCCAAAGGCAGTATTTCTTGGTTTCGGATGCAGCCCATGTCTCCCTGAGGATCATGTCTATTACTACACACACAGACACAAACACACAACGCAATGGAACGTTTTCACCAGCTATTAAGTCATTCAATAAGCCAGCCAAGGCATTAGTTACATTCTACCATGTTCAAAACTGTTGTCGTGTCAGTGTGAATGAGAAATAACCAAAAAACACAATATAATTGTTCAGATAAAATAGCTATTAAAATGAAACCCTATTCTAAAATATTAAGCTATTAAGAAATGTCCTACCTGTTATTTAAGACCCCAAATGTGTGCTTGCACTCAGGGGGTTGCTAATAAATGTCTTCATGAGCTTTTCAATATCCAAGGTGTCACTGATCTTGTATGTGCATTAATCTAACATGTGAGCCTTTGCTGACTCGTGCTACTTCGTAGTCAAGTCTTCAGCCATCTCCAGCGATTATACAGGGATGAATAAGGGAGGAATACAACAACACAAACTACAAAAGTTAGGGAGACAGTCTGTTGAGGTTTTAGTGCCATCTGCAGGATGACGAAACACGAGCTCACTAAGGGCATTTTCACACCTGGCTCGTTTGGAGCATTTCAGAACCTGGCGTGTTTTCTCCCTTGGTTCGTTTCATTTAGGCATATATGAACACGGCAATCGCAATCGGATCCACACCAAAACAATCGGTCTGAGACCGCCTGAACGAGGTGTTATTGGACTCTGGAGCGCTTCGCTTGTGGTGAGAATGCAAACCGACCCAATGGACCAACCAATATCCCTATAAAAACCATGAACATAACTGAGGGTCTTTGGAGAAGACATCTGTAGATAATCATTTCTCTGTAATTCATCATCAAAACGTGGAAATAGTCTTTTGGCAATTATATTAGATATAATTGCACATTTAAAATATGAGCTGTTTTATAATTCCTGAGGTAATTTTAGTATGATCGTTTCTCTCTTTTAAATAGCGACAGAATACCGGTAGGATGGCGTTAGCAACTTTTTGAAAAAAACGGCTTTACTCTGCTGTTTGTTTGTGTGCGTGTGCGTGTGTGTCCATGCGAGAGAAGGAGAGAGAGAGATCTGTGAGAACAGGCACATTTCAATGGAGAAATAATGCAATAAAGGATAAAAATAAAAAATAACCATGACAGAAACTTTACAACTCACATCCATCCGAGTGATGGGTAATTTGTATTTGGAGCACAACCTCTAACTGATGACGCTCAAAAATTCTCTAAAATTTGTAATGGTTGAAAAAAATCACCTCGCTTGTTAAAGAGTGGCGTGCTGTCATAGCAACCATGTTACATTACGTTTCCGTTTGTCCTAAGAAGGCCGTCTTATTTAAACGAGGACGCTCGGTATACTGCAACCTTCAAAGTACGCGTCCTACCTAGCATACAGCCTTCGAAACGAGACACAGCAAATGTAACATTTAGTCTTCATTTTGGAACAAAGCAAACGGTCTACAGGTCTTAAAATGCCCTAAAGCTCTGTACTGTTTATTATTATTATTATTATTATTATTATTATTATACTTTCAAAGGATGAGCTTGCACATGAGTAAATCACAATATTCTTCTGAAGAAAAAAACTTAAGATTGAGGATTGATTAATGACTCGACATTGTGTCGATGTAGTGACACTAGGGGTTTGCTCTTGAGAGCCCCAATCACCTTTGCTTTATTCAGAAAAGGCCAATGAATTTGCATGCCATCTCCGCCCCGGACATACAGGTATAAAAGGAGATGGCGTGCACCACTCATTCAGACTTGTTCTTTGGAGCCGAGCGCATGTGTGTGTGTGTGTTCATCCCGTCATCTTACCTTCTGCTGCTGGAATTTACGGCGTATATCAGCGGTCACCCTCGCATGGTCGAGTGTTGTGCTTCCCCTGGGTGCTTCAGCAGGTCCAAAGAGTATATTTTCTCTAAAAGAGCTCGCACAAACAATTGTCGTCTTTTTAAAGATGTCCTTTCACCTTTGTGCTACTGAGTGCGGCCGTTATCTCTCCCCACCGGATGGCCATGAGATCTGTCTCAAGTGCTTGGGTCACCAGCACGCCGAGGCAGCTTTCGTGGAGGGGTCATGTTCTCACTGCGAGAACATGCCCATGAGAATGTTGTGGTCGTGGCTCTCTTCCTTCTTTGTGAAGCAGAGAGCCACCGCAGGCCATCAAACCGAAGTCCCGCGCCCCGTCTGCCTCTCGCCAGGGCCATCCTCCTGCGGTGCCGGCCCCGGCTCCCCCACCATTGGAGACCGTACGCGGTCTTTGAGAAGAAGATCCTCCCGCAGGAAGGCGGCACTACCTGCCCGCCAGCCAGCCCCCAAGAACACCGGACGGGCTTCGAGGCGGTCCTGAGACAGGTGAACCAGGGATGAGGCAGCTCTCATTGATGACTCTGACCCAGGTGTAAGCACAGACCACACTCCCGCCCCTGGGTCAGCACGAGGTGGGTATCCCAACATCGCCGGATGCCTTCTGGGCTCCGGCACCCAAATTGTCAATAAAAGAGCAGTTTCCTCATTCCCTGGGTCATTCTCCAATGCTCAGCCCCTCCAGCCCTCGCACCCATGATGGGCAGGCTCTGAAAGTCTTTCCGGTCAGCGAGCGGGACGGGAGTATCTCGCGTTCCCTTGTTTTCCGTCAAAAGAAAGCTGGCAAACAGATTAGTACAGTGGTTCTTGGAGCCACTCGCCCACCCCAGCCACCGGTCACCGTTGCGGGCTCGCGGAGCAGCACACCTCCCCTGGATGATCCTCCCGGTGGGGCGTCTGCTCTGCCCTGCCGCAAACCACCCACCCTGGGCGTGATAAATCCAATTGTCCCCCTGGTGCCATTAGCGCAAATGCTGGAAGCCTGGTTAGCGCTTTCCGGCCTGTACGACATCAGGATTGGTTTGCGGCCATCGACCTGAAGGACGCATACTTTCACGTATCGATCCTTCCTTGACACAGACCCTTTCTTCAGTTTGTCTTCGAGGGATGAGCATACCAGTACAAAGTCCTCCCTTTCGGTCTGTCCCTGTCTCCTCGTGTCTTTACCAAAGTCTGGACCCGCTGAGGGAGAAGGGCATTCGCATTCTCAATTATCTTGACGACTGGCTGATCCTAGCTCACTTGCGAGATCTATTGTGTGTGCACAGGGACCTTGTGCTTCGGCACCTCGACCGACTGGGGCTTTCGGCACCTGGACCAACTCGGAAAAGAGCAAGCTCTCCCCGGCACAGAGCATCTCTTTTCTCTGTATGGAGTTGGACTCGGTCACCCTGATGGCACACCTTACGAACGAGCGTGCACAGTCAGTGCTGGCCTGCCTGAAAACCTTCACGCAGAAGGTAGCGATCTCTGTGAAACAATTTCAGAGGCTCCTGGGGCATATGGCATCCTCGGCGGTGGTACTCCCCCTCGGGATGATGCATATGAGACCTCTCCAGCACTGGCTACAGACTCGAGTCCCGAGGTGGGCATGGCACCATGGCACCCAGTGCATGACTACCACACCTCGGTGCCATCAAACTTTCAGTCCTTGGTGAGACCTGCCATTTCTACGGGCAGGGGTTCTCTTTGAGCAGGTCTCGAGGCATGTCGTGGTCATGACAGATGCCTCGAATTTGGGCTGGGTTGCTGTGTGCAACGGACAGGCAGTATTGGGGCTCTGGACAGGGCCCCGCCTGCAATGGCACATCAACTGCCTAGAGTTGCTGGCAGTATCGCTGGCCCTGCAGAGGCTTCAGCCATTGATTCAGGGCAAGCATGTGTTGATCTGGACGGACAATACAGCGACTGTGGCGTACATAAACCGCCAGGGCTGGGTACGCTCACGTCGCATGTCGCAACTCACTCGCTGCCGCCTCCTTTGGAGTCAGCAGACGTTGAAATCTCTGCGAGCCACTCACCTCCCAGGTGTCCTCAACTGTGTAGCATACACGCTCTCACGGCAGGTAACGCTCCGCGGAGATGCGCAGTCAGGTCTGTGTTGTCCTTTCTACAAGAGGGACTGGAGAGATGGCTGTCTCCCTCTACCCTGATGGCGTACGTGGCTGCTATTGCAGCATATCATGATACACTGGATGGGAGACCCTCTCGACAGCACGACCTGATCACCAGGTCCCTCAAAGGCATGAGGAGATTGAATCCCCCTAGATCGCGCCTGATTCCCTCTTGGGATCTCTCTGTGGTCCTACCTGCCTTACAGAGAGCCCCCTTTGAGTCCCTGGAGCAGGCTGAGCTCAGCACTTTGTCCCTGAAAACGGCTCTCCTCGTGGCGCTCACTTCTATCAAGAGGGTGGGGGACCTGCAGGTGCTCTCTGTCACCAGCAAATGCCTGTAGATCGTGCCAGCACGCTCTCATATGATCTTGAGACCCCGGCCCGGTTACGTGCCCAAAGTTCCCACCACTCCCTTCCGGGATCAGGTGGTGAACCTGCAAGTGCTCCCTTCAGAGGGGGAAGACCCAACCTTGTCATTGCTGTGTCCAGTTCGAGCCCTGCGCATCTATCTTGCCCGCACGCAGAGCTTTAGATGCTCACAGCAGCTATTTGTCTGCTTTGGAGGGCAGCAGAAGGGGAAAGCTGTCTCCAAACAGAGGTTGTCCCATTGGATTGTGGATGCCATTTCTCTGGCTTACCAATCACAAGAACTGCCGTGCCCTTTGGGAGTCCGGGCGCACTCCACCAGAGGTGTTGCATCCTCCTGGGCACTGGCGAGGGGTGCCTCTCTAGCAGACATATGCAGAGCAGCGGGTTGGGCTACACCCAATACCTTTGCAAGGTTCTAGAACCTGCGCATAGAACTGGTTTTGACCCGAGTGTTACGGGGTAACAACAGGTAGGCCGGGCGGCTGGTCGGGTGTATCACTTGCATTGCACCTTTCCCCTTTTGAGGTGATAATGTGCACTATCTTGTCCACAACAGTTCCCCGTAACTGGTGAACACTTGATGCCTCTTTAATTCCTTAAGCACTATTCGGTGGCAAACTCTGCGGAGGGGTGATGCCGCCAGACCCAGTACTTGTGGTATGCCCCTTTTCAGGTGAGCCCGTGTACCTGTGCTCAGTGCTCCATATGTGGTGATTCCCCCCTTGGTAATCCCGTATGATGCGTTTCCACTGTTAGGTTTCCCCTCAGGTGAACCTGTGTTTACCCTTGTCAGAGCTCTGCTCTGCCTCGGCCACTGTTGCTGTGTACCCTCTCCGTAGATAGGGTCCTCCCCAGTGGCATCATTCCATATGTGAACTTCCCCGTCGGTAAGTCCATGTGAGGTATTCTCCACATGTTAACCTCCCTCCGGTAGGATGTGGTCTCCATAGTGCTCTTCCTCCTGGAGAGGGAAGAGCACTTCCCCAGTGCTATTCTAACAGGTGCTCGGCAGGATATTACTTAATACCAAAATCAGGAAAGGCCACCGCCTGTAGCTTCCTCGGGTAAGTGCCTCCTCCCACCCTTATTGGGACCTGGGAGATGCCTTACCTAACTCACTGGAAGGTCACGACTTGGTCGAGCGCTCGCTGTTCAGCGCCTGCGGCATTTCGTATAGGAACCCCTAATGTCACTACATCGACACAACGTGGAGTGAGTGACAGACAGGGAATGTCTTGGTTACTGATGTAACCTCTGTTCCCTGATGGAGGGAACAAGACATTGTGTCCCTCCTGCCACGGTGCTGAACCGACCGCTGACATGGCCGGAACTCTCTCTTGGCTCCTCAGCCCAACTCTGAATGAGTGGTGCACGCCATCTCCTTCTATACCCGTATGTCCGGGGCGGAGAGTGGCATGCAAATTCCACTCGCCAATTTTCATTGGCCTTTTCTGAATAAAGCAAAGGTGATTGGGGCTCTCAAGAGCGAACCCCTAGTGTCACTACATTGACACAACGTCTCGTTCCCTCCATCAGGGAACAGAGGTTACATCAGTAACCAAGATGTTTTTATTCATATAAACTGTAATATTACACTACAGTATTTATTATTAAACACAGTAACTATACAATAACACAATTTAATCTTAATTTATTGTCAATCTACTTCTTCATTGTTAACAATCACTTAATAACAACACTTTTGGAAAAAGGCAAATAAAAAGTTCAATATCCATCACAAGGGCTCTCTTCAGTTCGGCAGGGCCCTGCCCACAAGAATGACACAGGATACTGTTTTTTTATTAACATAAATGACAGATATACTGAAAGCGAAAATTGTATATAATATATACTGCATAAATACAATGAAATATATGAAATCTCCTTGATATTGTTTTCCAGTCTTGCTCACTAGGGGGAGCTTCAGCAATAATAATAATAATAATAAATAATAATAAAATAGGTATACTGTACATGATTTCCTTTAAAGGGAAAGTTCACCCCAAAATGAAAATTCTCTCATCATTTACTCACCCTCACACCATCCAAGATGTGTATGACTGACTTTCTTCTGCAGAACACAAACAAAGATTTTTAGAAGAATATCTCAGCTCTTTAGGTTCATACAATGCAAGTGAATGGTGACCAGACATCTCTTGGTAAGGCCTACTCACAATGCAAGTGAATGGTGGCCAAAATTTAGAATTTTCAAAAATCAAACAAATACAGCATAAAAGTAACACATATGACTCCAGTGGTTAAATCCATGTCTTCTAAAGTGAAAAATACATGGGTGTCTAATTGATTTATTAATAGGCCTATTTGGTATGGAATTCATAGAAGATTTTTATTTAAGATGAATCAATTCGGACTCGGATTCTGTTTTAAAGATTTGTCAATCATTATTTATTAATGTCATTATTCAACTTAATTATAAAAATACATAATTATAGGGGTGTGCAGCAAAGCCATTATCTGTATTTGTATCTGTATCTGTTCATATAACAAAATTATCTGTATCCCTCTCTGTATTCAGATTTATGGGCGGGGCATAAACCGAAAGTGCATCAAAACTAAATGAAACTCCCATTTTTAAGTGTTCCTCTTACATTTATAGTTTCTATTAATAAAATATGCCTTCTATATGCCTTTTCATAATAATAGCCTAATAATAATAATAATAATAATTATTATTATTATTATTATTATTATTATTATTATACAATTATTATTAAAAATATATATATCTTACTAGATGAAGCTGAATTTGTAGGCTACATTCACTGTGGAATAAGCTTTTGGTATTTCAGATATTAATATCTGCATGAAACAGAATTTTCTTTCGTCTCTTCATGTATGAAAACATTATTCTGGAGGCAAGAGGTGCCAAGCAAAATGTGAAATGTCAATCACACATTTTGCAATGAATAATAAATACAAATTCAAACATTAAAATAAATTAAAATAAAATCAGTATAGCCTATTAACAGGTCCTGTGAATCTATCAGGAATTTTTATGATATGACTCCATTATTTAGTTAAATAATAATTATAATTAATAAAATTAATTAATTAATTAATTAATTAATTAATAATAATAATAATAATAATAATAATAATAATAATAATAAATGTATATCACTCCTTACCAGAGCTCAAGAACACTTAACATTTTCAAATTTAGCACAGTTTAAAGAAGAAGAAAAAGAAAAAAGTCAGAGTTTCAGTTTCTTCGTTTTACATAAGGAGGAATATTCCTAATCGATGAATAATCTAAGGAGCATTTAAACCTTTATGGAGCATTTTAACTTTTTTGGAATAAAGTCATAATCAGTTAATAACCTTAATCGCTGATGTGGATATAAATGTGGTCAACATTAAGAGAGGGATAGACGAGCTCCGACATGAAATCTATTCAGGTCAGGAATTTAACATCACGCTCAGGTTTAGGCTATAAATAAATATATACACGAGAAACACATGTGAATCGTGCGCTACATTAACATAGACATTTCAAGAAGTGGGACGTAATTCTGGTTATGTTTATTTAAAATGTTGCATTGTCTTTGGATAATCAGTCATACAAATATTTTTTATATTATTCGGATGAATCCGTTATTCGTTTTGAAGTCATTATTTGTGCCTTTCCGAACAAGGTATTCGGCTTCAGGTACATCCCTACATAATTACATGGAAAATTTGGTTTAGTAGATGACACAAAAAAAAAATAAAATAAAATAAAATAAAATAAAAATAAATAATAATAATAATAATAATAAATAATAATAATAATAATTAATAATAATAATAATAATAATAATAATAATAATAATAATAATAATAATTAAGAATGATATCTCATGTATTTTATACATTTTATAAAAATCTGATGACAGCTGGACAAGTTACCTTCTTGCCAATTGGGAGTCATCTTACAAAACAGACAAACTTTAAATCTAATGTTACAGTTTAAAGTAAATGCACATTGTTCTTAACGGGGGAAACAAACATCTTCTGCACGAGTGAATCCCACTGTATATTTGCTAGACAAAAAATTCAAAAAAAAAAAAAAAATTCAAAAAAAATAAAAAAAATAAAACACATAATAAAAATAAATGCTGAATCAACACAAATGGAGAACACATCAATATACAAATAACAGTGAAACCTTTTACAGTGTGTTGGTCGAGTGGTCTTTTGTTCTCAAGTTGTAAGCCTATGATATTTTGATCTGATGTCGCTTTGGATGTGACTGATTCCTGATTCAAAACCCCTTTGTGTTTACAGCTTTTTAACAAAACTAAGCAAATCGTTACTGCATATCAGAGGATCTAAGAAACGGGTGAGCAGTTGATTACATATTACACAATTTCTATGAATCAGAGATCAAACCACGGCGCGGTACAGAACCAGAACGCGCGTCTATGCTGGGCACGCGGTCCGGTGCTGCTCTCGAATATGCTGCCTCTACCAGTGTCCGCAACTGACTAGAGCAAAGCATAATGAGCATGAAATATTTTTCGATACAAGTACACTCGCTAAATAGAGATGGTATGTGTCAAGGGGATCAAACAAAATCCGCATCGGAGAATACAATACATGGGGTGAATTGACAAACAAGGACAATTTTATTTATTTATTTATTTATTTATTTTTGGAATCGAAGGTGCCGGAATGCCTGTATATATACAATGGCGGCCAAATGTTTGGAACAATGTACAGATCTTGCTCTTATGGAAAGAAATTGGTACTGTTTTTCACCAAAGTATAGTCAGGACATTAATAACGTGAAAAATTACTATTTAAAAAAAAAAAAGAAAAAAAAAAAAGAGTATGTTCAGAACTTCTTAAACTACTTCAAAGAATTCTCATCAAAAAATCCTCCATGTGCAACAATGACATCTTTGCAGATCCTTGGCATTCTAGCTGTCAGTTTGTCCAGATACTGAGGTGACATTTCACCCCGTGCTTCCTGTAGCACTTGTCATAGATGTGGCTGTCTTGCTGGGCACTTCTCATGCACCTTACAGTCTAGTTGATCCCACAAAAGCTCAATGGGGTTAAGATCCATAACACTCTTTTCCAGTTATCTGTTGTCCAATGTCTGTGATTCTTTGCCCACTCTAACATTTTCTTTTTGTATTTTTGTTTCAAAAGTGGCCTTTTCTTTGCAATTCTTCCCATAAGTCTTCTCTTTACTGTTGTACATGAAACTGGTGTTGAGTGGGTAGAATTCAATAAAGCTGTCAGATGAGGACAAGTGAGGTGTCTAGCATCAAACTCATCCTAAATGTGTGCATGAAGTAGAGTTAGAGGCGTATGGCATTTGGTGTATCGTTCCTATTCTCGTGGTCCCAGGGCAGAAGGATGACCTCTTTCTTGGATCCAATGTCATAAAGTTTATGACATCATGCATGAAATGAAAAGCATTGACGACTACTGGAGAGTGACCACTCAGAACTGTGACCTGTCATCGTTTCCTGACACCTCTCACTTCCTTGACATGATGATAAGGTTGTCAAGATGGAAAGGTGATGAAACACCAAATAAAATTGGGACAGTGAAACTGACACAAGCTGTAACACTTCTAGCTAAGCATGAACACCTCGTGTGGGGCAGGCTACTGAAAGATGTTCCTATGTCCCCGGGAAGTACAGTGGTTGTTGAACCTACATCTTCAAAATCTATGCCGTGAAACATCATGGTTGGCTGGGTGGTTACACCTATGTGGGGTGACAGATATGTCCCCATGAAGATAGTGAACCTTTCCAATCAGCCCATGACCCTAAAAAGGAAGTTAGCCGATGTGTCACCCTGTTTGGCTGCTGAAGATTGAAGAAATTTTGCTGAAGAAATCTATCAGTGAATTCGCCTCACCATTGGAATGGTATGGAAAAAGGATGGCAGTCTGAGAATCTGTACCGATTTCAAATGGCTCAATGCCAGGACCCTAAAGGATGCACAGCCACTCCCACATCAATCATATTGTCTGGCAGCTTTAGGCGGCAATACCTATTTTAGTACTATAGACTTGATGTCCGGCTTTAACAACATTCCCATGCATGAAGAGGACAAAAAATACACTGCGTTCACCACACCACTCGGCTTGCATGAATATAATCACATATCACAAGGTTTGCGTAATAGCCCAGCTTCGTTCATACGAATAATGTTAAATATATTTGGTGATTTAAACTTCAACCACCTGATGTGCTATTTGGATGACCTACTGGTATTCCTGTAGCCATAGATGTGGAGGTCATGTTGGGCACTTCTTACGCACCTTACAGTCTAGCTGATCCCACAAAAGCTCAATGGGGTTAAGATCCATAACACTCTTTTCCAATTATCAGTTGTCTAATGTCTGTGTTTCTTCGCTCACTCTAACCTTTTCTTTTTGTTTTTCTGTTTCAAAAGTGGCTTTTTCTTTGCAATTCTTCCCATAAGGCCTGCACCCTTGAGTCTTCTCCTACTGTTGTACATGAAACTGGTGTTAAGCGGGTAGAATTCAATGAAGCTGTCAGCTGAGGACATGTGAGACATCTATTTCTCAAACTAGAGACTCTGATGTACTTATCCTCTTGTTTAGTTGTATCTAGGCCTTCCACATCTCTTTCTGTCCTTGTTAGAGCCAGTTGTCCTTTGTCTTTGAAGACTGTAGTGTACACCTTTGTATGAAAGCATTGCATAGCCTTCATTCCTCAAAACAATGATTGACTGATGAGTTTCTAGAGAAAGCTGTTTCTTTTTAGCTATTTTTGACCTAATATTGACCTTAAGACATGCCAATCAATTGCATACTGTGCAACTAAAAAAAAACTCAAAAACAAACACAAAGACAATGTTAAACTTCATTTAACAAACCAAATAGCTTTCAGTTGTGTTTGATATAATGGCAAGTGATTTTCTAGTACCAAATTAGCAATTTAGCATGATTACTCAAGGATAAGGTGTTGGAGTGATGGCTGCTGGAAATGGGGCCTGTCTAGATTTGATCAAAAATGACTTTTTTCAAATAGTGATGGTGCTGTATTTTACAGCAGTAATGTCCTGACTATATTTTTGTGATCAGTTGAATGACACTTTGGTGAATTAAAGTACCAATTTCCTTCCAAAACAACTAAATCTGTACATTATACCAAACTTTTGACCACCAGTGTATGACCAGCCCTGACCAGTAGGTGCTGATATACACGAAGAATGTCATTCAATGTAGTAACTATGATTTGTCTTCACTAGAATTAGTGGTGCAACCAAACTCCTAATCAGAAGGGGGTATTCACTTATCTTTGGCCATATAGTGTATGTTGTGCGTGTTGTCTCATAACAGCACATCGGAAGAATGTGTGTGTACAGCATTGATACACTATCACATTGGGGAGTCCTTCTGGAGCATTTGCGGTTTCATAATAGCAAAGAGCCTGGCTTTGCCCCCCTGTCAGAAGACTGCTCTCTAAACAGCCTAAGATGTTGAGCTCTGCATGATTCCCAATGATCAATAAGCCTAGCCAGAAAAAGTGAAAGAATCTCTGCCTTGGTGCCTTTTCTGGTTGTGTCTAGAAGGTAACACCCCTGGCAGCCTATGTCTCGCAAGTCTCATTCACTGTTACTAAGGTTAGGTTTAGGGTTGATTTAGTGGTAGGGCTAAGGTTAGGGTTATGTTTAGGGGTAGGTATAGGGTTTCTGTAGGACTCTAAGTAAATTGTGATAGACTGATATATGGGTGTAACAAGGTAAAAGGAGGAGGCGAGAACAGGCTTAACAATATAAATAATATTTAATGGTTTAAACAAAAAGACAAAGACAAACACAAGCCGGGCAGCTGCCTGTAATTTTATTTTTATTTATTTATTTTTTTTTCCTCTCTCTCTCTCTCTCTCTCTCTCTCTCTCTCTCTCTCTCTCTCTCTCTCTCTCTCTCTCTCTCTCTCTCTCTCTCTCTCTCTCTCTCTCTCTCTCTCTCTCTCTCTCTCTCTCGAGCTGCCACCTCCAGTCACCTTTATCCCTCTCGGGCTTGATCAGCCTGATTAGGGGCCGGGTGTGCAGCATCTCGGCCCAGCCCCGCCCTGCCACAATGGGCCAGGCTGATTAATCAGCTGATAATTGGCCATTTGGCATTGGCTAATAGCCACAATATCTTGGCTGATAAACAGAAGTGTTAACTTTCTCTTGTGCTAGTTCCAAAATATACCAATGGATTTGTTGATGGATATTCAACAATTTCTGTTTTCATTTTATTTTCCCAACCCAGTTTAAGTGAATTTGAGCAAATGTATAAAATAAGAGTTTGTTTCACCTTTTGTTAAAAATCTTATTTGTTGTTGTAAATTTTTTTTTATGTATTTGGGCAATTATATCTGCTCTCTAGATTATTGGTAGTGGCATTGGCCCTTGAAAAATCCATATCGGTCTACCACTACGAATAAACACAATAAAAACAATGTGTGAACGTAGTACTTGGCTCTTGCAAGACTTTTGGTCAGCGGGCTGTTACCGTCTAGACATAACTGCCTTTTCTTTGATCTGTCTTTGTGGTCAACCCGAAACAGACATGAACATGTAGTCTGTCAAGATCAAATCCAAATCATCACATAAAGAAAATAGTTGACTCTCCCCTTCAGCAGTTACACATACGCCTACCCTCACATCCTCCTCCTGACCCTGCACAAAACAATACTCTGTCACAGATAACATAGAGCAAACTCCTGACATCCATTTAAAGTTCACTTAAGTGTCTGCTGGTGCTTTATGGGCTCTGCCACATCATGCAATCTCATCACATCTTGTGGTGTTGCCCAGCACAATGGGCCATCCTGTCCAGAGTCTATGAAGTGTCCTACATCTTCCTGTGCTTCCTGTGTATACAGACAGATAAGATCTCTTCTTATTAACACATTCAATTTGGAGTGCTTCAGAATGAAGAGAGGAAATGTATCTACTTCAGACAAATGGACATTCAGCCATGATTGTGATCGTACATCTGCAGTGTGATTGTCATTGTATAAAAGAAACTGGCAGCATGGTTGTCCAATCTCAGATCACATTAGGTGATAAAAAGAAACCACTCTTATAAGAGTAGTTAAAAGGGTCATACACTAGACCAAAGACATTTCCTTGGGGGTGTTTGATTGTTGTGGCATTGCTTCGGGGTTGAATGTCGGCCACACTGAAAAAGGTCTCTATTACAGTCATCTAATAGGCTATGCTTTTAGTTTTTTCATGGAAGAACATTGAAGTATATACAGAGTTTACATCACTGCTGGCCTTCGCTACCCAGAGTTAATCAAGTTGCAGTTTACAAAGTTCTCCCTGATATTGCCAAGAGTGGAAGAGTACTGTTTGTTCACCAATGATGTTTTCTTGTCACTAAGGGGCAGCATAACTCTATGGATGAATAGGTTAGTAGGGCATATTCTGTAGTGTTTTGAAAAGGGGCTTGAAGTATAGCAAAGAATTTGTACAAAGAACTCACAGTAAGCAATGGAAAATGTCAAGCATTGTCTTGGTACATATTCTTTCATGAAATCATACTTGTGCAGGATTGCTCTATTTGCGCATATTAACCAGTACCTCCTTCAAACAATGATTGTTTTCATAGGGTAAATAACTGATTACAACCATAATGAGCCAGTTTGTAAGTCAAATGCTTCTCTGAGGAAACGGAGACAGAGGAATGCTTAGGGGTAATTAGTGAAAAGAAAGACTCCAAATTAACTCTATATTCGTTTATCATGAAGTGTGTGCTTGATCACAAGTGAGCCATCTAACTCCATTCAGAACTCCACTTATGTTAAGGCCAGAAACCTTTGTAGCAAAGTCAAAGAGCTGGCTGGGCACCATGAAAGAGATGTTTATTTTTATGGGACTTTCAGTCTAATTAATGGTTTATTCCGGGTACCAGGCAGTGACTCCGATTGGGAGCTTTTTCAATCAGCTATGGGCAGATCACATTTCCCAAAGAAACTCGTTTATTATACATACTCCTTTCTCATCACACATATGTTTTTGTGAAGGAGCAGATTGTTTTCATGAGAGATTGACAATGAACTGTGAATAAGCCAGTCTTTCTCTAATGATACTACAAGGAAAGAAAAAAAAAGACAGGATATAGCAGGTCATTCTTTGGATTCTGTAATATTTCAGTCCTCCAGACATTTTTTAGGTGGTGGTTCACTAAAATGAAATGTTTTTACAAGATGTTGATGATGTTTACAAGATATTGTTTTCCCACGCTGTGCTTGAAGTGGAAGAAAAAAAGTGCAGGTACTCTCATTGTTATTATGAAACTTAATTTGGGTGGGCCAAACGTTTTTCCGGATTTATCTTACCTAACACATTTATTGTAACTAACATGTTAGCATGAAAAATTAAACTGTTAATATTATGCATTTATTTAAATTAAAATAGTATGTAATTACATTAAAAGAGGTATTTAATTAACATTTGAGTCTGGCTGTAAATTCCTTCTTAAGATCTGGCTGAAGATCAAACAAGACCCTCAACTAACAAATAGGTTTTGATTAACTTACTTTGAAAACAAAAACATACAAACATACATACGTAGGGTTATTGTTTATGAAATCTGAGGAAGAATATTTAGATCTGCTAAAGCCTGTATCTTTGACAATATCAACCCACATAAGAGAAAAATCTAATGTAGCCTAAAATTGAAAAAAGAGCATTTTGTCTGTTTTTCCATTTTATTATTATTCATTGAGGGGACAGGAGCCAGATACTTGTGCAGATAATATATAATCATAATAAACAATGAACAAACTGATTTGATGATGTTAATTTATGCATAGGCAGGTAAAGTGACACTTCACAATCTTTTTATGAGCACTACAGAAAAGAATTGAGATTAAAAAGCAAAATTTCCTGTATATTTTATTTGAAGCTTCGTTCTTCATCGTCAATTTATCTTTTGTGAAAAAAGGTTGTGCATATAAGCTGACATCACTTCTGTAACAGCTTTGACATTTTTTTTTAAGTCTGTAGTTTTGACTGCATCCAGCAGCTAAACAATTTGCATAAATACATTTGATTGAATAAGACATTATAACAATTTCTCACCTAAAAATTGCTTGTTCATGTTTTGGAAAAGCGTGTAACTGAACTATGCCCAGACAAGCTTAAACACGTGTGTTCCACCGGAACTGGACCATGGATCGCTTGACGACCGCCGATGCTGTTGCACGTGTCGAGTGTTGTTAAACTCACCACTGAGATTTGCGCAGAGAGGGCTCGGATGTTTACCACCGCGATTTTATAAAAAATAATTTGGAAGGTCAGATTAAAGTTATTGGTTGGCCTCATCGAATCAGGTAAGGTGCCTCCCATGATCTTGTCAGCTCCTCATGCACTTCCGGGAAGAAAGGAACGGGGGCGGGGCGTGGCCGTGGGCGGCGCCGTGGGCGGCGCCCCGAGCCCAGGAACCAATCGTCGAGCTGCTAGGGTTCAGGGGAGAGTGGAGGGTTCCACTCTAGCCTGACGCTCGCGGCCGCCCGGGAAAGCATGTCCGTCATTTCTGTGTTGGCGTGAGACTGGGTGACAATTCCCGAAGGAGGAAGCCCAGCCGGAGCCTCTGTATCAGACTGGACGAGCCCGCTCTCCGATGCTGCGCTTGATAACTCATTGTCTTCCCGAGCTCCGAACGAGAAGCCGAACTTGCACTGAAACGAGCCAGCGGTCTCGTGCAAGAGCCCGATCGGAGCAAGCAAGCGTGCTGGGGAATGGGAGGTCCGTGGGGGGATACCCGGTGGAGGTGGTCCCATTGATGTCCCCAAATCGCCCCCAGTGCTAACCGACTCGGCCTCAAACCCGTAGGTAGAAGGACCGGTGCGGGCAATGGCAACTTTGCCATGGTCATGTTCTCGCAATGAGGACATGACTCATCCACGAACTATATCTCCGCGTGGGCAGTGCCCAGACACGTAAGACAGCGATCATGGCCATCAGAAGCGGAGAGATAACCGCAACCAACGACCGCAACCAAGAATAACACACAAACGGAAAGGCATCTTTAAAAAGACGTTCCGTGTGTGTGCCGCTCTTTTTGTGAATGAAAATATACTCTTTTAGAATATACTCTCTTATTTTCGCTCTGCCGAAGCACCCAGGGGCATTTTCTGCTCTCCACGGGTGCAGAGGGGGAGAAGCTGCTGAAATGCGCCGTAAATCCAGCAATTTTGAGGTGCGTCTTTGGAGGGAATTGAATTCAGTGCACTGAATACAACCGCTCGGCTCATACCAGCTCCTTTTATACCCGTATGTCCGGGGGAGTGGCATGCAAATTCCACTCACCAATTCTCATTGGCCTTTTTTCAAAAAAGCAGAGGTGTTTGGGGCTCCCAAGAGTGACCCCTAGTGTCACTACATTGACACAACATCGAGTGAGTGACAGATAGGGAACATGTATTCAGTGTGGCTGGAAAAATCATAAACCCAATGAGGTCCAGTGTGGTCCTCTCTAACAGCACTATCATTGCTATGCCGATGATATACAAATATATACAGCTTGCCAGCCAGATTCTATTCACCAGACTGATTCGTTATCCTCATGTGTCAATTAATTGAAGGGCTGGCTTAACTCCAACTTTCTCAGATTAAACTTGAACAAAACAGAGATCATAATTACTGGTCCATCAACTCTAACAAAAAATCTATCTAATGTCCCTAGCTGTGACATTTATGTTACTCTAATTATCCCATCTGCCACAGTCATAAACTTAGGTATCATTCTTGACTCTTCATTGACCCTAGATGCCTATATTAACAAACACTCTAAAGCAGCATTTTTCCAACTTCATTGTATCGCCCAACTTCGTCCCTACGTTAGCCCGAAAGATGCTGAATCATTAGTCCATGCATTTATTACATCTCGCCTTGACTACTCTAATGCCCTTTTTTCTGGACAACCGGCAAACTCTTATCTCCCGCTTGCAATATATTCAAAATCCTGCTGCAAGAGTACTAACTTACACCAAACGATCTGCACATATTACTCCCATCCTATTTAACCTTCACTGGCAACCTGTCGCATCCCGTATTGTATACAAAATTCTCCTGCTTACATTTAAGTCACTCCACGGTATAGCTCCTTCTTACCTTTCTGATTTACTTTCTCCCTATATTCCTATTCGCTCACTCCTATTTTCAGGGTGAGAACTTCTTCTTGTTCCTAGATTCCTCCTTTCATCAATGGGCGGCAGGTCTTTTTCTGTTGTGGCACCTAAGCTATGGAACTCACTCCCCCTGGCTCTCCGAACTACTACCTCTATCTCTGCATTCAAATCTCAGCTCAAAACCTATTTGTTCTCCCAATATTATCAGTCATAATGTGTATATGCTTCCTGTAATGCGCATTATATTTGTAAGCTTATCTGTATTCTGATTGGGCCACTGCCTACTCTGCTTACACTTTCTTCACTGTCTACATGATGTTATGTGTTCTTTTGTACTGGATTGATATGTCTAATTGATTGCACAATCTGATCTGCTATATGCAACTGCATTTGTTTTTGTTCCAGACTGGGCAACTGTCCACTGTCTATATGATTTTTTTTTCTTGTTACTGTTCTTTATTGTGAAGGGTCCTTGAGCTCTGGAAAGGCGCTATATAAATTAAACTTATTATTATTATTAATGTTGTTTTTTTCATGTGGGAAAATCTGACAGTTGAAAAGTTTCAGCCAAGGTAAGAGTAAACCACTTAATTATTGACCAGCTGTTTACTGATATTTCTGTTTAATATCAGAGTGTAATGAAGCTGGCAGGCAATGACAGGCAGACGAAGACGATGGTGATGTGAAGAACCCAAGTACAGTTTATTCATAAACGTGAAATCCAAAAACCGTGAACAGAAACATAAACATGAACTAAACAAGACTTGACTTGACATAATTTGACATACAAGCAACATTACATAAACAATACCTAACAAAGGACCATGGCAAACATGAGTGTTTAAATACAAGGACATGGGTAACCACATGACATAAACAACCAATGATGAGACTGAAGTAATAACAAGATAACTAGATACTAAAACATGAACCAATGACATGACAAGACTGAAAATAAGTTAAAGACAATAAACCAATGAAAACAAGACACATGAACATGGAGGGAAAACAGGACATCACATGACCAGGAAACCATATGACATGAACAGGAACAGGAACTAAATTTTCAAAATAAAAGACATGAACACAAAACATGAACAAAACATGTGACATATCCCCCCCACAAGGGGTGGCTCCCGACAGCCAAACAAAAACATATGGAGTTCAATAGGGAGCTGGGGGGGTGGAGGGGTCCTTGAGGCGTGGCCTGGCAAGACAGGGCGTGGCCTGGTGAGACAGGGTGTGGGGCATGAGACCAGGGCGGAGCTAGTGGAAGGTGGAGCTGTGAGAGGCTCGAGGGGTGAAACTGGAGAACTGGGAACCCGGATAGTAGCCGAAGACTCGAAGGGCCAGGGTGGAGCCGGAGGCTCGTAGGACCAAGGCAGGGTCACTTGACGTGGCAGACATGGTAGCATGGCAAGATGAGGAAGGAATGGCAGCATGGCATAATGTGGCCGCTGAGGCTTGCAACGCTGGCTCTGGGACGGACAAGGCTTGCAATGCTGGCTGTGGGATGGACGAGGCTTGCAACGCTGGCTCGTTGGCCGTGGCAGGCATGGGCGCTGGCTCATTGGCCATGGCAGGCGTGGCCTGGACTGTGGAGCAGACGCGGGCCTGGACCGTGCAGCAGAGGCGGGCCTGGACATTGCAGCAGAGGCGGGCCTGGACATTGCAGCAGAGGCGGGCCTGTGACATGGCATGGAACAGACTGAAGCTTGGCTGTGATAGGGCATGGAGCAGACTGAGGTTGCCCTGTTACATTGCATGGAGCAGACCGAGGCATGACTGTGACATGGCATGGAGCAGACTCAGGAGTGGCTGTGACATGGCATGGAGCAGGCCGAGGCGTGGCTGTGACATGGCATGGAGCAGGCCGAGGTGCAGGTTGAGGCGTGGCTGTGACATGGCATGGAGCAGGCCAAGGTGTGGCTGTGACATGGCATGGAGTAGACTCAGGATCCAGGGGCTCGTCGACAATGACGTGGGACGCTGGCTCGGCGGCGCCCATGACGTGGGACGCTGGCTCGGCGGCCATGACGTGGGACCCTGGCTCGGCGGCCATGACGTGGGACCCTGGCTCGGCGGCCATGACGGGGAACCCTGGCTCGGCGGCCATGACGGTAGACGGCTCTGACATGGCAGTCACTGTAGGAGTGCATAGTTCCTCCTCAGCCATACCTACTGTGAAAAATGAACCGCTCAATTGTAGGGCTAAATCAATGAACTGAGCCAGATTGAGGGTAATTCGACCGTCAGCCAACAGGGAGGAGCCCGGCTCATTCAGCTCAAAATGGAAAAAGTCCTTGAGGGCAATATCATTAAAGTCCACCCTTCAGGCCAGTGCGAAGAAGTCCTCTACATATTCCTCCAGGGGACAATTCCCCTGACGTGGCATAGGAGCTGAACTGCTGGGTTCATAGTAGTTCAGGTATTCTGTAACGAAGCTGGCAGGGAATGACAGACAGACAAAGACGATGGTGATGTGAAGAACTCAAGTGCAGTTTATTCATAAATGTGAAATCCAGAAACCATGAACAAAAACATGGAATGGAATGGAATGGAATGGAATGGACTGGACTGGACTGGACTGGACTGGACATCCAAATGTTACATAAACAATACCTTACAAAGGACCGTGGCAAACATGAGGATTTAAATACAAGGACAGAAGTAACCACATGACATAAACAACCAATGATGAGACTGAAATAATAACAAGATAACTTGATACTAAAGCATGAACCAATGACATGACAAGACTGATCATGAGTTAACAAGACAATAAACCAATGAAAACAAGACACATGAACATGGAGTAACGAAGACATCACATGACCAGAACAGGAACAGGAACAGGAACTAAACTTCCAAAATAAAAGACATGAACACAAAACATGAACAAAACACATAAATGTGACACCGAGTTTAACTATATTAAGAGATACTGACATTCTGGAAAAATTTTAGCCACTTATGTTTAGCTACATGTTACCAACGTAAAAGACAGGCTTGGTGCAATAACAGACAGATGTTTTAAAACCTTTTATTATTATTATTATTGGTGTTTTGTATTTTGTGATCTTTTACAAAGAGTTTAATTTCTATTATGTGTTCAGTGACGCATGTTTTAAAGTTTGATCTACGTTTTAAAGTTTGATCCATAAAAAAACATGTCCCAATCATTTTTTAAAACAAAGTGACACCCTTGCTACCAAAGTACCATGGTATAATCATATGATAGCTTTGCTGTACCATGCTACCGCTACAGATCTTTTCTTATAATGTAACTTACAGGCCTGCAGAGACAAGATGAAATTATATCTGGTGTGGAAATTATGAATTTGAGGTCAGATGCTCCTCATAGTGAAAATGAGAAAGTGTACTATTTATGGGTCTGAAATAAGGTAGAAATTCAAATACAAAATACAAAATACATCCCTCCCTTAATTGAGATTTTTGGGAGTTTTATTTGTGCTCACAGATTAACCGGTCACATTATTTACAGTAGAAATAACACGCCGCACTGAAAAGAAGCTCAAATGCTTAATTTCCACATGAACAGCCCATGGTTTCCCCCGGGATAGACTCTTGAAGCCAGTCAATGCATTTGTGTCACAGGTCCATCGGGTTTGGCCGCCACCGTGCCATCATGAACCTCCAGCTGCTTCCACGCCAACCCCACACAGCTCCCTGTCAGTCTGAGTGATTGACAGCTGATCCTCCTGCGTGATGCTGATTGGCAGTACCAGCATGACTGATGGCGATAAACTGGCGGGCTGCTGCGAGCGCACTTCCTGCACTTCAGCGCTGTCATTCCATCCACCAAAATGATGACGCTATTGAATCCTGCCCGTTAATAACAAAGCAATACACAATGGGCCCATTCATTCATTTATTTATCCATTCAGATGATTTGTTTATTTATCTGTTGACATCTTTAAAAATAAGGTGATTTTAAAAGATCAAGGTGACATTTGAGGAGCACATTTCAATATGTCAAATCACATAACTTTGCTTTGGCAGTCCTGGGATAGATTGGCCTTTTGAGCTTTATGTCAGTCTTCATTACTGTCTCAGTAATGAATATTCTCAAATAGGGGACAGACAGTGCTGTGTATGCAGTAGAAATTTAAGTTTTGTGCTTCCCTGTCCAGTTGTAAATGTGAGGTGAAAGTAAAACTCTGGCCTCATTTTATTTGGGTGATGTAACATGTATGTAGGCAGGACAGGCTGAAGACAAGAACGGATGAGGACGATGATGATGTGAGAACCCAAGTGCAGTTTATTTCCAAAGTGAATAAAAACAAAGGCAAAAATAAAGCAAAAGACTAGACTAAACTTGACTATGACTCAACAAATCTATGATGTGAATCCATGAACGAGAACAGGAAAAATAACATGACTTTGAACAAGATCTATGGAACGTTACACAAACAATACATGACAAAGGACAATGGCAAACATGAGGGCTTAAATACACAGACTAAGGGGTAACAACATAAAAAAACAACCAATGACAAGACTGAACTGATAACAAGATAACCAATGACAAAACAGAACTTATAACGAGATAACAAGACAATAAAGCAGGAACCAGTGAAAAGACAAGACTAATAAACTAAAGACCAACCATAACAGGACACATGAAACATGAGGGTCACATGACAAGACAAGGAAGTCACATGACAAAACAAGGAACATAACCAAGAATAGAAACCAAAACTATATTTCAAAATAAGAGTTAAAAGATAGAGACACACAGAACATCTTACAGGTGAGTCATGCATCATGGAAGTTGTTCTAAGTTGTTCTAACAGTCTAACATTACTAATGTCATTTCAATGTTTTTTTTTTTATTATTTATTTATTTATTTTTTTGCATGTAGTTCACTGCAGATCTTCAGATAAGCAGGCCCAGAATCTGTGCACTTTTCAGCACCAAAATAATTTATTTAAACATGGTAAAATGTGTTAACCCTAGAATACTACACTCCTATTAGTACAGTAGCTGAAATCGTTATCAAGCCAACATATTTAATAAATAAGCATGGTTTATCATTTTTACACATTTATTTTAAATTATGAAATATTTTCAATGGAGTACAGGAGGTACAGAACCAGAGCCCTACAAAAACCTGACATCCCTACCAGACTGACAGTGAAACAATCAACGGGGAACCCACAGCTCCAGACTGCAACTATTTTTCATGCTGGTGCGATGAAATTTTGTGAGAGGTCACACTGGTGCAATTACAAAGTTGGTTAACTATCTTTGACAATGCTCTGCCCTGCTGTTTATAAGAAACACCAAATAACAAATAGTGTAATGAAACAGCGCTACTCGGCCCAATTATCATCACGGCCCAATGGACAGAGCAGCGCGAGTGCAGGGCAGGTGCATTTACTTGCAGAACGGTATCAACTGTGCATAACCGTGAGAACCACTGAGAAGCATGGTGCAGGTTATGGAACCCGTTTGAATTTGAAACAGAATTCTCTGCAGCGAAAACCCCTATGAAAACCCCCAAATGTACTGGTATTTAAACAAGTTTAAAAGCAAATTTAAAGGCCCACCATTCTAAAAAGTGTTGACATGGAAAACGGGAGAAAACTATGTAGCAACTGGATTTTGCAAAAATGTGGTACATTCATTCTAAATATTGTATTTTCATATAGTTCTATTCAATTAACAATTAGGGATTGATAGAATATAATTTGTTCCCTGTCTGTCACTCACTTGATGTTGTGTCGATGTAGTGACACTAGGGGTTCTCTCTTGAGAGCCCCAATCACCTTTGCTTTATTCAGAAAAGGCCAGTGAAACTTGGTGAGTGGAATTTGCATGCCACTCTCCGCCCCGGACATACGGAGATAAAAGGAGATGGCATACACCACTCATTCAGACTTGTTCTTCGGAGCTGAGCGCATGTGTGTGTGTGTTCGTCCTGTCAACTTATCTTCTGCTGCTGGAATTTATGGCGCATATCCACGGTCACCCTCGCATGGTCGAGTGTTGTGCTTCCCCTGGGTGCTTCAATGGGTCCAAAGAGTATATTCCAAAAGAGTATATTTTCTCTAAAAGAGCTCGCACAAACAACTGTCATCTTTTTAGAGATGTCCTTTCACCTTTGTGCTACTGGGTGCGGCCATTATCTCTCCCCACCGGATGGCCATGAGATCTGTCTCGAGTGCTTGGGTCGCCAGCACTACGAGGCAGCTTTCGTGGAGGGGTCATGTTCTCACTGCGAGAACATGCCCAGGAGAATGTTGCGGTCGTGGCTCTCTTCCTTCTTCATGAAGCAGAGAGCCACCGCGGCTGCTTCCCGACCCAGTCCGTCCTGGGTTGAAGCTCAGGCGGCTGCGTCGGCGAGTGCCGCAGGCGATCTGGATGTGGATATGGAAGCGTTTCCGCCGGCTCAATCCCCACGGACCTCCCAGCCCCCAGCACGCTCGTTCTGCCTGTTAGAGTTCACGAGCGAGGCAGGCGGTCCACCTCAGGGCAGATTTAATATCTCGTTCGGGGCTCACGACGAGGATGAGTTATCGGTTGCAGCATCAGAGGGTGGGCTTCTGCTTTCAGAAGTGGACGAATCTTCTGAGCTCCCGCTCTTGGGCGGTAGAGCTCAGGATGAGGCGGACGCTGAGTTGGCAGCTGTGCTTGCCCGGGAGGCCGCGAACATTGGGCTTGAGTGGAACCCTCTGCCCTGCCCTGAGTGTTCATGGCTAGATGATTGGTTTCTGTTCTCGGAGCGCAACTCACGGCTAGTTCTTCCCGGAAGTGCACGAGGAGCTCGCGAAGTCATGGAATACAACTTTCTCTGCCCGTATAGGCTTCGCCGGCACGTCCACACTAACTACCCTCGACGGCGGAGCAGCTAAGGGATATGTCGAGCTTCCCCAGGTAGAGTGCGCCGTCACGGTGCATTTAAGCCGGACGGGCTTCGAGGCGGTCCTGAGGCGGGCGACCCAGGGATGAGGCAGCTCTCATTGACGACTCTGACCCAGGTGTGCGCACGGGCCCCACTCCCACCCCTGGGTCAGCACGAGGTGGGTATCCTAACATCGCCGGATGCCTTCAGGGTTCCAGCACCCAAATTGTCAATAAAAGAGCAGTTTCCTCATTCCCTGGGTCATTCTCCAATGCTCAGCCCCTCCGGCCCTTGCACCCGTGACGACCAGGTGCTGAAAGTCTTTCTGGTCAGCGAGCAGGACGCGAGTATCTCGCGTTCCCTTGTTTTCTGTCGAAAGAAAGCCGGCAAACAGGTAAGTATGGTGGTTCTTAGGGCTGCTCGCCCACCCCAGCTACCAGTCACCATTGCGGGCTTGCAGAGCAGCACGGCATGATCGTCCCGGTGGGGTGTCTGCTCTTCCCTGCCGCAAACCACCCACCCTGGAAGCCTGGTTAACGCTTTCCAGCCCATCGTGATGGCTCATCAGGACGATCCGGCTCAGCTACATGTTCAGGTGAGCCTGTGTTCTTGGGCTCAGTGCTCCATACGTGGTGATTCCCCCCTCAGTAATCCCGTATGATGTATTTCCACTGTTCGGTTTCCCCTCAGGTGAACCCTGTGTTTCCCCTCGTCAGAGCTCTGCTCTGCGTCGGCCACTGTTGCTGTGTACCCTCTCCGTAGATAGGGTCTTCCCCAGTGGTATCATTCCATATGTGAACTTCCCCATCGGTTAAGTCCATGTGAGGTATTCTCCACATGTTAACCTCCCTCCGGTAGGATGTGGTCTCTGTTGTGCTCTCCCTCCTGGAGAGGGAAGAACACATCCCCAACGCTATTCTAGCTGGTGCTCGGTGGGAAATTGCTTAATACAAAAATCAGGAAAGGCCACTGCCTGTAACTTCTGCTGGTAAGTTCTCCTCCCACCCTTATTGGGACCCGGAAGACGCCTTACCTAACTCGCTGGAAGGTCACGATGTGGTCAAGCACTTGCTGCAAGGCACGTAGCAGCCTGCCCATGTCCGCTCCTCCGTACCTCACGACATGGTTCAGCGCCTGCACCGTTTTGTATAGGAACCCCTAGTGTCACTACATCGACACAATGTTGAGTGAGTTACAGACAGGGAACGTCTTGGTTACTGATGTAACCTCTGTTCCCTGATGGAGGGAACAAGACGTTGTGTCCCTCCTGCCGCTGCGCTGAATCGACTGCTGACATGGCCGGGACTCTCTCTCGGCTCCTCAGCACAACTCTGAATGAGTGGTGCACACCACTTCCTCTTATTCCCATATGTCCGAGGCAGAGAGTGGCATGCAAATTCCACTCGACAATTTTCATTGGCCTTTTCTGAATAAAGCAAAGGTGATTGGGGCTCTCAAGAGCTTACCTGTAGTGTCACTACATCGACACGTCTCGTTCCCTCCATCAGGGAACAGAGGTCACATCAGTAACCAAGACATTGTTGTTACACCTATGGCCATTTCAAAATGTTAATATTAATTATATTTATAGTTTAAATGTCTCTAAAGTTTCTAAATGTATTTATTTTCAATAAAACAATATATTTTGTTTTATAGTAGTTACTATTAATGATGAGCACATGCTTGGTAATCTGTACTTACCATGGTCTTAATAAAAATAGCATTATTAAATACCACTGTTGAAACTGTGAATACTTTGAAAGATCTAAAGTGAATTTTCAAAGACTGCATCCAAGTACCAGCCCAAACTTATGGGCATTTAATTTCTGCAAAGCTTTCTGTGGTCCCAGATTCTGTGTGGGCCAGCTTATGTTTCCGCTGTATGAAGTAACATACAGCAACAACAGGATAATGAGCAATAATGACCATTTCTTTCCAATGTGAGTCTTAGAATTCATATGTCCTTCAACAATCCTACAGGAAAGAGATTCAGCCACTGTGTCTGTTCCGTCCTGCTCTGACTCATTGTCTTCCAGAAGGTAATACACAAAATAAAAGGAAGTCATGCACCAAAGTCTGATCACTAGTTTTTCTCTGAATTAGTACAGGCAGAGGTCTATCTTTAGATCAGAGGGCTTGTAGAGGATATTCCTACAGTGCCTGTATGATATCAGTGTCTCTCAGCACCTACTGTACTGTAAGCATACAGCTGTGTTTGAACCACAAAAACAGACAAAACCTTGTATGAGACAGACAGGATTTCACTCAGACTTAGCTGCTGATCTAACAGCCCATAAGGTGCTAACAGCAGGACAGTGGTTGTGATGACTAGATGCTGACATTTCTATTGTGTTAAAGATAGATCCCAGCATGTTGTTGCTTTAGAGACAAGCAACTGCCTTTCTTCTATCTGTGCTTGGCTCGCTCATATCCTCCTTCAGCATAGTGCTATCAAATTTGATTTGATATAATTGTGATTTTTCAATTTGCCATAACAACATAGAAGCGTTTTCGCTCCAAGTAGAGGGTTCTCACATTACACAGTTCTAGGATGAGCTCCCTGAGTACAAATCCCAACCGTATGAGGAAAACAGCAAAAAGATGAATGTAAAACAAAAGGACAGCTCCTACCCACACCATGCTTTTTCCTGGTATTTTCTCCATCTGTGACAAAGTGGTTACCAACTTCTGTTTCCATAACAACCATCAATGAGTGTCAATTACCTGTAAGACAGGGAGATGAGAGGAGCTGCAGCCTTTTTGCTGGTCATTTGATGTGACAGTTCAACAGTTTAGAGTAGGTGACACAGCCAATAATACCTAGAGATATGATGGATTTTATAATGTATTTATGAAGAGCTCATTATTGTGCAACACCAACTTTCCGATAATTTTACCCATAATAAGCTTAAACAATGTAAATGTCTCCTGAATTTTACCAGAAGCCATTTGTTGTTGGCTCACAGAGAAGTTTATTCTCCATATTTATTACTATAATATAACTGTAAAAAGGAGAGAGACATTTTTTATCTTGACACAGTCAATATGAGTTGTGGGTGATATTATGGTCTGTGTCACCCACAGCCAGGGTTACTTATAAAAAAGCTGAGACCAGGCTGGGGCACAAATGAGATTTAAATGCACTAAAAATGAAAGAAGACTAAGAGTAATATGAAAGACTGAGTAAAATCCCTCCTGTCTGCATGCCTTTCCTTGGGCAAGGATTAACAGGCTTTAATAATATCCATATTCTGTAAAAAAGGCAGATCTGCAACCTCTTCTCTGCCTTTCTAATGCAATTTCTCCCCAGGTGCACAGCATGTAGTCAAAAACTATGATTAATTTTAAATTAGATAAGCCCCATGTGGACACGTATATTGACCTGTCTCATTTGTAGACTCTCAGTGAACTTTCTCTGAATTGAATATGGAATGAAAAGCTAAAAGAAGAATTCTTAGTCCAAGATGTCATGTAAGTGTAATGTACAGTACAAACAAAGAGTGCAAGTAGGTCTTCATTGCTGTATGTATCAGGTTGTGAATTTTGTCCAGGACTCTATAGCAAAGCAAAGGGTTTGTAGGTTTCTCCTATAGGTTGTGTAGGAAATGCATGAAGTGGTAAGAGGAAGAATAAGTTTCAGTTCCCTGATAGAATGACCAGCATCGTGTAATGGTGTCCCCACCAGGCTTCTTAACTACCTCAAAGGTATTTTAAGTGATTTTATCCGTTCTGGAACATCAAAATACTCAGGGCACTTACACAAGCATTTATGGGCTGCCTTGTGAACGCACACAATGATTGACGGGCTGAAAGTCTTTTGATTGGCTTAACAAAGGCTCTGGCCGCAGCTCATGGACATCTTTTGCCCCGCTGTTTATTGAGCCTGGGGCTGCTACATAGACAAGTGTGAAATTTCCTGGCACCTATTTCAGTGATATTTGACAGGTAATTGGGACGTTTTCAGCATTTAAAAAAAATAAACAAATAAATAAAATACACTTAATGCTCTTATAATCAGCAAGACTTCCTTGGTAAACCAGCTTCACTAGAAATTCACTTACCAGCATAAACCATATTTGTCACATTTAATGTGTTTTTGTTCATGTTTTGTGTTCAGGTCTTTTATTTTGGACGTCTAGTTCCCGTTCCATAGTCATGTATTTCATGTCATGTGATTTTCTGTTTTATAGTCATGTGTTTCCTGGTCATGTGATATCCTGTTTCCCTCCATGTTCATGTGTCTTGTTTTCATTGTTTTATTGTCATTAACTCGTTATCAGTTCTAGTTTGTCATTGGTTTAAGTTTATTAGTCTTGTTATCTTGTGTATATTTCTGTCTGTTCATTGGTTGTCTTGTTACCCTTGTCCGTGTATTTAAACCCTCATGTTTGCCATGGTCCTTGGTCAGGTATTGTTAATGTTACATTGGTTGTCCAGTCCAGTCCAGTCCAGTCCAGTCGTCAGTCCAGTCAGTCCAGTCCAGGTTTATGGATTTCACATTTATGAATAAACTGCACCTGGGTTCTTCACATCATCATCATCGTCTTCGTCTGCCTGCAATAGCCGAGCCACGTGACAATGTTTGACTAGCATAGAACTCTGTGCTGGTCTAAGCTGGTCTTTTAAGCAGGGTTGTTTAACTGTTAATCCTTAAAGCAATCTCAAGCATAATATGCTTTATTAATAACCCAAATAGCTGCTAACATTCTAGAACATTACCACAGAAGATTTTGTTGTTGATTGCATCCTGGTGAGAATATTTAAAGAGAAACTATTTTTGAGGTGTTATGCTAAATGGTGTTCTTTGAGAAAGTACAGAAGTATGCTTATTTTCATTGGTGGTTTCAGTTGAGCTTGACAGCAAAGTCCCAGTTGCTTGTTTTGCAAAGCTGCCAGACGTGGCAATAAGTTGAGTTTCACACATGAACACCATCCAAACAATTAGAAAAGTCCCATGAGGGTGACGTGTTTGTGCTGCATATTGTATGACAAACAGGATGTCATGTGGTCAAAACTATCAAGGGGGTGTTTGTAGTGATCAGAACATTTCTTCAGGATATACCACACCCTCCTTACAGTCTCATAATCCAGTGCAAAGCAATTCTCTTAAATTCCTCTACATCCAGAGTATAAGAAAGTCCACAAGTGAAAACATGGACTTGCCAAATCATGAGCTAAATCCCTCCTAATTTTCCAGGAATCCTTCCATTCACCTCTGGGGTATGTCCCTATTCTCACCCTGACCTTCTGCGGGTGCATGAAACACCTCCATTAGATCCAGTCTGACCATGAGAAGGGCAGATCCCCCTGTGAGGGGCCTACTCTCTGGTATTATGTCCAGTAGGGGTGTGCAGTAAAGCCATTATCTGTATGTGTTACTTTGACAAAATTATCTGTAACTGTATTCAGATGTGGGCGTGGTTTAAACCGGAAGTGCATCAAAACTCATTTTAAAATGTAACTCTCTTACATTTAGGCAATAGCTTCTGTATATAAAGTATGCCTCGGATAGGCCTATTTAAACATTATTATTATTAATAATAATAATAATAATAATAATAATAATTATTATTATTATTATTATTATTTAATTATATTATTGATATATTCTTTCTTTTTTCTCACCATATGAAGCTGAATATGTAGGCTACATAAACTGTGGAATATGTTGATAACTGTGGTTTCTCCTGTTATTTCAGACATTAATATCAGCTGAAACAAAATTTTTGTTCATGTCTGTGCACTGTGCAAGTAACAATGTTATTTTGGAGGCATGAGATGTCAAGAAATTGTAAAATGTAAAGCACACATTTTGCAGTGAATATTAAATACAAATACGAATATTAAAATAAATGAAAATAAATTAATATATCCTACAAACTGAAAGCATCATATATCTCTATCAGAACGTTTTATGTTACAATCGAGACTTATATTCGTGTGCAGGAATATTCTGAATAGATTTACACTCTATGAAGTATTTAAACCCCTATGGAGCATTTAAACATTTTTAGAATAAAGGATTACCCAGATAATTACCTTAATGTGGGTATAAATGTGGTCAACTTACAGTCAAGCTCCACTATAAAATCATCACTGCTTAGGTCAGGAATTAAACATCGCACTCAGGTTGGTTTATAAATCCTTACGTGTGAATTGTGTGAAACATTTGTGGTTAATGTGCTCAGACATTTCAAGCAGACATTTCAAGAAGTGGAAAATGTGTATGATATAGTTAAAACTCTTGAGTCTTGACAAGCTTAGATTTCTAAGACACGCACAATTAACGGAGACTGTCTGCAAATGGAGTCGAGAATGCGGCCATCTGATCTGAACTTGAAATCACATCATCCGCATTTTCATTCATAAGTTTACACTGTAGTAATATTGACTTCACAGACTCATCATTGCCTTGTAATTTTCTACATGTTTATTTAACATATCGCTTTATGCCTGAGCTTTTTGGATGATCAGTCTTCCGAATATTTTTTCTATTATTCGGATGAATTCGTTATTCATTTTTAAGTCATTATTCGTGCTTTTCCGAATAAGGTATTCGGCTTCAGGCACATCCCTAATATCCAGTCTGGCACATCCTAGACAAGGAGCCAAACAAAGACACAGACTGCAAGCATTTTGTTGGACATTATGTTGAAAGAGGATGTGCACTGACCTCAGCAAATCTCCATGGGAAACACATTTTTTTTTTTTCAAAATCGCAAACAGGTCTGCTGGCAGCACAAGTTTGTCAAATAGCTGCTCAAAAAGAAATACGTGGAATGGCCACAAAGCGTTCTGGCGAAACCTTGCTTTTAATGGAAGACCGGATCCTTTTCTGATCTGGCCATCTGCAAAGAATGGTGGTTGGTGGACAATATAAAAGGGCAGGTGCGTTGGCCGGCTGGGAAGGGTAATGAGGAGAGGAAGAGAGAGAGAGATAGAGAGAGAGCAGCTGGGCCTTTTTATCTGGCCTTTTGTGCAGGGCATGTCTTTGGGAACTCCAAGCCAGACCACACTAAACAAAATACACGAAAAAGTCCCTCGCTCCTTCTGTTCGCTTCTTCAAAAGTCTTGAAAATTTGTTTTATGAAGAGGAGTTGAAAATGGCATGATTCTTTATCTTTTGTTCCAGGCATCCATAGCAGCGCTTCCATGAACATGAAAATCCCTTTGAGAGTGAACACCATGGTAAGAAGTGAGGAGAAAGGGGGGCGGAGGTGCTGGAAGTGACAGAGCTGAAGAACTGAAATGCCGGAACAGTGAATAATTCCCACCATCTCGATCGGCCTGAGAAAAGTCTGCTGTCTTTTCTCTCTCTCTCTCTCTCTCTCTCTCTCTCTCTCTCTCTCTCTCTCTCTCTCTCTCTCAGGCCTGTACCAGCCCTCTTTGACCTGCAGATATAAATATTTAAAAAACAACTGCACTGTCTCATCAATCTACGAGTCAGTTGCCATTACAGTGAGCTGCATGTGGATTTCACTAATGGACAACTAAACAGGCAAGAAGCTTCAGGGTCTCCCTCTCTGCTTTTCACACATACAGTACACTCACATATTCTCTGTTTGTGTGCGCAAAGACACACACACAGTCTGCTGTCAAATTGAGACCTGTAGCTCCATTGCTGTTAATCCTTCCTCCCGCTCAGTTGCATGCGGTGCCAGCGTGCTGTGTAGACCTTAATAAATGTGCCGATGGTGAGCTGCAGTGAAATGTTGAGCTCATAAGAAACCAAAGAGTCTAATAAATCAGACGCCATGTGGTTTTAGTGTACAGCACACAGCACAATGGGATTGAGCAGCCACATATTGAAAATGCCAAGGAAATTGTTCAAATCCATCAGATAAAGTGAGAGAAAGCACGTGAGATAGAGATAATGGAGGAAGAAACAATAAATATGGGAATAAGAACCTTATTAGATATAACAAAAATAAAACATGACATGCCTATTTGCACGTACGGAAAGTCATTATGTTCTCATAGACAAAATGTAAAAGTATGTCACACAGATTGATATCAGATCACTGAATTGATGATATGGTTCCTCTGTACTGTGAAAGAGGTGTCTGTTAATAGTATTACAGCCTTATTAAAAGAGAGAGCAAAATAATGAATCGTAAAGAAAGGAGATGCCCTTACACAACTTTAAGATCAATGAGGAGCAAAACCTTAGGTTTTTGCTTGCTGCTCTGGGCAGAAGAGTGGAAAGACACTAATCTTCATGTCCATATCGAGTCTCATGACACAGGGCTGACAAGACAACTTGAAATATGCTCTCACATTCACATGACCACCTGCAGGCAGCACTGGCATCAGTGGAGGAATTGTAAATTTCTGCAGTACTTCATATAACTTTTTTAATGCAATAATTTCTAAATCTATCTGTCTGTCTATCTATCTATCTATCTATCTATCTATCTATCTATCTATCTATCTATCTATCTAATGATCATATATATATATATATATAATCGTTGTTGTCACCATCATCGCCATCATCATCATAACGGTTATCATCATCATTTCTGTTACCACTGTCATCACATCATCATGACCATCATCAACATCATCATCAGAATCATCACCACCACCACGTGCATCAACATTTTCATTACCATTACCATCATTGTCATCCCAATCATTGTCCTCATCACCATCAACATCATCATCATAATGGTTATGGTCTGACATTAGAGAAAGAGAATGTGCCCAGGATGAACCCTGTTTGATCAGAATGCATAATAGATGACAAGTGCTTGTTTAAACGGTTAGCCAACATTTTAGTGATTAACTTTCTATCAAAGTTCTGGAGTGCAATGGGGCTATATCTGGCGGGGTTTATTTCCTTTTTACCTTTCTTTAAGATGAGGGAGATATTGGCCTCATACAGTGTTTTAGGCAAGGCTTCATCTCTCTTAGAGTTAATTATCATTCTGAGGAGGAGCGGGGCGAGGGTATCACAGAATTTCTTATAGAATTCGCAGCCGAATCCGTCTGGCCCCGCTGCCTTTGCCGGGTGGAAATAATTTAATGGCAGAGGTTATTTCTTCTAATGTGAAATTGGAGTCTAGATCCTCCCAGGCAGTGTCGCTAAGTTTGGACATTACAAGAAGATCAAAGAAGTCATTCAAGTCAGAATGAGTGGTGCCACTTTTGGAAGTGTAGAGTTCACTATAAAACTCTTAAAAGCAGACATTTATATCCTGAGGGTTAGTTAACAGGGTACCTGCCCTCAATCTGATGCAGTGAATTGACCTGGAGGCCTGGGCATCCCTGAGCTGCCGTGCCAGGAGCATATCGGACTTGTCTCCCATCTCAAAATGCTTTTGTCTTAGTTTTAAGAGGATGCTGTTTATTTGACCACCCAGTATACAGTTATACTCATATTTGAGCTTCATTATCTTATTATAGTCTTCAGGGGATTTTGATGGCTGTTATGCTGCTTCAAGGGTGGGGAGAATGTTCTCTATCTTTAATAATTGCCCCTCTCTCTCATTCTTGGCGGCGGATTCATAAGAAATTATATACCCACGAATGACAACTTTTAATGTCTCCCAGAGTGTTGAGTCTGACACCTCGCCATTATCATTGATTTCTATTAAGTTTTTTAATCTGGTGGTAATGTTTTCTATGAATTTCTTATCAGTAAGGAAGGGTTGAATCGCCAGGAATAAGTTTGTTTAGGAAGGAAAAGATTTAGGGACATGGTCAAGGGGCTATGGTCAGAGATTAATATGTTATATATTTTGCATCAGTGATGTGGGAGATTAAATGAGAAACAACCAAAAAATAGTCTATTCTACTATAGGATTTGTGAACATGAGAATAATAAGAATAATGGCCGGCTTCGGCTGCAGAGAGCGATGTGCTCGGTCGACTTTGACCGGGTACGGGAAATGTAAGTGCAGTGTAGTTCTAGCGGGAAGACTAGCAGCTGTACATCATCGCACCATTAGCTAGGTAACTCCTAGACAATAACATTGCTTTTTAAGTCTGCTCACAATCTATCACATTGCTGTTTCAGTGTGCTAACATGGCAACATCATTCTTTAGCACTGTCTGACGTCAAGTCCAATTCGCTTCCCGATTAGCTAACATCCAGCTATGGATGTTATCCAGAATCAGCAGCTCCTCACCGCAACACAAGTCTGCAAATTTCCGGATTCTCAGTGGGATTGCGCCCTTTTGGAATGATAATAGACGTGTTCCTATCTCTCCAGGCCATATGTGAACCAGTGCACAGAACATCTCTGGAAGCTCGCCTTCCCTCCCCAACAACACCGTCACTTCATCTCAACTTCTGCCCGTATCAAACAAACCTATAGGGAGTAAACAATCAGCAAACCTGGATCTTCATCCATATCTCATTCACTTAGTCGATCTCCCTCAATCCAGCCACCACATCCACCTCAATCGGTATGCACGACCCAGCACCTTCAAGGGCGCATAAATGTCGCTTTGGAAAATGTAGTGTTTTCTTACTCTATATGTTTACTTCCATGTTCTCATCTGAAGCACCACTGTTCTGGCACGCCCCTGACACCTAACAGTAGGCTCCGCGCTGCATTCCCTTTTCATCAGATAATATAATTACCAGCGTAATGCATTCTGCGCCTTATATAATCAGGTCATACAAGGGGTGATTCCTATTTCACGGCATATTTACGTTTTATTACTCATTCAGGCATCTTTAAAGTGCAGAAATTTGTATCGTATATATCATCATAAATCATTCACTTTCATCTCTGTTCGGACTATGTTTCAAATTATGGGGATTTTCAAGAATTGGGGCTTTATCAATGTTCCAAATTTCAAAGCCCATTATGAGTTTAACAGTCATGTCAGCCTAACTACATTACATTTAAATTTAAGTATCAATGAATTTAAGTATGATGCTGTTCACTTTTAATGTGCCGTGGTTGGGGACGTTACATTTAGTAGCAGGTAAGTAGGTTTGACAATCATTGGATAAAACCTATGCCGAATCAAAGCTCATTATTTTCATCTTGCTACGGTTAATTTCTGTTCCTGCTGGTAAGTCTAGCTCCCTCCTAATGCTTTTATGTTATTTCTTCAACTATGTTGCCAAATGCTTTATTGATTTTAAAGTTATCAATGTTTTCATTTTTCACTCCATTCAATGTGTGTATTTATTTATTGTATATATATATATATATATATATATATATATATATATATATATATATATAATTTGCATTCAGGACAGCTTTCATCTAGCAGCAGGCAGTAGGATTCATTCCTCTGGACATCACAGTGCCGGATTGGTGTTCTTGAAGCAGATACTGAAATTCAGTCCACTGGAGCTGCATGTAATGGTCTGCTGGTTTTACAGGCTTAAAAAAAAAAAAAAAAAAAACCTTCTACATCCAATTTTTTTTTTGCCATTATGCTCTATTTACCACAGATGCAAGCTTCCCCACCTCTCTATCTACTAGACCTATTATTAGTTCACATTTCCACCTTCCCGAGCAGTTCCAGTTTCACATTCGATCTCCCACACCCTTGGGCCACCTCATTTCGTATGCGCATCATTCATCAAGGCCGCTCCATCTCTTGCCTCACGCTAGCATTTCGTCGATAACACTTAACAATATATCTATTGATGACCGCTGCTGATCGGACCTCATATTTGATCCCTGTGGCTAATCACTGGAAAAGTTTCCCCCTTTTCCATAACAAAACCCTGAAATCTCCCTTTTCACGCACGCGCTATCTCCGAAGGTCCTGAGGCAACCGAATAGGATCATGATTTGCAGGGAAATGGCCAGACAAAATTTTAACTCACACCAGCTCCCCTTCATCCACATCTTCGAAATCACCCCATCGTCATCGCCAGCGTATTATGGGGTCTCCCATTGGCACGCAAACGTATCATCATTTTTGAGACTCAACTACCACCGTCGTATCAAAGGCTGTCCTCCTCTAGGCTACTTAGCCCCTACCGAGACATTTGACATGGCAGAGCTCCAACTGAACCTCATTCTCTCAGTCAAGCACATTCCCAGGTTTTCAAGTCATGGTTACTCTCTATCTCGTCCAGGAGTTCCATCAACATGTACATTCGCCAGCATACTACTTATCCTCTGCCTTCACCTTTCGAATCTTCTGCCGGTCTATGCCCCTCACTCGTCCCCTTAGATTCCACTAAAACTCATGCAGAAAGGACTCGCCCAGCCCACGCTCATTTGACCTCTTTTCTCTAACACTCCTAAACTTACCACCTGGGATGCGGCTGTAGCATAACGTTATTTATAACCTCCAGCTCCTCCTTCCCTCTTCCTCATTCTCCAGAAATATACTTGAACCTACCCTCAATTATTACACATGCTCAAGCCTCCTCAGCCATAAATTTTCATACCTATCTGGTGGCAGTTGGGGCCTCACTGCCCATACACATCTTTCCCCACACTTTTCAAATTTAAGCCGTCTATTGTCCTGCAAGGACACTGCATAACCACATCCACCCTTCTCACTAAGGCTTTCACAATCCCAGCATGGTTTTCCTTTGCATAGGTATTGCACAATCCTAGCTCGACCTCAACGGAAGGCTCATAACCAACATGGGATATCTTTCAACAAAGGGTATTGCACAACAACATCGCCATTATCGTATGGCTTTATGCATGCTGTTCACCTTTTGGCAAAGATAACCATTAAACAACGGCCATCCTCGTTGGAGGGCTCGAGCCTCATGGGATATCTTTCAACGAAGGGTATTGCATGCAACGTCACCATTATCGTATGGCTTTACGCTACGTTGTTCATCTTTCGGCAAAGATACTCCAAACAATGCCTGCCCTCGTCGGAGGGTTCATAATCAAATGCTGTTTATCTTTTGTAAAGGGACTGAGGGAAAGGAGGAGGCAAGAACCGGCTTGATAATATAAATGATAATTTAATAATAAACAAAACCAAAAAGACACAAACACACACAGGTGTCGGACAGCTGTCCGTAACTCTCTCTCTAACACACTGCCATCTCCGGTCGGCTTTATCCCTCTCAGGCTTAATCAGCCTTATTAGGGGCCAGGTGTGCAGAATCACAGCCCGCCCCCACCCTCCGCCCTGCCACATCTTTCAACAAAGATACTGTACAACAATGCTGGCCTAACATAGGGCCTCATACCACATTGTTCATCTTTGGCAAAGATTCTGCACATCCAGGGGCTCCTCGATGGAGGGCCCAAAATCTTCTCTTTTGGGGGTAGTATTTTATTTCTCTCTTTTGAGGTAGGCTCCTTGCCCCTGCCTCCTATCTCCAGCAGGATCTGATGGTTCCGAGTACAACTTCGGACTGCCAGATGGGGCTTACGCCAAAGAGAGACATTACATTCCTGTTTTATATTCATCAAATAAATGTAATCTAAAACTTTACTCAAATCTGCGAGTCTTCCTGATAGAAATGTAAGCGCAGCGTAGTTCTAGCGGGAAGACTAGCAGCTGTACATCATTGCACCATTAGCTAGGTAACTTCTAGCCAATCACATGTAAGCCCTTGCTTTATAAGTCTGCTCACAATCTTTCACATTGCTGTTTCAGTGTGCTAACATGGCAACCTCCGCCACCCCACTGCCACCAGTTGAGTCCCATCCTGCACGGGGTTAGGCTCTTTGCCCCTGCCTCCTATCTCCGGTAGGATCTGATGAACTTCAGACTGCCAGATGGGGCTTACGCCAAAGAGAGACATTACATTCCTGTTTTATATTCATCAAATAAATGTAATCTAAAACTTAGAACTTCTAGATCTAGCACTTTAGTTTGGAGCTGGCTGTTCTGTTTTGCAAACTTTGAATACTTAGCTTCTAGCTCTTGTATGCATGCTTCAAAGTCGCTAGCGTTTAGCTCTTGGTTAGCCACATGGGCTTGTAGATCGGCCTGCGAGGCCACAAGCTTCTGGAAGCTGGATTCAAAAGCATCAAAGCGTTCATTAATGCCGCGCGGATCTGACTCGGACACCTCCCGGCATAATTCCTTGCATATGGCGTAAGTTTTGTCCGGCGGTTTCTCTGACGTGGTAGGAGAGAGGTTTGCATGCCTGTTGTTGGCATTAGCATTAGCTCTGGTTGCTTGGCTGTCAATGGCCCTGGCTTTGTTGGTGACGTTTGGCTTCAGCATTATCAGACTCTTCTGTACACTTAGTTTAAATAGGGAGAGTAGGCAAGCACTAGTGGCCTGTAAGTGAATAAAGCATGGTATAATAACAATTTTGTCGAGGCCTCGGAGAGGAACACTAACCAAAAACATCTAATCCATACGCATGCGCAATAGCGCCCCCCAAAGATTTAATTGTTTTTAACAGAAGTATCAAGTAAACATTCAGAATGAAATGCTAAATAAAACTACTTCTTGTCTTCACTGTATAATGCATTGTATAATACAGTACATTAATACTTTTTAAGGCTAATAAAGTTATCCAGCCAAGAACAGTGAGTGGTTATCTTGTGGTTGTTTGAAATTACAACACACAGAAAACAGCAGGTCTATTAGGTTACATTAACACAAATCTGATGCTTTGATAAAAAATCAGCTTTTCCCCCACTGTTTACGTTCCTTTTAGACATCACTCTCAGAGTTTACATGAATACCTCACCAAGATGGGCATTTGGGTGGAATTTTGAAATGTATTTCAGACCAGTATCCACATTACGAGCATTCTCTGAGCACACGCGCATGTAAGTGCACAAAAAGCCCCCTGTCAGTGAAAGCACACAGCTATTATTAGATCGCTAGCGAATTATAAAATTACGTGATCTGGATTATTTTTAACATCAGTTTAAGAATAAGAACTTTGTAATAAGGCCTTGGCTATATCACAAATATAGCAGGTTATTTTTTCATTATTGACATTCAGACTACATTTCTCTTTTACTTGCCCCTTAAAAATCCACTTGTCCCAGACCAGCATTAATGTCGAGCATTGCTGAACTTCAAACCAACTCTTTACCAGTTCCAAATTAAATGTTAAACAAATCACCGATTGATAGGGTTAGACAGAACGAGTTTTATCTATCCGGTTTACCTCTCTGGTAGGGATTCTTGCTCTGTTGCTTATTATCACCATCTAGTGGCATGATCATGTTACGTAATGGCGGGTTTAAAGGTTTAAAAACATACCACAACAAAAATGAAAACTAAATCTTATTCAAGATTATTTATATTTTATTTCAGTTAGTTTCAGAACAATTATTTTATTTTTTCCAATTATGCAATGTTTTTTTTATTTTTTATTTCAGTTTACGAAAATGTTTTTTTACATTTAATTTTAGTTTTTGTTTTAGTTTATGATAATAATCTTGCAGAAAATATGTTCCTTATCTGTCACTCACTCGACATTGTGTCGATGTAGTGACACTAGGGGTCACTCTTGGGAGCCCGAGACACCTCTGGTCTTTGATAAAAGGCCAATGAAAATTGGCGAGTGGTATTTGCATGCCACTCCCCCGGACATACAGGTATAAAAGGAGCTGGTATGCAACCACTCATTCAGATTTTCTCTTCAGAGCCGAACGGTCATGCTCACTGAGCTGAACACTACTGTTCATTCACCTCTGCTGGATCTGATGGCGCATTTCAGCGGCTTCTCCCCCTCTGCACTGGTGCACTGCATAGAATGCCCCTGGGCGCTTCGGCAGAAATAAAAGAGTATATTTCTCTAAAAGAGTATATTTCTCTAAAAGAGCGGCACACACGGAACGTCTTTTTAAAGATGCTTTTCTGATTGTGTGTTATTCCTGGTTGCGCATGTTATCTCTCGCCTTCTGACGGTCATGATCACTGTCTTTCGTGTCTGGGCACTGCTCACGCGGAGACAGTGTTCGTGGATGGTCATGTTCTCATTGCGAGAATATGTCCACGGCAACGTTGCGGTCGCGGCTCGCCTTCGTAAGAAAGCAAGCCACCCCAGAGGCTCCCACCTCGGTCCTTTTACCCACGGGTATGAGGCCAGCGCGGCTAGCACTGGGGGCGATTTGGGGACCCCAATGGGACCGCCTCCGCCGGGTATCCCCCCGCGGACCTCCCATTCCCCAGCACGCTCGTCTGCCCCGATTGGGCTTCCGGATGAGTGCACCGGCTCGTCTCACGGTGAGTTCGACCTCTTATTTGGAGCCTGCGAAAGTGATGAGCTCTCGAGCGCAGCATCGGAGAGTGGGCTCGTCCAGTTGGAAGCCTCAGCTGGGCTCCTCCCTTCGGGGTCGATCGCCCAGTCACAGGCTGACGCGGAGATGACGACATGCTTTCCTGGGCAGCCGCAAGCTTCGGCTGAAGTGGAACTCACTGCTCTTCCCTGAACCCACACAGCTCAGTGATTGGTTCCTGGGCTTGCGGCGCCGCTCAAAGCCATGCCCCGCCCCCGTTCCTTTCTTCCCGGAAGTGCATGAAGAGCTGACAATGTTGCGGGAGGCACTATTTACTGCCCGGTCCCAATCTTTTCAGCTTCCCCGCCCTCACTACCCTCGATGGTGGGGTGGCCAAGGGCTATTCGGCAATCCCCCGGTGGATAAAGGTGCTCGCGGTGCACCTGTGCCACCACCTGGCGCGGATGCCCAAAGCCCCCGTCCAAGGCCTGTAGGTTTATGTCGTCTCTGACAGCCAAGGCCTACGGTGCCGCTGGACAAGCCGCCTCCGCCCTGCACGCCATGGCTCTCCTGCAAGTCCGCCAAGGCGCTAAAGGAACTGCACGAGGGTAGTTCCACCCCGGGATTGATGCAGGAACTGCGCTCGGCGACCGACCTCACTCTCTGAGCGACGGAGGTCACGGCGCAGTCTCTCGGGTGGACGATGGCACACTAGTGGTCCAGGAGCACTACCTTTGGCTCAACCTAGTCGAGATGGGTGAGGCCGACAAGACACGTTTCCTTGCTGCCCCCATTTCCCAGGCGGGCCTATTCTGCGACACCGTCGAGGACTTTGCCTAGCAGTTTTCGATGGTAGAGCAGTAGATGGATGCTAGCCAGCATATCCTGCCCCGGCGCGGCTCAAGATCCCGCACCCCGTCTACTCATCGCCAAGGGCATCCCCCTGCGGTGACTGCACCGGCTCCGCCGCAGCCCGCCCCTTCAGCCCGGCCCCGGCGTGGAGCCCACCGCAGGAAGCAGACGCTACCTGTCTCATGGAGAGGGCACGATTGAACCTGTCCCTCCAGCCGAGATGAAGGGGTTTTTCAACCCCTACTTCATCGTACCTTGCACAGGGTCTGTGCAAGCAGGATCACTGGGGGAAATGCATATTTGCGCATGCCAGGAGGCCAGCTGTGTGCCAGCGTGTGCCAGCGTGTAAGGGCGTACCAGAGCGGGCAGTGGGGAGGATTCTTGGGAGGCGAACAGGTGCACCTGTGCCTGTCGAATTGACTCCAAATCAGCTGGACAACCTGAGGGTGGAGTCTCCACTCTCCCCTGAGGGTGACCTGTCATGACAGCGCATCCGCTGTAGTGTTGAGGTTGCCCGGGATGTGAGTGGTTTGCAGTGACTTGAAGTGCTGCTGACTCCAGGGGAGGAGACGGCGGGCGAGATGTGACATACAACGAGAGCGCAAACCACCTTGGCGGTTGACATATGCTACCGTTGTCATGTTGTCTGTCTGAACTAACACGTGCTTGCCCTGGATCAATGGCCGAAACCTCCGCAGGGCAAGCAGAATTGCCAACAACTCGAGGCAGTTGATGTGCCAATGCAGTCGCGGACCTGTCCAGAGGCCGGCGGCTGCGTGCCATTGCAAACAGCACCCCAGCCCGTTTTGGAGGTGTCTGTCGTGACCACGACGCGCCTGGAGACCAGTTCTAGAGGAACACCCGCCAGTAGAAACTATCTGGTCTTGGTCAGTCCAAGGGCTGAAAAGACGGTGACAGACCGGTGTGATGACCACGCGACGTGTCCCGTGGCACCATGCCCATCTCGGGACTCGAGTCTGGAGCCAGTGCTGAAGCGGCCTCATATGCAACAACCCGAGCAGGGTGGCCACCGCCGAGGATGCCATATGCCCCAGGTGCCTCTGAAAAAGTTTCAGTGGAACCGCTATTTTCTGTTTGAACACCTTCAAACAGGCCAGCACCGACTGGGCGCGCTTGTTTGTAAGGTGTGCCATCAAGGAGACTGAGTCCAACTCCAAACCGTGAAAAGAGATGCTCTGAACTGGGAGGAGCTTGCTCTTTTCCTAGTTGACTCGAAGCCCTAGTCGGCTGAGGTGTGAGAGCACCAGGTCCCTGTGTGCGCACAACATATCTCGAGAATGAGCTAGGATTAGCAGTCATCAAGATAGTTGAGAACGCGAATGCCCACCTCCCTTAACAGGGCAAGGGCAGCCTCTGCGACCTTCGTAAAGGCATGAGGAGACAGGGACAGGCCGAAAGGGAGGACTTGTACTGATACGCCTGACTCTCAGACGCAAACCGCAGGAAGGGTCTGTGTCGAGGAAGGATCGAGACGTGGAAGTACGCATCCTTCAGGTCTACCGCCGCGAACCAATCTTGATGCCAGACGCTCGCCAGAATGTGTTTTTGCATCAGCATCTTGAACGGGAGTCTGTGTAAAGCCTAGTTCAGAACTCACATGTCCAAGATTGGCCGCAACTCACCGCCTTGTTTTGGTCAGGGAGGACGAGGAGCAGGTCGTCCTGGTAGCACCCTACTGGCCCGCTCAGACATGGTGCTCGGACCTCACGCTCCTCGTGACAGCTCCCCCCTGGCAAATTCCCCTGAGGAAGGACCTTCTTTCTCAGGGAAGGGGCACCATCTGGCACCCACGCCCAGACCTCTGGAATCTCCATGTCTGGCCCCTGGACGGGATGCGGAAGACCTAAGCGGTGGTAGACACGATCACTCAGGCTAGGGCCCCCTCTACGAGGCGCCTGTATGCCTTTAAGTGGAGTCTGTTCGCTAAGTGGTGTTCTTCCCGTCGGGAAGACCCCCAGAGATGCGCAGTCGGATCAGTGCTTTCCTTCCTGCAAGAGAGGTTGGAAGGGAGGCTGTCCCCTTCCACCTTGAAGGTGTACGTTGCTGCCATAGCAGCACACCACGACGCAGTCAACGGTAAGTCTTTAGGGAAGCACGACCTGATCATCAGGTTCCTAAGAGGCACCAGGAGGCTGAATCCCTCCAGACCGCACCTCGTTCCCTCATCAGACCTCTGTAGTTCTTCAGGGTCCACAGAGAGCCCCCTTTGAGCCTTTGCAGTCATCCGAGCTTAAGGCACTCTCCTTGAAGACTGCCCTCCTGACTGGGCTCATTTCCATCAAGAGGTTAGGTGACCTGCAAGCATTCTCTGTCAGCGAAATGTGCCTAGAGTTCGGTCCAGGTTACTCTCACGTGATCCTGAGACCCTGACCGGGCTATGTGCCCAAGGTTCCCACCACCCCTTTAGGGACCAGGTGGTGAACCTGCAAGCGCTGCCCCAGGATAAGGCAGACCCAGCCCTGTCATCGCTGTGTCCGGTGCGCACTTTACACATCTATTTGGATCACATGCAGAGCTTTAGAATCTCTGAGCAGCTCTTTGTCTGCTTTGGTGCACAGCGGAAAGGAAGCACTGTCTCCAAGCAGAGGATCGCCCACTGGCTCATTGACGCCATAACTATGGCATATGTCGCCTAGGACATGCCGCCCCCGGTAGGGCTACCAGCCCATTCTACCAGGGGTGTAGCGGCTCCCTGGGCCCTGGCCAGGGGTGCCTCTCTAACAGACATTTGCAGAGCAGCGGGCTGGGCAACACCCAACACCTGTGCAAGGTTCTACAACCTCCGGGTGGAACCAGTTTCATCCCAGGTAGTGGCACGCAACACAAGCGGATAAGCCTGGGATAGCTGGCCGGGTGTATCGCTTGCACATAGCGCCTTCCACCTCCCTTGGAGCTGAAGACGTGCGCCATTAATTCCCAGTAGTGTTCACAAACTTTGTTCCCTGGTTGACTTCCTCCGAGCCCTGTGGCAGTTGAGTTTTCGGAGAGACTCGCTGCCGGCCCAGTACACGCGCTAACTAAGAGCCCTGTTCTGGGGTAGGTGCTCCACATGTGGCGGTTTCCTGTAAGGCTAACACCATGCGATATATATCTTCCGCTAGTTCGTTTCCCTGCTGGCAAACTGCATCTTCCTTGGGCAGAACCCCTCTGCCCCAGTCTCCATGTTTGTAGTAACTCCTCCCCCATTGGGCAGGATCTACCTTGAAGGCTCTCCACATGGTTGGAAAGACCATGTGACGTATTCTTCCACTTAAATATCCCCCCTCTCTTTGGGCGAGGTGTGGTCTCCACGGTGTCTTCCCCTTGGGAGGGACACCCCCCGACTAGACCTGATGGCCCAGTCGGATAATCCCCCAAAAGAGGCCCCAACTGGGTTAAACCTGTCTCTATCTTTGGGTAGTCGACTTGTCCCCAAAAAGGGCCGTTCGACATTCATAACTATGTTGGGGGAGGTTACGTGTCGACTTGGTGTACTGGCTATGAGGCACACAGCAGTCTGCCCACCACACACCGCCAGTTCACGTAACAGTTCAGCCAGTTGTGGCGTTTTGTATAGGGACCCCTAGTGTCACTACATCGACACAACATCAAGTGGGTGACAGATAGGAAACGTCGTGGTTACTTGTGTAACCTCCGTTCCCTGATGGAGGGAAGGAGACTTTGTGTCCCTCCTGCCACAACACTGAACTACCCGCTGAAATGGCCGGACCTTATATCGGCTCCTCAGCATAAAACCTGAATGAGTGGTTGCATACCAGCTCCTTTTATACCCGTATGTCCGGGGGAGTGGCATGCAAATACCACTCACCAATTTTCATTGGCCTTTTATCAAAGACCAGAGGTGTCTCGGGCTCCCAAGAGTGACCCCTAGTGTCACTACATCGACACAACGTCTCGTTCCCTCCATCAGGGAATGGAGGTTACACAAGTAACCATGACATTTTTGGTGTAATGGTGTAGGACACATAGCTAAGATGTGTGTGAAGAAAAACAAACAGACTGTCTCTGAAACTTGCACCCTCTCTTGCTGTGAGCCAGGCAGTGTGAGGGCAGTCCATAGGCTCAGGCAATATCGATAATTGTCGTGACTGACTACTCCAGCATGCTGTGGGAAAATGTCCTGTCACTAATCTAAAGATTAGTGGAGTAATGGCCTATTGTTTACTTGATACAGGAAGCCAAGTTAGTACTATTTCTGAGAGTTTCTTCAGAGAACACCTGTCTGGGGAGGATGAAGATATGCTGTCCACAGCAGGTTGGCTGAAGTTTACAGCTGCCAACAGTTTAGACATACCTTACCTAGGTTATCTTGAGATGGAGGTTGAAACCGTGGGTATTACCCTACAAGAGTGTGATTTTCTAGAAGTCAGCGACTCACAAAACTCTTCTGCTCCACCAGCCCTCGTTGGCATGAACATCATTACCCTAGGTGGAGAGTTGCAATGTGATTGGAGGGAGGTATTTCAGCAGATGCAGAGTGCCAGCAGTCTAGAGAAGCAAAGTGTAGTCTGAGTAGCTGGAAAAGACATGGTATACATACCTGCTTCATCAATTACAATGGTAATGGTCCAGGGAGCAAAGAATATGTTACATGATCATGATTCCTGTTAGAACCAGCGAACACACTCTTACCTGGCAGTTTGATTGTTGTTCCCTCTCTTGTGTCTTCAGAGAAACTGTTGTTTCCTGTACAGGTTGTGAATCTCTCTCCAGAAGATATCTGTTTACAGGCCAGAACCAGACTTGGTACTCTGTCTTGTGTCGAGTGTGAAGTCTAAAGAGATGTGTGAGGTGAGATTTCAGAGAATTTCTGCTGATATTGAAGAGATCAGTGTAAACGCAGAAGACAGTCAGTAGTTGGAGTACAGCTCCAAAAAATTTCTCAACAAGCTACACATTGGTGGTACTCCTGAACAGCAGGCAGAGCTGAGTGATTTGTTGATGAAGTACTCTGATGTTTTTGCTCTAAAGCAGCAGTTCTCATTGGGGGTGATACCACCCCCCCAGTGGGCATTCAAAGGATGCCAGGGGGCACTGAGAGCAAATTAGCGGGGGGGGCATTAGGATACAAATGGGGGGCGTTTATCAGTCATGTTAATCAAATCTATCGTCAGGTTCCTATTTGCATTAAAATGTTTATCTAGTCTCCATTATATGGGTTGGTATGCATTTGTACTGCAGTTCATCTGATTCTGAAGTCTAGCAACACATCTGAAGTATCTGGTTTAGCAGCGTTAAATTGACAGGTGAAGTCACAACCTCCGCTAATGCACCTCTAAAAGATTCTGTGGTTATCTACTGGGTTTCAAGTTTGTGGTTATAACAGATAACAACCCTCTCTGTCATCTAAAATGGCCAAGCTCGGTGCAATTGAGAAAAGATGGATCTCTCAATTAGCAGTCTTTGATTTTGAGGTGAAATACTGCCCAAGATGGAATAATGCAGATGATGCTAATGCCTTCTCTAGGCAGCCATCAGCAGGGGAGCCTGGCACTCCTGAGGATGCAGAATATGATGACTGTGTTGACATCTGCATTACAATAAACAAAGGAAAAGCCTTAGAGCCTGACTTAGTGATGGCTGGTGAAAAGTGCTGTAGGGTTAGACAGATTCGTGATTTAGAAGATGGAGAAGAGGAAGGCAGTAACCCTCATGGAAGTAAACCTACTCTGCCGGGTTACACAACAGCTGATCTGAAGGATTTTCAAATGAAAGATCCCACTCTCAGTTCTTTCAGAAACTTTTGGGAACGTAAACAAAATCCCACCACTCGTGAGAGATCTGGTCTATCAAAGTCTGATCTGTCACTGATAAAGCAGTGGAAGTGTGTTAGAGAGATGGATGGCTTGCTTTATCACATTGTGAATGACCAACATCGTGGTAAATGTCAACAGCTGCTCTTACCCTCGTCTAAAAGAACAGGTCCTTGAAAGTGTTCATGACAGTATGGGACATCAGGGCATTGAGCGCATGCTAAACCTGTTGAGGCAACGATGCTTCTGGGTTAGCATGTATAATGATGTAGAGCAGTGGATCAAAAAGAGTCAAAGGTGCATCATAACCAAGATGCCACAGCCATGGAAACATCCACCTATGAAGTCATTTCTGGCTTCAGTGCCCCTTGAAGTAGTGGCAGTAGATTTTTCTGTGCTTGAACCTGCCTTTGATGGCTGTGAGAACGTGCTAATTGTGACATTTTTACACAGGCATTTACAACCAAGGATCAGAGGGCTAATACCACTGCCAAGATTATTCTGAAAGAGTGGTTCATGAAATATAGTGTGCCTGAACAATTGCATTCTGATCAGGGCAGAAATTTTGGAAGTGATGTGAATGCTGAGCTGTGTAAAATGTATGATGTAAAGAAAACCTGCACCACACCCTATCAGCCTCAGTGTAATGCTCAGTGTGAGCACTTTAACATGATTTATTACCTACACTTCCCCCTGAAATGAAAAAGCGTTGACCAGAACACCTTCCTGAGTTGGTTTTTGGTTATAATGTAACACCACTTGCAACCACTGGATACTCACCACATTACTTGCTGTTTGGAGTGAACCCACATCTTCTAGTAGATGCACTGATAGGTCAAGAGCAAATTGTGGACAGAAAACATGATTGGTTAGTGATTCACCATGACAGATTGAGAGAAGCTCATGAAAAGCCAGGGAATACGCAGAATACAAGGCTACTGAGAGACCTGCCTCTTTGACCCATTCTCCCACGACACCACAATGGAGGGGAGAATCTGAGCAGGTTGAGGTTGTGCATTCTGATCATAATTTTGTTGTGTTAGAAGAGGTCACATATCCTAGTCTGCAGGAGACAGAGAATGCGAACCCTGAAAACCCTGTGTCAGCCACTGAAGCCCTTATAGGTGAACCTGTTCTGATTTCATGGAACACTGAACAACAAGGTTCGGTACCAGAGAGAGTTGAGTCTTGCAATAACATGGCTCCTAGAGTGTCTGGTCCAGAGAGGGTTGAGCCTGACACTGGCAGGCTCCTAGAGTGTCTGAACCAGAAATGAAAAAGCCTGTACCAGCACCAAGAAGAACTAAAAGAGCCAATGCTGGCATACAATCAAACCCATTTAATGAGCCAAAATCAGCATGCAATGCTGTTTCACTCAGTCCTGAAGATTTCTCTCAGGTGTTAATAAGCCTGGGTAGTGTGCTCTTTAGAGAAGCTGTTAAAGAAGTGAAAAATATGTATTAAGTCATTAGGGACAATGACTTTTAGCAGGGGAGAATGTAGCAATGTGGAGAAGTTTCATGTTATTTAACTCTAGTCATAAATTGGAGTTTTGTGACACCAGAGTTTTGCGACACCTGCTTTCCAGAACTCTCTCATGTTAGAGACGTGAGAACTTGTATACTTGTAGAGAGCTCCCAGTTTTGTTCATCGGTTCAGAATCCTTGGATAAATATCAAATTTGACACAAAATGTTGTTAAATTGCATTAAATATGTGTTCAGAAATGCCGTATGTTAAAACTGAGTGTTTCTTATGGATCATTTTTGAAGGATGCATATGGATTGCAAGTGTGGCGTTTGACCACGTTTTGGATCACATGCGAGGACTGGGTATGTAAATTTAGTATTAATCATTTTATTTAATGATTTATAGCCCAGAGTGTTTTCCAGTTTATTGAATAAGTGTTATATGTGTTAAAAGTGAAAATATGTGTAATGAGAATTTTATTACATGTTATACATGTCCTTAAAGCCTGGTTAGACATGCATAAAATGCTTTCAGCGATTTAAGCATGTGTTAAGTGCATAAGATGCTTTGGGTGGTTTAAACAAGTACTTAAGTGCATAGGGTGCTGGGAATGTTGTAAGTATGTATTAAGTATGTGCTGAGGCATGTGGGTAGGCTAATGCCCTGTTTGTGTTTTCATTTGATTACACAGATGTGTATTCCAGTTTTGAGGTACAGCTAATGAGGATCGACATCGTGGGTCCTGTACTATGTGCACTGGTATACATGCCTCCTAATTTTAACAAGGACTTTGTTCATCAATTTATTAGAGTTCCTCTCTAATATTGTGTCTTGCTGATAGACTGTTGATTCTTGGGGACTTTAATATTCACCTTTGTTGTCCATCCAAACCTTTGGTGAAATATTTTTTATGCCTTGTGGAATCCCTGAAATTTCACAATTAGATCTAGCCCGACTCGTAATTTAGGGCATACACTAGATCTGGTGTTGTCACATGGTTTTCCTGTAATCAACCTGAGGGTGATTGATGCTGCTGTTTCAGACTATTTGCCAGTTGTGTTTGAACCTGTCTGTTCTTCTCCCACTCCTACTAGTTCACAGCCTGTGAGCTATTCTCGTTTCTTTCACTCTTCCACTGTCAGTTATTCTCAGAGTTTTATCAAGCTCATTTTGCAGATGCTGTTTTTACTAAATCTTGTTCTGTTTCTTTAGAATCTGTTGCTCCCCTTAAGCCCAGGAAAGTTAAGGGAAAGGGCATTGCTCAGCCTTGGTTAAATGATTATACCCTTTCTCTCAGACAAGAGTGCCGTAAGGCTGAGCAAAAGTGGAAAAAGATAAACTCCAGGTCTCATATGAATCAATAATTGCATGCTTAACCAGTTATCAAAGTTCAGTGAAAGAGGCCAATTCAAATTTCCTCTCCAAACTTATCACTGAAAATGCAAACAGGCCTAGAGTATTGTTTAAGACACCTGACTTGGTGCTAAATCCCTCCCTATCAATTCCATATCCTGTTCCATCTCAGGAAACCTGTGAGAACTTTCTACAGTTTTTTGATAATAAAATCTTGGCGATCAAGACTTCCATTAAGCCATCAAAATTTTATCCCCCTATGATATGTTCACCAACTGGTTTGTTAACTTGTTTTCAGCCAGTCACCCCTGCCCAGCTAGCTGATCTTGCTTCTAAGGCTAAATGTTCCAGCTGTGAGACTGACATTATTCCAGCTCGTCTTGTCAAGGAAGTGTTTGAAACCATGAGCCCAGCTGTAACAGCTATTATTAACAGCTCTCTAATAAATGGAGTTATACCTGCCAGTTTTAAACATGCTGTTGTTCACCCTACATTCAAGAAACCTCATCTTGACTCGTCTGTCCTTAGTAATTTTAGACCTATTTCCAAACTGCCTTTTATCTCAAAGCTCTTGGAGAGAGTTGTGTATTGTCAGTTGAATTCTTATCTTAGCGTGTTTAATATTTTGGATACATTTCAGTCTGGTTTCAGATCTTTGCACAGTACTGAAACTGCACTGCTGAAGGTCAGTAATGACCTGTTACAAGCACTCGATACTGGATAGCATGTTGTGCTTGTCTTGTTGGATCTCAGCGCTGCATTCGATACAATTGATTGTAACATTCTGTCACATCGTTTGGATAGTGTGGTGGGCATTTGGGGTGTCGCCCTGCAGTGGTTGGCCTCCTACCTCAAAGACAGAACTTTCTCGGTGAGCATTGGGAAGTATTCTTCTTCGTCAGCTCCTTTATTGTGCGTTGTGCCTCAGGAGTCCATTTTGGGCCCTCTTCTCTTTTTGCTATACATGCTCCCCTTGGGTGCTATTTTTCAGAAATACAAGATTTCTTACCATTGCTATGCTTATGACACACAATTTTATCTACCAGTTAAAACTGACAGTGGTTGTCCTTTTGAAGTGTTTTGTGACTGTTTTGTGGATATTAAATGTTGGATGGCAAATCATTTTTTTGCAAATAAATCTGCCTTGCGATTGGGTACATTTTACTTTTTTCCCCCTTTATTTGATTTATATTTTACTGTACAGCACTTTGGTGCAACTCTGTTGCTTTTAAATGTGCTCTAGAAATAAATCTTGACTTGACTTGACACAATGGAAAAAAAGCTGTGTGAAGATTCTTCAAAATTTTCATTTTGTTTCATGGAAAAATAAATGATGAGTTTGGAAGGACATGAGGATATTTTTACTTTTGAGTGAACTATTCCTTTATATATCAGAAGGGTTAAAATGTCCATGCACACTCTATTCTTGTATCTCACCCAGTCATTGGTGTTGTCAGTCAGAGAGCTGCCACATTGCCCTCAACTATCTATCATTTAGGGCTGGATTAAGAATGTATAAAAGGAGAGAGAACACTTTATTGTCCACATCCAGCTGTATGCCCATCCTTTCATCCTCTGTTGCTGTTTTTGTGTCTGCGTGTGCATCTGTGCTAGAGAGTGTTAGTTCTTAAGATCTGTCCACCTCCAATGCCACATTTCCACCTACAAAAACCTCACGGGATGATATTCCTAAAACCCTCCATTCTCTGCTTGATATATATTTCACACAATAAACAAAGACCTGAAATACATTCTGACTCAAAGTATTGGTTATGCCATAAACAGGACCACCACAGGAAAAATAATTTCGAAAGGTTGTGGTTTTAAATAGGGACACTATACATAATGTATTCCAAGACTTGCATTGTGCTGAAGTATGTGAATGAGATTTCTCATGGGCATCCTTCGGTCAACAGGGAGGTCACTGCATTGAACTTTTTTTTTGTTTTCCTTTTTTTCCCCCACCTATTGTCAAAGATGTTCCTCTCACCTCCAACTCATGAAATCTCAGAGGGGGCAGTTGCCAGCAGCAGCAGGCAGGCCTAAAATCTCAATTAGATTCACCTCTCTCTTTCTAATCCAGCACTCTCAGGACTCTCACTCTGCAACCAGTGTGTTAATGAAAACATATTTGGGGCCGACTGGAGGGCAGAATAAGTTGTCAAGAATTATTATATATATTTTTTTTTCCTAATGGCAGAGGCACCGAGCGTGTTTAATAGATTGCATACAACTGGGAAAAATAAGATGCACACACAAACAAGCACAGTTGTTTGCTTTCACATGCATGCATGCATACTGGTATCATATTAATATAGTCCTCAATATTCATCTAATTTTATTAATTTTGAGAAGCCTGCACTGGGCACACAGTGAAACAATGTGCAAGTTCTGGATGTAGATGCTCACTGAGGTGCCACTGTTTATTAGATGTGATGACATTATTGTTCAGTCAGTTTAATGGAACTGCCTGCAGGCAGCCCTGTCTCAACCCAGTGGAGAGCTAACAAGCCACTGTTAGTCATGCTACTCTTTGAATACTACATTGTCCTGCATAGCACAACAGAAACTAATTTTAATACCCAGACCCAGTCCTCTACTAAAAGGCATGTGTAACAGGTAAGGGATGGGCAAGGAGGAGGCAGGAACCAGCAGTCAACGTAAACTTTAATGACATAAACTCAACTTAAAACAACATAAAACAAACATAAACACACACGCAGTGGCCACATTTCTCTCTCTCTCTCTCTCTCTCTCTCTCTCTAACTGGTGTCTCCTGCTCCCCTTTATCTCCTTCTCTAGCTGATTAGTTGATTCAGCGCCAGCCGTACACCCTCACAGCACGGCCATGCCCTCCTCCTCTTCACAGCATGGTAGATACTTTTCTGTAAGAATTTTTTGTTGTCAAGGAGTCATGTAGACATGCGAAACAATATTTCTGGTGCAAAAAAAGACCTCATTAGACCTTAGTTGAATTTAAATGCTGGTCTTGTGCCTAGAGAAATTAAATACAGTATACCAATTAAATACCAATACCAATTATACATACTTTATACAGTATATACAGTATATATACACTCAGTGACCACTTTAGTAGGAAAACCTGTACACCTACTTATTCATGAGATGCTATTCTGCTCACTACAATTGTTCAAAAGGGTTATCTGAGTTACCGTAGCCTTTATGTCAGCTCAAACCAGTCTAACCATTCTCTGTTGACCTCTCTCATCAACAAGGCATTTCTGTCTGCAGAACTGCCACTCACTGGATGTTTTTGTTTCGCACCATTCTGAGTAAACTCTAGAGACTGCTGTGCATGAAAATCCCAGGAGATCAGTTGTTACAGAAATACTCAAACCAGCTTGTCTGGCAACAACAGTCATGCCACGATCTAAATCACTGAGATCACATTTTTCCCATTCTGATGCTTAATATGGACATTAATAGAAGCTCCTGACCCGTATATGAATTATATTATGCATTGCACTGCTGCCACAGGATTGGCTGATTAGATAATCACATGAATAAGTAGGTGTACAGGTGGGCCTAATAAAGTGGTCGGTGATTGTATAAATATATATATACACACACACACACACACACACACACACACACACACTGGTGGACAAAAGTTTGCTGTTTTGGAAGGAAATTGGTACTTTAATTCACCAAAATGGCATTCAACTGATCACAGAGTATAGTCAGGACATTACTGATGTAAAAAAACAGCACCATCACTATTTGAAAAAAGTCATTTTTGATCAAATCTAGACAGGCCCCATTTCCAGCAGCCATCACTCCAATACCTTATCCTTGAGTAATCATGCTAAATTGCTAATTTGGTACTAGAAAATAACTTGCCATTATAGCAAACAAAGTTGAAAGCTATTTGGTTCATTAAATGAAGCTTAACATTGTCTTTGTTTTTGAGTTGCCACAGTATGCAATAGACTGGCATGTCTTAAGGTCAATATTTTGTCAAAAATAGCAAAAAAGAAACAGCTTTCTCTAGAAACTCATCAGTCAATCATTGTATTGAGGAATGAAGGCTATACAATGCCTAAAATTGCCAAAAAAACAAAAAACAAAAAAACAACTGAAGATTTCATACAAAGGTGTACACTACAGTCTTCAAAGACAAAGGACAACTGGCTCTAACAAGGACAGAAAGAGATGTGGAAGGCCAGATGTACAACTAAACAAGAGGATAAGTACATCAGAGTCTCTAGTTTGAGAAATAGATGTCTCACATGTCCTCAGCTGACAGCTTCATTGAATTCTACCCACTCAACACCAGTTTCATGTACAACAGTAAAGAGAAGACTCAGGGGTGCAGACCTTATGGGAAGAATTGCAAAGAAAAAGCCACTTTTGAAACAGAAAAACAAAAAGAAAAGGTTAGAGTGGGCAAAGAAATACAGACCTTGGACAACTGATAATTGGAAAAGAGTGTTATGGATCTTAACCCCATTGAGCTTTTGTGGGATCAGCTAGATTGTAAGGTGCATGAGAAGTGCCCGACAAGACAGCCACATCTATGACAAGTGCTACAGGAAGCGTGGGGTGAAATGTCACCTGAGTATCTGGACAAACTGACAGCTAGAATGTCAAGGATCTGCAAAGCTGTCATTGCTGCACATGGAGGATTATTTGATGAGAACTCTTTGAAGTAGTGTAAGTAATAGTAATAGTAATTTTTCGCATTATTCATGTCCTGACTATACATTGTGATCAGTTGAATACAACTTTGGTGAATAAAAGGACCAATTTCTTTCCATAAGAGCAAAATCTGTACATTATTCCAAACTTTTGGCCGCCATTGTATATATATAATTTTGCTTGGTTTATTGCAAAAATTATATATTAAGCTGAGATTTTTACTTTTGCATGCTACATGAAAACTGTGCCATTAGACTTTTCATTTCAGTACACTATTAAATATAAATAAATAATAATAATAATAATAAAAAATTAAAAAATTAAAAAAATTAAAAAATATATATTAATAAAATAAAGGTGCATGATGCAGGAGCCAAAACACAACATATAATAGTGACCAGCTATACTGGTCTTTTCAGCAAGGATGGAGATCTAATTGCTTTGCACCCACAAGACCCCTAGAGTTTGTTAATTTTTTGAGTCTAACACCCTAACAGATATAACGTGACCTTCAGTTAGCATGTCTTCAGCTGAAGATTATTTCCTATTTATTTGGATTAGGTTTGTTATGAAATCTATGGGTATGTTGAATCCAAGTGCTGCTAAGCAAGGTGTCAGCTATGCTTACATGAGGAGCAGCATTAAAACTAAAGGCCAAAGTATAGTTCAGTTTTCTGTGTGCCGATATGTCTCACACACAGAGTGCATGATGCAAATTCCGCCTGTGTGGAACCAAATGGAATTTCAAAAATAACGTATTTTCAAACAACTTTGCCAACACCTCTCAGACTCATCATGCTCTTTCGCACTCTCTGATTCCCTTTGAACAAATAGGCCATACTAAATAAAAGGTGATAAACGTATAACGTCGTAATAAATAAGGCCACTACAACATAAACACACCGGACAGAAAGCGTTGCAGAGGAATCGGCTCATCCGATAACATCGCTGGATTGAACAGCAGCTGGTGTGCGTGGGATCTAGCACAAGAGGTAGATAGTTCCTGGTAACTAGTAAGCATAATGATACATATTCTGAGAATCTTAAGATTTAATGAGCTAACTTGTGTGGCAATACCAGAGTGTAGCTTGTCGAGAAGTAACACAGCAAGAATCGAACCCCAAAAATTCCCTTAAAGTCCTCCACCTTATAAATGTTCACTCTGGTTTTACTCCATTCTCTGTCTCTTTATCTATTTAGCAAGTCTTAGAATTTTTGCAAGCTAAGTTTAATTTCCTCTGTTACACATGTCTGCCATGGACATTCATACTCTTCCGGTTGAACAGTTTAATACAAGTAGTCACGCTAACCCTATAGGTTTAGATAGAAACTCACCCTATAGGTTTAGATAGAAAGGGATGGGTGGAGCTGAGAGGGCTGCTCAAAATATAAACATTAATGTTTTGATAGTGCCTGGGAGGCTCAGTGTTTACACTTTTGGGGGAGGTAAACCCACAAATGACTTACTTATAGTTGTCAGTGAACAATAAACTGGGATAGTAGAACGTATTTTGACATTAAAATTTTTACACACCACCTTTAAGCTAAATAAAAACGAGACTACTACCACACCACCAAGTTTTGCAGAGTTACAGATTTGTCTACAAAAGGCAATGGAGGAAATGGCTCAGTTTTCATTACATCCATACAGTATATACATTCATGTATAATACAACAGCTTGTATAATGTTACCAATTTTTCATCTAATGTAAGTGCTCATGATTTTATACATATGTTTCAAAATTACAATTCATTTTCTAAGGAGTACTACTTTTTTGCACCTTTAAGCTGAAGAATCTAAAGCTGCTTTTTCACCAATGGGCCGAATGGTTCTGAGCACAGTATAGAATGGTTACAGTAGCATTTCCACTGGATCACGGTTCGGCATGGCACAATTATAGACTGTTTTTGGCCTGGAATTTTCGGCACGGTTAGCTAACCGTACTCAACCATGCTCAACCGTCCTGGTAGAATGGCTTTAGTACATTATGGATCTGTTACATACAGTCTGCTGCGCACCAGCGTAAGTGCCAACTGGCCCGGATCGGCACGGAACGGTACGGTTTTGTGATGAGATCTGTTTGGCTCAATGGTGGAAAAGTGGTTTAAGATTCTAATTTGAGTTTTTAAATTCAAATTGTTCATGTGCTGCTTCAAGAGAGCAAACATACATCTGTGTTGTACTTCATTAATGTTGTTTCATTTTCCTTCATATTATTTTCTAATTTATTTGCTAATTTCTTTCTATTCATCTTATATATGCATTTATAACTTTTATAATTGTTTATTACTCTTGCTTTGCATGATTATTTCTGCTACTATTTCTGTTGTGCTGTATTGTTTTCACAAGTTAAAGAGTTGTCTCCATTCAAAGTCTTAACATCACAGGATGATGTTGTGAAGCAGCAATTTTCCATTGTCTTTGCTTGGTATAATAACACTTGTTGAACTTGTGCTGGTAAGACAAAGTCAGACAGAGCACTGAGAAAAATGCAACAAAGATTTTTCAATAAGTTCTGTATATGTTTACCATCACTTCAGCTCTTGCCTTCCAATATATTCCCTTGATGACTCTTGGGCTGGTAGAAGAGTGAGTTAACATAACAAGCTGTTGAAGTTGACTAGTTCTGAATATCCAGCAGAATTAAGATATTTCGATATATCTTCTATCTTCTGACAGAGAGAGAGGTCTAGTGGAATACTCTAACAAAGCTCAATCGACAGCATTTGTGGCATAACGTTGATAACTACAAAAAGTATAGTCATCTCGTCCCTCCTTTTCTTTAAACAAAGGTAAAACTAGTCAAAATGTAATTTTTGTGGTAATCAACAATATACCACAAATGCTATCAATTGAGTTTAAATTGAATATTCCCAGAATATTCTTTTAAGAGCCAAGCAGATTACAGAATGCTCACAAAAGTATTCAGTGGGTGGAGGGGTGAATAGATATTTAGCAGATAGAAATAAAATCCTTCAGTCACATCTATGAAAATAGGTATTAATTATTCAGAAAAAAGTAGGTTGAAAGTTCTTAAATTTGAAGCCAAATCTGATAGTGTTCCTGAGCATGTGTGAGCTCTAGTTTTCAGGAGCAATGTCCATAGTGTGGCGCCAAAAGCAGGTTTTTAGTTGTAAATGATGAAATACAGTCAATGGGAATGCATAATTTATTAATCATCTGCTCTAACCCAAACTCCAACCCTAAACCTAACTGTTTCCCATATCCCAAATTGCTCGTTCAACACATTATCAGTAGTGCAAATGGGACAGGTGAACACATTTGAATTGATGCAACAATGTCTGATGGGTGATGTGGTTTGTCAGTAATTTGGAGGGCACTATGGTGTTGAATTCTGAGCTGCAGTCTACAAACAGCATTGTCACATAAGTGTTCCTTTTTTCCAGGTGGGAGAGAGCAGTGTGTATTGTAGATGCAATGGCATCATCAGTGGAGCGGTTATTGCGGTAAGCAAACTGCAATGGGTCCAGTGAGGGAGGCAGCACAGAGCAGATGTAATCTCTGATTAGTCTCTCAAAGAATTTGCTGATAATGGAGGTCAGAGCAACAGGACACCAGTCATTTAAGCAAGTGATTTTGGATTGCTTTGGTACAGGCACAATGGTGGACGTTTTAAAGCATGTGGGGACCACAGACAAGGAGAGGGAAAGGTTGAAAATGTCCGTAAAAAAACACCAGCCAGTTGGTTCGCGCACGCTGTGATGACACGGCCCGGAATGCCATCTGGACCCGTGGCTTTACGGAAATTCACCCCGTCGGAAGGATCGGGTTACATCCGCTACAGAGACGGAGAGTGAACTAACCTCTGTAGCTTCGGCCGCGAGAGATCTCTCCACAAGGGCGGTGTTATTTCCCTCAAAACTAGCATAAAAAGTATTTAGCTCATCCGGGAGAGAGGCAGCAGTGTTCATGGTGGAGTTTTTATTCCCTTTAAAGTTTGTGATGATATTAATTCCCTGCCACATGCTTCTAGAGTTGGTGGTGTTAAATTGTCCTTCAATCTTGTGCCTGTACTGGCATTTGGCTGCTCTGATAGTTTTGCTGAGTGCATAACTGGCTTGTTTATGCTCCTCCGCATTCCCGGAATTAAAAGTGCCACGCGAACATCGCTATTTATGCATGGCTTCTGGTTGGGGTAGATCTGTATTGTTTTGGTCAGAACAACATCCTCTACGCACTTTCTGATGAAACTCGTTACGCTATCAGCGTAAACCTCGATGTCGTCACCGGAACATCTCCAAGTCCACGTGATCAAAACAGTCTTGTAGTGTAGAATCTGATTGCTCCGACCAGCACTGGATCATTCTGAGGATGGGTGCTTCCTGTTTCAGTTTCTGCCTGTAAGTGGGCAGAAGCAGAATGGAAGAGTGGTCCGATTTGCCAAATTGTGGGCGGGGGAGGGATTTATAGCCATCCCAGAAGGGAGAGTAGCAATGGTCCAAAACCCGGTCCCCTCGTGTGTTGAAACTGATGTGTTGGTGGTATTTTGGTGAGATTGTTCTTGCGACCGGTTCTTGTTCAGAACCGGTTCCATTCTTCAAAAAATACCGGAATAGTTTGATCGTCATGATTTTCGGTTCCGTTAATGGTTCCCCTATGTGCAATTTTACACAGATTCTGATGGAACCCTTTACTAAAATACTCTGACAGTGTTTCCAGCAGTGCATTTCAGCAGCAGCGCTGCTACCTACTGGGTCTACAGCATAAAACACTCAGCATTACAAGTGTATTTTGATTCCCGAACGAATTACTCTTATGAGCCGGCTCTTCTAAATCTACAGCGTGAAACATGCAGCTGTTTCAGTATAGTCAGATTCCTGAACGAATGTCTCTAATGAGCCGGTTCTTTTGAATCTACAACGCAAAACTAACAATGCTTCCGATGTAGTCCGAGTCTCGAAAAAATGACTCTTAATAAGCTGGTTCTTTTGAATCTACAGCGTGATACATACAGCACATCTGGTATAGTCTGGTAAAGTATTAATGTTATACTGATACGGAAGTTATGAGTGTTCAACTCAAATTATAAATACAAGGCTGAGGCTTACTGGCAAGAGGCAGGCTAGCATAAGGGAACAATGGGTTCCTAGAAAGCACTGTCCACCTCACAACTGTGCTCACAAATACACTCACACCATGAAACTGGATATAGATGAAAAGCACAGCAATCAGTGAGAGGGACACCACCACCAATGAAGGATAAAAAAGTTCACCTTTCTGCCTTGGGCACATAGCTCCTGCAATAGACAAAACAAACAGAAAATAAATAAATTGACAAAACCTGTTGGCACCATCCAAGTAGGCCCTTGTCATAAATATCAAGCAAGTCTTAAGCAGATGTAGTGTAAAAGCAGCAGTTAGGGCATATGTAAACACAAATTACAAATGAGAAAAAGTTACTCAAAAGCAAGCAAATGCAAAATTCTAAAAAAAAAAAAAAAAAAAAAAAAAAGATTTTTTTTTTTTTTTTGTCATAATACAAAACAAATTAGAAAAGACAAACCAATTGCAAGAAATCGTTAAAAAAAGAAATTCAGAGTGCCCCAATATAAATGCAACCGGGGAGCAGTGTTGGGGAAGCTATTTTGAAACTGTAGTTTGACAAGCTACAAGCTACTCATAATTTAAAGTAGTTAATCTATAGTCAAGCTACCCTGTTGAAAAAGTAGTTGACTACACTACAAGCTACATTAAAAAGTAGCTAGCTACATTGAAGCTACTTAATGAGGCGATATTTTTGCAATGTTACTATAAAACAAATAATAATAATAACAAAATTTACACTAATAACATTTATTAATTAATAAATGTATGAATTAAATACAATAAATGTATTTAATCACATTTATAAAATTTAATTAATACATTTGAATGAATAGTAACATTAATGTATTTTATAATGAACAAAAAATAAAACAAAATAAAAACCAGAAAAGATAATTAAAAATGACATTAAACTGCATTTAAAAAATAATTTTTATTCCACAGGTATACTTCACACTTTTCAGTCCTCCTGCCCAGGTGTAGCCTACTTCCCTAAAGATCACATTTTTATGACAAACTCCCCTTGGAGATTTTTGTCACATAATATTTAGTATGGATAAAATAATAAATAGAGACTCTGGGCTTGTTTCTGCCCTCATCTGTGTTCTTGTTCATTGTATTTTCTGACTTTTTTTTTTGTCATTGACACCAGCTTTACGACACCAGCTTTACAGGTCACATACAGAGGTTGCGCTACAAATATCTGATGGACTAAGTTGTAAAATTTCCATCATGGTCTATTTTCATCCGTAATATTAGTTTAAATATCCCTGATACGTACAGTAGTAAAGGCTATTTGATGTTGTCTCAATATAGTCAACATTTTCTGTTAAAAGTGATTTTGCGTAGTATGCATGAGCCTGATAAAACAGGTGTTCTATTTAAGTTGGGGAACTTTAAAAGTGTATGTACTACGTTGTTGATGTTTCTTGCTGAGAGCGGCAGAGCACGTCTGGTGATCTCTTTACAGCATACACACAGCGTGCTGAGAGAAAGAGCGGGCGAGAGAATGTGTAAATAGCCAGAATAATCACGTAAGGACACATATATGTGTGAAAACTGATACGCACTATCAAATACACAGAATGTATGATAAACCTAATTGTAAACAACACATCAGTATGAAGACAATCCCAAATCCCGGACCTTAAAGGCAATTTTGAAATCCCAGCCTGACGCTTTTTTTTTTCAGGTCCAAAAAGAGGACATGTCCGGGGAAAAAATGATGTATTGTCACCCTGTAATAGATAGTCACATAATAATACATACCATAATAAAAAAATAAAAAAATATTTTACCAGTCATTTTATTTATCTGACATGAAAATAATAGTTAATTAAATGCTAAGAAATATAGAAAATGTGTATAGTTATGCATGATAGGGGTTATTTCTCTTGTTGCTGCCAATAATGCACAGATAATGAGAAATGAAATAAACATATTCAGAACAGAAAATAAATCCCTCAAAAGGCAATAATAACTTGCTTAATTAGTTTATATATATATATATATATATATATATACAGGTGCATCTCAATAAATTAGAATGTCGTGGAAAAGTTCATTTATTTCAGTAATTCAACTCAAATTGTGAAACTCGTGTATTAAATAAATTCAATGCACACAGACTGAAGTAGTTTAAGTCTTTGGTTCTTTTAATTGTGATGATTTCGGCTCACATTTAACAAAAACCCACCAATTCACTATCTCAAAAAATTAGAATACATCATAAGACCAATAAAAAAAACATTTTTAGTGAATTGTTGGCCTTCTGGAAAGTATGTTCATTTACTGTATATGTACTCAATACTTGGTAGGGGCTCCTTTTGCTTTAATTACTGCCTCAGTTCGGCGTGGCATGGAGGTGATCAGTTTGTGGCACTGCTGAGGTGGTATGGAAGCCCAGGTTTCTTTGACAGTGGCCTTCAGCTCATCTGCATTTTTTGGTCTCTTGTTTCTCATTTTCTTCTTGACAATACCCCACAGATTCTCTATGGGGTTCAGGTCTGGTGAGTTTACTGGCCAGTCAAGCACACCAACACCATGGTCATTTAACCAACTTTTGGTGCTTTTGGCAGTGTGGGCAGGTGCCAAATCCTGCTGGAAAATGAAATCAGCATCTTTAAAAAGCTGGTCAGCAGAAGGAAGCATGAAGTGCTCCAAAATTTCTTGGTAAACGGGTGCAGTGACTTTGGTTTTCAAAAAACGCAATGGACCAACACCAGCAGATGACATTGCACCCCAAATCATCACAGACTGTGGAAACTTAACACTGGACTTCAAGCAACTTGGGCTATGAGCTTCTCCACCCTTCCTCCAGACTCTAGGACCTTGGTTTCCAAATGAAATACAAAACTTGCTCTCATCTGAAAGAGGACTTTGGACCACTGGGCAACAGTCCAGTTCTTCTTCTCCTTAGCACAGGTAAGATGCCTCTGACGTTGTCTGTGGTTCAGGAGTGGCTTAACAAGAAGAATACGACAACTGTAGCCAAATTCCTTGACACATCTGTGTGTGGTGGCTCTTGATGCCTTGACCCCAGCCTCAGTCCATTCCTTGTGAAGTTCACCCAAATTCTTGAATCGATTTTGCTTGACAATCCTCATAAGGCTGCGGTTCTCTCGGTTGGTTGTGCATCTTTTTCTGTTAACATGCTTGGATACAGCACTCTGTGAACAGCCAGCTTCTTTGGCAATGAATGTTTGTGGCTTACCCTCCTTGTGAAGGGTGTCAGTGATTGTCTTCTGGACAACTGTCAGATCAGCAGTCTTCCCCATGATTGTGTAGCCTAGTGAACCAAACTGAGAGACCATTTTGAAGGCTCAGGAAACTTTTGCAGGTGTTTTGAGCTGATTAGCTGATTGGCATGCCACCATATTCTAATTTTTTGAGATAGTGAATTGGTGGGTTTTTGTTAAATGTGAGCCAAAATCATCACAATTAAAAGAACCAAAGACTTAAACTACTTCAGTCTGTGTGCATTGAACTTATTTAATACAGGAGTTTCACAATTTGAGTTGAATTACTGAAATAAATGAACTTTTCCACGACATTCTAATTTATTGAGATGCACCTGTATATATATATATATATATATATAAAAGATAAGCTGGTGTGTTGTCTATATTAAAAACAAAGTGTTTGGAACATTCTTTGTTTCATAGAATAGAATGGTGTTCTTTCATTATTTTCAGATTTACCCACCCCTGTACATCTTGTAAAAGTAAACAACCTGTGGTTGATCTCTTTACATAACCATCAGACACCCTCTTATTATCCATGGAGTGTGGATAATAAGAGTATGGAAAGTATACTTTTCCAAAGTATGGAAGTATACTCTTCCACAGTATGGAAGTGTGCTTCCTTGAGGGCAAAATATGTAGTTGAAACAATTAGCTGCAAACTCAATGAAGCTAAACTTGCTTCGTAGAAGAATATATAGCCGCTGTTAGTGGAAGCCCAACCGGGACAAAATCAAAGAAAACAAAACATCAGCAATAGAAACAAAAACACAAATTAAAAAGAAACAGAAACAAAGCCAAAACAAACAAAATAGGACAAAAAAAAAATTGGAACAAAATAAATCCAGTAGGAACAAAACAAATCGGAACAAAGTAAATCCAATAGGAACAAAACAGCAGCACTTGCAAAGTGGGAACTGGAGTTTTAGCCTCGTTGCCCCAGCAGCAGGAACACACCACCAGCCATAAAAGGACACCTACAGAGAATATGATACATTTAACAACAGCAAAACAAGAACAAAACTCAACACCAAATAACAAAATGACATACAGAGAAGATGGTCACTCATTTTCTAATATAGGGAGGGTTTAATCTACATTAAATAATGTTATTTCAGACCTGTATCAAGCAGTGCAGTTACTGATGCGATGGAAGAAAGGTGCCATCCTTTGTTCCTCTCAGGCTACTCTGCCTTACAGGCTCCATATGGTTAGGATTAGGGTGGCCTGACATGAAAAAACAGTGTCCCCTATGTACAATGGGCAGTTATCGACTGGTTGTTTATATGACAATGTGCAGTTAAAGACACAAGTTTTATTGCAATATGTGGATTTTTATAAAAGAATAAATGAATGAAATATGCCATTACATTTCTTATTTGTTCAGATTTTTTATAAAAAATATATTTAGTGTCAATAATTGGATTGCATTTATTTCTCTAAAGAGTGCAGAGAGCCGATAAATCCAATAAGAATTGCATTACTCATTTCTAAATAACTGTTCCTGAAAACTACTTAATCGTAACTGAAATCGTTACTTGAACCTTTAAGGAACTGAAATCATTAAGAGGAATCGGAACTGGAATCATTACATTCCTTACGATTCCCATCCTTATAGATAGGGGGGTGCAGAGCCAGTGTTTTTCTGTAAGCAAGCATTGGTGCCTTGATCTTGATGCGAGCAACCATTGGCAACCTGTGCAGTTCAATTAAGAGACGAGTGACGTGCGTTCTCTTGGGCTCGCTGAAGACCAATCGCTCAGCCACTTTCTGGATCAACTGCAGTAGTTTGACAGTACATGCAGGAAGTCCTACCAGAAGAGTATTGCAGTAGTCCAGTCTAGATATAGAAAGAGCCTGGACAATGAGTTGTGTGGCATGCTCAAATGGGAAGGGTCTGATCTTCCTAATGTTATACAGAGCAAATCTGCATGATAGGGCTGCTCTTGCGACGCATGAAATGTCTACAGAGTGGTGCCAAAAGTGAGTTCTTTTAAGTTGTAAATGTGTAATGTAGTCAGCAGGATTTTACATTTTACCAATACGCCCTGACCCAAACCCCAACCCTACACCAAATCCTCAGTGAAGTAAAAATGTAGTCTTATAGGGAAAATGTAACTACCAAGTCGCATTCAACATTGTTTAAGTGAACGCGACTGTTTCCTGGTTTCAACAGATCGGAACACTGAGTCTGCACAGTTAGTGCCATGAGAAAATCAGTAGCACCGTAGGAAAAGGTAAACACATTTGAATTGATGCAAAAATGTCTTAAGGGAGATGCCACTTGTCAGTAACTTGACAGAATGGAGGTGATGTCAGTGCACCAAAACTTTCAGTAGCAACATGTTGACTTTCTGTATGATCATGTTGGCTTGATATGGTTAGGTTTTTTTTTTCTTCTTTATCATCCACCAAACAAAAATCATAGGTTCGATCACTTAAAAAAGCAATAGCACACCTTTCTTTTGCAAGCATCAAGATTTGAGGTATCATTCAGGGTGCGGGATGAGTTGCGTGTCATAGAAGTGCCACAGAGATCAATTTTAGGGCCTCTGCTTTTTTTCTTATATATGCTTCCCCTGGGAGACATTATCAGGAATCGTGGAATTAGTTTTCACTCTTATGCCAACGATACCCAACTTTATATTTCTTTGAAACCTGATGGAATTTCATAATTCTCCAAATTAGCAGAGTGTATCAATGACATCAAAGATTGGATGGCTAGAAATTTCCTTCTACTCAATTCCGACAAAACAGAGGTACTAATTTTTGGATGAAAAACATCTAAAATAAGCCGCTAAAATATAATTTGACTCGCAATGGATGGTCTGTACTGTTACGTTGTCTTCTACCATGAAGAATATTTGATACCAATCTGTCCTTTGAAAATCACATTTCCAATGTTTGTAGAACAGCATTCTCCCACATCAGAAATATTGCTAAGTTACGATACATGCTCTCTGTTTCTGATGCCGAAATCTAATTCATACATTCATGACCTCAAGACTAGATTCAGTTGCGGATCCTGGCTTTGGCAATATAGGCAGCCGCCTAGGGTGGCAACACTCTCTGGGGCGGCACAACAGGGTACCTGCTTGGCCGCCCCCATGCAGAGCTTGCAAGATCACAATGGAAGAAAGGTGACCCGAATTGTGCCGCCCTGGCTAGCAAGATTGTGATGGGAGATAGGTGCCTCGAATTGTTCTGTCCCACCCCTGGCTCACAAGACTGCAATGGGAGAAAGGTGCCCTGAGTTGTTCCTGACAGGCTCCTTAGCCTTAAAGGCTCTATTTGGTTAGTATTATGGATGTTCATAATGAAGTCTTACATTCTGAACGAACATAAGATAACCATGATAAACAGTATAGGTACACCATGACACAGGATCGCCTCAGTGGTCTTGAGATAATTTGTATCAAACTTGATCGCTGGGAAGATATGACAAAGTTATTGATGATTTTGCATCAATGAAAACTAGGAGGGGAGGGTTACATTTTCTCTCATCATTTATTTACCCTCATGCCATTCCAGAAACTTGGCTTTCTTTCTTTTGCAAAATACAAACAAAGATTGCGTTAAGGGGGACGCCACGTCGGATCTCGCTTAGGGCACCAAGTAAGCCAGAACCTCCACTGACTAGATTATTGTAATGCTTTACTTGGAGGACGTCCTGCAGGTTCAATAAATAAGCTTCAGCCCCATTTTATCATCGCTACATTGGCTACCTGTTAAATTTCGTATTCATTTTAAAATTCTTTTAACTACATGCAAAGCTTTGAATGGCCTAGCTCCACAGTACTTAAGTGAGCTTCTATTATGCTATATTCCATTACGTTCACTACTATCACAAAATTATGGCCTGTTAATAGTACCTAGAATATTAAAATCCACAAAAGGAGGTAGATCCTTTTCCTGTTTGGCTCCTAAACTATGGAAAAGTCCTCCTAACACTGTTCCAGATTCAGACACACTCTCTCAGTTTAGACTAAAGACTCATCTATTCAGCCAGGCATACACCTAAGTTATCCCTCAAACTCATTGTTATGCTGCTTTAGTTAGTTCTGTCGGAACCTGAAACACTTATCATATTCTGTAACACTGCTTTAAGCTGAATGGCATCTATGCCAGTGTTATTCTAGTTGTTTCCCTGTCTCACACTCGGGATACATATCCCCAGGTTAACAGAACCTGCCAGATCCAGCTCTGGTCCTGCTTGATGTCCAACACCCACTGCTACGTGTCACTGAGTGATGATGACTAACTGCAGACTGTGACAGCCAGACATCACTTCAGTCTAATACGATGGACTTCAGAGGATGAACTGATGCCAACTCCAACCGTAAGACATGGTATACTTCATGTGCCACTGCCTAAACCTTGGACTTAGGACAGACCTCACCGAAATGGCCTGCCAGTTGAACTGCGATGCACCTCACTTTTGTCTAATGATGGAATACACTCTTAAAATAGAATACATAGACTATCAAGTAATTGCCAACAAAAGCCTTCATCAGCCAAATAACAAAGGACAATGCATCTATGTGAACTTCTGGAGTTATTTCAGGATGGACTTCAAAGACATTAGTCATTAATTTTACAGTTTGCACAAAATCTTTTGTTTAAATACTGGCTGTTAACACTTACTTATTTTACTCATTTTAAACCGTGACTTACACAACACATAAATAACTAATATTTATGCATTATGTTCATGCTGTATAGCCAAAAAGGAACTGGCCCCCACAGTGAGCCTTGTTTCTCCCAAGGTTATGGAGTTTTGTGTTCCTTGCCACAGTCGCCTTCGGCTTGCTCACTGGGGTTCTAAATACAATTATTGCTTACTTATTTGTTTATTTTAAGACACAGTGATATAGGAAACACTAAGTTACATCTCAGAAAGTCCAGCAGGACCAAGATCTCCATATTTCCACATGCTCTTACTATACTCCAGTTTTATGATGGAAAACCACATCTATTCAGATTGTGTACAATAAATCAACTTCCCTCCATCTGAGCCACTGAAGATGGCTTTCACAGACCAGCTGCTGGCATCTGCTTGTACCTTGCTGAATACCCAGGAGTTTAATTAGCATTGGAGCCACATGGATCTCTCTTTGGAGTGAACATCTGAAACAAAAACAAATTCAGGTAGAAAAACAACCTGTTACTGCCTGCCGCTTTATCACGCAGGAAACACGAGGGAGGAAAGGAGGGAGATGATGGTACACATCTGGTAGAGTTTAATTATACCTTTGTTTCACAGATCTGTTTCAGCTAACATTCATGGCTATAGCTTTCTGTAACACATGCACACACTTCTTCCTACACAGCATGTCAATTTATGTTAACAATAATGGCAGGTCTCTATACTGTAGGTGAAGATGTATGTGTGAGTGCATTTGTAATGGGTTGGATAAGGATACAGGAGCATGAATGTGTGTGTTCACCCTGAGGCTGTGTGTACTGTCAGTATACACTCTTAACAACAACAGGGTGAAATTAATGGATGAGGAAATGAATTGTCTTGAAACAATTGCCAAGACTTCACAGAAAGATTACCAGAGACTGCAAGGGTCTTCCCATCATGGAAAAACACACAAAAAGACACACATACGTACATACTGACTGACAGTTACTGTAATGACAGGAGAGGAGAAATTAGTTGGTTTGCGCCCCATAGCTAAGAAGCTGCAAGGCCAATTTTTTTTATGGCAAAGTGATGTCTCTTTCTCTCTCTCTCTCTCTCTGACAGTGTACAAACTGGATAGGTGTTATAGTGTATGTGTGTGAAAACACCTTTGTCTTTCACTCCCTTTGCTGATAAGTGTTTTGTGTGTGAACACACCTGTGGTAAGGCACGGCAGTGTATTCTGCAAATCAACAGGAAAATTTGAGTGTTGAGTGCAAAATATGTCAATTTTAACTCTTTATCAATCCAGTGGCCCCCAAAAGCATTTGAACACTTAAGCCACACTTGTGAAATATATGAAATGCCATTATTAGATATCAAATGTGGCTTTCATTGTAAATTCTTAAGTTTGCATATTCATATAATCCATGAGTATGATGAAGGTAAACAGATTTGAGTTGCTGTTCAAGATAGAAGAAATTGACTTGAGCTCTAAATGAAGTTAGTAATAAATGAATAGATATAAGGCCGGAGGTGGGGTGATACCAGAAGAACTGTCACTGTAGTGAACTAAGCAGCTGTATCATATTTGAACTTGTGCATAATGATTGATAGTTTTAGATGAATAAGCTCTCACCAAACCAAGATTTTAGAACTCCATGAAAGAGAGCAGAAACAGTAAAACATCTCACAAAGAAAAGTTTGTCTGGTCTTACATTTTAAAGCAACAGATATGCTGTTCAGTGTAGTGGTTTATATACTTTTATACAAAGTATCTTGACACCTTCCTGTTATCAAACTTAAGTTCAGCCAAAAATGAAAAACCCTCATATTTGTTCCGAACCCATGCGATATTTTCTTCTGCTTAATACAAAAGGAGATAATTATATGAATGTCCCGTTGGCTGAACTCAGTACAATGACAGTGGTTACTAACTTTAACAATTAATAAATCACCCAAAAGTGTCAAAAGTAGTCTGTGTGGTTTCTTTGTTCAGACATTTGCTCATGGTTGCCGTGTGTCAGGTAGGACTGCTGAAACAGATACAAGTGCAGGTTAGGTGATTTTAATGAAGACAGGCATACAATCCATGGAAACGTAGTGCAAGAATCAAAACAGGAACAGGCAAGGGTCAGGCGATCAGCAAACAGAATATCAGAGGCAAAGCAACTTGGACTCAATAACCAGAAACAAAGTAAAAAAAGCAAAAAAAAAACAAAAAAAAAAACAGTTAATATCAGGCAGAGAATATACAGGCTTGGTAACATCTAGGACACAAAGAATAGAGTGTATACTTCACCGAGTGACTGTGGCTGAAAGTCTCTTATAAAAGGTGTTTGTAATTACATGCAGGTGTGTGTAATCAGAAGTCTGGCGATTGAGAGCACTGCATTGTTTTGTGGGAATTGGAGTCTGGGGCAGCCATGTTTGGAGGCCGCGTTGCTTGCTGGGAAATGGAGTCTGTAGACTGGGCTGACCTGACACCGTGGCAATCCTGGGAGGAGTTTCTTTATCAAATGGCTTTATCAGTCATGTGATGAGTTAAGTTGGAGGTTTATCTGATTAACAACAAAGACCAAGGAGTTTCACCGTGCTTCTCCCACAGTTAAGATTTGCCAGATGCGACAAACTCAGAATTGCTGGCACCAGTCCAAATTTCTTTATAGCTCAGGAGAATGTCAGTGTAGACTCTGGATTTAAGTCGTTCTGCGTGGAATTGTTAAATTTCTCTTAGTTTTCTACTTCCTCAAAGTCCTACACACTGCTGAAAGCCAATGTAATGACTTTGTCTATAACATTAAACGTCATTGGTTCATGCAAATCTCACGACCAAACATCATGACATCATGTTGCAAACTCATTGGTTCTTGCAACATGAAGTCATGACATTTGATCACGAGATCAGATGCACACGTAGATGTCTAAACCTGCTGGTCATTACTGCCTGCCGCACCTCCGTCAGTGCCTTCAGTTATCCAGCTATGGGGTCATCAGCCGAGAGCCACCCATCACAGATGTTTCAGCCAATTAATCCTGGAACATCTCCTGGTTATGGAGCAGTGGTCAGGGACATCTCCCTGCCACCCCCCACAGCTGAACACCAGGTCCTTTCCAATGCCTCTCGTTCTTGCTTTCCCATTAAGACAAACCATGCTACCGGGGATCATTACACCGATGATGATGGCCTTTGTTTGGCTTTATTCTGCACACCTCAAGGATCTCTGCCAGCATTTGCAGGACCTGGTCATGCCACCACCTGTACTGTCCTTGTGCCAAGGCAGTCAACAAGTGCTGCAGATTTGCTCTTAGGGCCTTGCAGAGGGGACAACTCTGCTCTTTGTCATAGCACATAGACACATTCCAGGGCTTGGAAGAGTATCATAGGTGGATCTTATTAGAAAACTTTGCCTGGCCTGGGGTAACTTCCACAAGTCAGCCCAGCCCATCGACTCTAACAGATGTACTCTCCCATACTGTCCAGCGCCTTTGCTGCTGCTGGCTGACTGCTCTAATCATATACTTTTCCATTCCATCTTAGATACCTCCATCACTACTATCACGTTCCTCTGTTTTCTAGAGGCTGGTGACCACAGTTTGGGAGCCACCCCCCATCCAAGGCCTGCTCTACCTGATAGGGTTCTTCCAACAATATATTATGAAATATATTATGATATTTATATGCAGTATTATATGAGATATTTTCGAGTGAACTTCTCTTTTAAGCTGCATTCACACTCTACTTTTCTAAATTCTAAAATGATTTCAGACCCAGCACCTAAAGATATAATGTCACGCTCTAGGGCTTCTGTTTTTAATAAATAATAAAACACAAAAAACAACACATATTCAATTAAAAATCTTTAAAAAAAAAAACAAAAAAAAAAAACAATATACTTAACTTTCTCACAACAATTTTAAAAATGCAGCTCTGAAGTTTGTATTCTTTGTATTAAGTCAAGAGGTCAATCTGAGATGTTTAGATCTTCCATTGGCCACACATCTTTTCACCATACAAATTTGCAGGTCAGAGTTCACCAAACTTGAACTTTGCAGATGGCACTTTATTTAATATTTTGTAATCTGCATTGACATTCTTTCATTTATAAGTGTCTTAATACTTTTGAGGGCCACTGTATATCATGTGCATATGCACTTGCAAATTTGATAGTAAACATTAGTGCAAGTTCATGGGTTGGTGTGCATGCAATTTATTGTCCACATGTATAAGTGTGTGGGCTGTAGTGTGAGCAACTGAGGTTGTCAGTAATTCCTGCTCCTGGGGAAATTGTTATTGTACAGTTTATAGGAGCATGCAGAGCTCCATTCCCTGTCTGAAAAACCACCACAGAGACTGAGACAGAGGCAGAAAGAAGGGAAAACCGAAACACAGAGCTCACATGCCAGTCCAGACCCTCTAATAATCACACACACTTTCAAACAAAGCTTCTTCACTTTGCATTTTGTGTGAGAGTGTTCTCCCATCAAGATCATCATGTTTTATTAGCACACACAAGCATAAAACACTCATGCTACACACCACCTGCAAAACAGATATATGGATACTCACTGGTGTACACACACACACACACACACACACACACACACACAAACACACACACAAACACACACACACACACAGAGAGAGAGAGAGAGAGAGAGAGAGAGAGAGAGAGAGAGAGAGAGAGAGAGGCAAAACTAATGACCTGTAATTGATAAAACATGTCTTACTCACTGAATAAACTTGAGAGCATTAAGAGGGAATATAATGATACCCCTCTATACCCACTGGAAGCGGCTAAACCACCCTCTGGGTAACAATAATGTTTTCCTCTTGTGTTCTCATGGCCTTGCTGAAGCAGTGGAATGTTAAAAAGAAGCCCATTAAAGGAAGGGGAAAGTGCTGTGCATAGGGTGGGTTTGTGTATGCATGTACATGTACTATGAAGAACAGGAGCAATAATAAGAAAGTAGGTATACTGTGTAGAATCCAAACTCTTAGAAACCTGTCACAGCTGCTGTCTATAAATATACACACACAGCCAAATCATGGTGGTTGGGGCTGCAAGATGTCAATATACAATATGTGATAAGTTGCTGGACAAAACAATATGCCATGCGATAATCCTATGATGACATCATATGAGTGCGCTGCACATCTGAAATCCCCACCACCCAAATATATGGAAGTTTATTGGGGGGAAAAAGCAAAGTCTGTCTCACAGATCACAAACATAGTCTTTTGTTCCAAATTGGATATAATGTGCATGTAATATACAGGTGCATCTCAATAAATTAGAATGTCGTGGAAAAGTTCATTTATTTCAGTAATTCAACTCAAATTGTGAAACTCGTGTATTAAATAAATTCAATGCACACAGACTGAAGTAGTTTAAGTCTTTGGTTCTTTTAATTGTGATGATTTTGGCTCACATTTAACAAAAACCCACCAATTCACTATCTCAAAAAATTAGAATATGGTGACATGCCAATCAGCTAATCAACTCAAAACACCTGCAAAGGTTTCCTGAGCCTTCAAAATGGTCTCTCAGTTTGGTTCACTAGGCTACACAATCATGGGGAAGACTGCTGATCTGACAGTTGTCCAGAAGACAATCATTGACACCCTTCACAAGGAGGGTAAGCCACAAACATTCATTGCCAAAGAAGCTGGCTGTTCACAGAGTGCTGTATCCAAGCATGTTAACAGAAAGTTGAGTGGAAGGAAAAAGTGTGGAAGAAAAAGATGCACAACCAACCGAGAGAACCGCAGCCTTATGAGGATTGTCAAGCAAAATCGATTCAAGAATTTGGGTGAACTTCACAAGGAATGGACTGAGGCTGGTGTCAAGGCATCAAGAGCCACCACACACAGACGTGTCAAGGAATTTGGCTACAGTTGTCGTATTCCTTTTTTTAAGCCACTCCTGAACCACAGACAACGTCAGAGGCATCTTACCTGGGCTAAGGAGAAGAAGAACTGGACTGTTACCCAGTGGTCCAAAGTCCTATTTTCAGATGAGAGCAAGTTTTGTATTTCATTTGGAAACCAAGGTCCTAGAGTCTGGAGGAAGGGTGGAGAAGCTCATAGCCCAAGTTGCTTGAAGTCCAGTGTTAAGTTTCCACAGTCTGTGATGATTTGGGGTGCAATGTCATCTGCTGGTGTTGGTCCATTGCGTTTTTTGAAAACCAAAGTCACTGCACCCGTTTACCAAGAAATTTTGGAGCACTTCATGCTTCCTTCTGCTGACCAGCTTTTTAAAGATGCTGATTTCATTTTCCAGCAGGATTTGGCACCTGCCCACACTGCCAAAAGCACCAAAAGTTGGTTAAATGACCATGGTGTTGGTGTGCTTGACTGGCCAGCAAACTCACCAGACCTGAACCCCATAGAGAATCTATGGGGTATTGTCAAGAGGAAAATGAGAAACAAGAGACCAAAAAATGCAGATGAGCTGAAGGCCACTGTCAAAGAAACCTGGGCTTCCATACCACCTCGGCAGTGCCACAAACTGATCACCTCCATGCCACGCCAAATTGAGGCAGTAATTAAAGCAAAAGGAGCCCCTACCAAGTATTGAGTACATATGCAGTAAATGAACATACTTTCCAGAAGGCCAACAATTCACTAAAAATGTTTTTTTTTATTGGTCTTATGATGTATTCTAATTTTTTGAGATAGTGAATTGGTGGGTTTTTGTTAAATGTGAGCCAAAATCATCACAATTAAAAGAACCAAAGACTTAAACTAATTCAGTCTGTGTGCATTGAATTTATTTAATACACGAGTTTCATAATTTGAGTTGAATTACTGAAATAAATGAACTTTTCCACGACATTCTAATTTATTGAGATGCACCTGTATAATGTTGGCAGATGCTATTTGCACCCTGGTGCAAATAATGTAATATGCTATTTACACCCCAGTGCAAATAGTGGCAGATATTATTTACACCCCAGCCCTGGTGCAAATAACTGTAGATACCAATTGCACCCTGGTGCAAATAATGTCAGATACTATTTGCACCTATATTTAAATACCAACATACAGTATGGGCATCATTGCAGTGTGTTTATTGTGTTTATTTAGAGTTCCACAGACACACTACATTAACCGCTACCCCTAAACTTAACCTTAACCTTACCTTAGAAAAAATAACCTTGATTTTACTATAGTAACCATGGTTTCACACAGGAACAAGAGCAATCGACAGACCTTGCCTCCAGATTAAACCCTTCTCTGCACTCCTGACATTCACCGTGATCAAATCACTGTGATGAAATCAACATTTATATGAATTTTTATCTATTATTTTAAGCAGTATTAAAGGAAATATTAAGAGTGGAAACAGGAAATTGGATGGGGAAAAAGAGTGGGTACACAATCACAGGGGTCAGTACACAATCACACACCATCTTTACACCCCACACCACTGCAATGACATCTGTTGGTTAATTTGTTGTATATTTCTCTGGTTCCACCAGACTATTGTGGTGCAAATAGCTGCACTGTGTGGCAGATGCTATTTACACCGGGGTGCAAATAGACACTTCGTATAACGTCTTACCATTACCTACATTTCCACAGGTGTGACACGCTCCATCATTTGAGTCGGAAGTAGTTTTTGGAGAAAAACAAGAGTCACAAAATTCAAACAATAAATGTTGTTTTGATGCTCTTTAATGCTGTGTGTGACAGATCACTGTAGCTGCCCATTCAAATAGATCAGGGTGCAACACTCTCTTTCTCACCAACTTATATCAGGAATATATATATATATATATATATATATATATATATATATATATTCATGAATATCAGAGGGTATGTTGAAAGATACAGTTCAATTTACTGAAATGTCATCTCTCACGTAATTGCCAATCTATTAATGTTGAAATGACATGGAGAATAAGAATGGGAACAAGTCTGGACAAGTCAAGTCAAGTCATTTTTATTTGTATAGTGCCTTTCACAAAACACATCGTTTCAAAGAAGCTTTACAGAAAATCATGCATTAACAGAAATTGAAACTGTAATATCTATAATGTCTTAGAGTCATCATTATGTAGTTTGATAAAATACAATTGTGAATTTTGTTTAAAAATAAGTAATTAAATAATAATTGTATTTAGAAACCCAGTGAGCAAGCCGAAGGCGACTGTGGCAAGGAACACCTAACTCCATAAGATGTTGGTTAATGGAGAAAAATAACCTTGGGAGAAACCAGGCTCACTGTGGGGCCAGTTCCCCTCTGGCTAACATCATGAATATAATGCCAGTATTACTTAATTATACATGTCATGGTTTAAAATTATTAAACTAAGTAAGTGTTAAGGGTCAGTGTTTAAACAAAGATTTTTTAAGAACTGTAAGATTAATGACTAATGTCTTTGAAGTTCATCCTGGATTAACTGCCGAAGTTCACATAGTTGCATTGTCCTTTTTTAGCTGGCTGATGAAGGCTTTTTTTGGCAATTTATTTATAGTCTATGTATTCCATTATAAGAGTTGACCGAGGTGATGCAGGCAGAGATCAATGAGGTGCATCGTAGTTCAAACGGCCGGTAATTTCGGTGAGGTCTATCCTAAGTCCAAGGTTCAGGCAATGGCATATGAAGTATCCCATGTTTTATGGTTGGAGTTGGCATCAGTTCATCCTCTGAAGTCCATCATAATAAACTGAAGTGATGTTTGGCTGGCACTGGCTGCATTAGTCGTCATCACTCAGAGACATGTAGCAGTGGAGTCCAACACGAAGCAGGAATGGAGCTGGATCCAGCCGGTTCTGGTGACCTCAGGATAGGCGTCCCGAGGTTGAGAAAGGGATACAAATTGAATAATATTAGCATAGATGCCATTCAATTTATTGCAGAGTTATAGATCATGATCAGTGTTTCTGGTTCTGGTTCCAGCAGACATAACTAAAGCAGCCTAATTGTGAGTTGAAGGATAAATTATGTGTATGCCTGGCTAAATAGACGAGTCTTTAGTCTAGACTTAAACTGAGTGAGTGTGTCTGCATCTCAAACAGTGTTAGGGAGACTAATCCATAGTTTAGGAGCCAAAAATGAAAAGGATCTACCTGCTTTTGTGGATTTTGATATTCTAGGAACTATTAACAGGCCAGAGTTTTGCAATCATAATGAACATGACAGAATATAGTGTGGTAGAAGGTCACTTAAGTACTGTGGCGCTAGACCATTCAAAGCTTTGTACATCGTTAACAGAATTTTAAAATGAATATGAAATTTAACAGGTAGCCTATGTAACAACGATAAAATGGGGCAAATATGATCATATTTCTTGGTTCTAGTCAGCACTCTGGCTGCTGCATTTTGAACCAATTGAGGTTTATTTATTGAACTTGCTGGACATCCTCCCAGTAATGCATTACAATAATCTAGTCTTGAGGTCATGAACACATGAATTAGTTTTTCGGCATCAGCAACAGAGAGCATGTGTCGTAATTTAGCAATATTTCTTAAATTGAAGAATGCTGTTCTACAAACATTGGTAATTTGATTTTCAAAGGACAGATTGGTATCAAATATAACACCTAAATTCTTCGCTGTTGAAGATGATGTAATAATACATCCATCGAGAGTCAAATTATATTTTAGCGGCTTATTTTTTGAGGTTTTTGGTGCAATAATTAGTACCTCTGTTTTGTCGGAATTGAGTAGAAGGAAATTTCTGGCCATCCGGACTTTGATTTTATTGATACACTCTGCTAATTTGGAGAACTGTGAAATTTCGTCAGGTTTTGAAGAAATATAAAGTTGGGTATCGTCAGCATAACAGTGACAGCACACACACACACTAAGTGACAATCGCACGTCCAGTCTATTCTCTGCTATCTGCCAACATGATCACACAGGAAGTCGGCATGCTGTTTCCGAAGGTTCTGGTACCCTAGGATCGGCAACAGTATGCCGACTCACTGACATGCGACATTTCCCATCAGACAATTTTGCATTTCTTTGTGTTTACCTTCCCACGTGACTCGACCAGCAACACGTTGCATCAGCAGCGGAGACTCGGGTTAGTATCCACGTTGAAAGCAGAAAGTGATCGTGTTCATTTAATAAGTGACGAGCGTGATTTGGAGGTTAAACTTTTCCCCCTAACATTTAAATTTTACTCCATTAATGGTTAGGTTTAGGTTTGGGTTTGGGTTGAGGGGTAGTGTCCATAAAATATGCATTCCTCTTCAGAGTATTACATCCTGTACAGCTGAAAAGAACTTTCATAAACAGACATAAACAGAGCTCACAAGTGCCTATACACCCTCCAACACTTACAGCTTTGGCTACTGGGGGCAGTGGTTTAAATTTCAATAAGCATATACAGATTTTTGCTAAAGAAAAGTCAGCCTACTCTTTCCGATTTCACTGTGAGATGTGGCTGTATCTGCATAGCCATAAAGTTTTTTTAAAGTATTAAAATCATTCTGTTATCGTAAGCCCTTTCACATGCATATCGCAATATTTATATAAATTTGCAATATTTTTATAAATGCAATATATCATGCATCTCTACCGGTGGCTTTATGACACTGTAAAGCCCTTACAGTGTCAAAAATTCTGTTAACAAAACTGTGCACAAAGAAATGTGTCATTAGGGGCTATCAAAACTAAAGGAATATCTATCCCTCTAGAATACCTCAACATAATCACATGGGATATCGACAAGTAGCTTTTGAATGTTCATGTACAATGAAATCGACCCCATGCTGCAAGTTCCATACTTTCTTTCTTCTGCAGAATACAAACAAAGATCTTTTCATAGATATATGATGTTTTTAAAACTTCCAAGTTTCCAAGAGTCAAGTGGTTAAATCCACGTCTTCTGAACCAATACGGTCGTTTTTTTGTTTTGTGTTTTGTTTTTTATTAAAACAACTGAGTCGTATGGATTACCTTTATGCTGCTTTTATGTCCCTTTTTGAAACTTTGGTTTTGGACCCCTTTGACTGGCAATATATGGACAAACAGCCATCATATCTCCATCTAAATATCTTTGTGTTCCGTAGAAGAAAGAAAGGCATACAAGTTTGAGATGGCATAAGGGTGAGTTAATGATGAGAGAATTATCCTTTTTGGGTGAACTATTCCTTTAAGGTTCTAATATGTACCCTTTAGGAACAGATAAAGCACAAAAACATACAGACTGACATGTAGAGAGTAGAGTGGGTGTGCATTTGAGGGAACGGCCCCAGTGACAAGCTATTGTACCTCTAAATGTAGAGTTGTTGCAATGTTTTTTTCTGACAGAGTTCACAATGGCATGTGTTTTGTGTATATTTTCACTTTAATACATCTTTTGTGTTCTGCATAAGAAAGTCATGGATTTGGAACAACATGTGGGTGAGTAAATTATTACAGAATTTTTTTTCCTTTAAATATATAATAGGTCTTTATAGTAAATATGTTAATATTATTATGATTCATACACAAGTAAAAAAAAAATTTGTTTAATTCTAAATGCAAAAAAGGTTTTCAGCTGAACACTAAGCAAAATACAAAAACAGTGTATGCGTGTGTTTGTGCCACCTCATGTCTTAGCATCCCTTGTTCAGCTCTGACAAGAACAGACCATCTTTATCCCTCACCACTAACACAGATCAAAGATGTTACACATATTGTACACACTCTATACACCACACACACACACACACACACACACACACACACACACACTGAATACACAACAGCACTGTCTGTTTGTCTCTTGTTCAATTACAATAAACACATTTTACAAACAATAAACAACATCAGCATTCACACGAAAAACACACACTGCCTTTAAAGGCTTTTTTCTATCTATGTCATAAGTCAAAAGTTAAAATTTCAAAATATGATAAATTCTTTGTTGGTTCTGTTTGGGAAATAAATGACAATCTCTTTTTTGCAGAGTCAAATATCTGTCTCCTTTCCTTCTAGCCATTCTGAGTAAACTCTGCTCTATTCTTTACTTCCTCCACTGAAAAGTATGTGCACAGACCCAATGTCCAATCCAACTACCTCAAGGTAACACTAACAAAACAAAGCATTGCATTATTGATGCTGCAATTAAGAAACTGATCTAAAATTTGATATAGTTCACACACAAGCACTCCCGTCTTCCTCCTTTCACTCTCTATTACACAAACACTCTCGCGTATTTGTACGCACACAAACCTTATCATTTCTCTCTGTGAGACATGAATTTGATTATCTTCTGAATAGATAATAATCACAGAAAATGATTTATTACATCATTATCGATGAAGGCATTTTCACAGCATCAATATAACCATATTTCATAACGTGCGTTCCCCCACGACAACAGAAACTCCAACTTTCACCAACAATATAAAACAATCAAAACATCCTGAATAATTATTTTCAAAACAATCATTGTGGAGAAAGAAGGAGAGAAAACCTTTTCAGAGAAATGTAATCTGATTTTGCTGCAGGCGGGTGAGTCATACATTTTTGTAGTATGGCAGGGAAAAGACCGACTGCAAACAGCCAGCAAAAGACATCTCTAATTTTCTGACAATTATATGACTGGACATTTTCAACCTGCCTGCACCCCCTCCCACATCTCTTCATTTACATACTTTGGAATAATATCCCAGAGATGTGAAGCTTCAGAAAGAGTTTGACTGTTGATTTGAATTTGGCTATGAAACATAATTACAGCACAAAGTGAAATGCAAGACTGTCCCGCCTGATCTCAGCAGTTTGCATTCTGTTGCCAAATAGCTCAACGGCGGCAGACAGCACATTGAGACAAGGCTAAAACCAGCTTTCATCAACCCAAACATGCCATTTATGGTGTTTAAACAACCTTAATGTCAAATTGCAACAACTGTCTCCTCGCTCTAAGAGGACCACAGTTGTTTATTGTACACTACCATTAATCAATGCTGTAAAAAATACATTGTTCCTTGTTTGTTCATGATACCTAATGCATTAACTAATGATAACGAATGGAACCTTATTGCAAAGTGTTCATTTTTATTTGAACTATTTTCCTCTTATTAGAACAATAGTAAAGCCAGCAAAACTATTAAATAAAACAAATGGAAGAATGAGAAGTATGTAGTGACCAAAAACTGTTAAACAAATCAAAATGTTACAGTATATTTTAGCTTCTTAAAGTCGCCATGCAGCTTTGTCGAGATTAAAGCTCTGCACGATCTGAGCTTTCTCTCAACCAACTTCATGAGGTGCGACACAACCTGGGATGCTTTGTAAACACTACTAAAGTTCCCATGCATGCTAGGCATTTATTGGCTGCTTTTCCGTAACTATCCGGAACAATAATAATTTTTGCTTTGTAAAGAAATATTTATGTAGGCACAATTTCCATTTGTCCACAAAACAAATTTCAAGCATTTAAGCATAAGCTGTTAGATCAAAAGGTTTTTAAGATTATGAGAAGCATAAATTCAGTCAAGCCTGGCTGAACTTTGACAGTATGTACAGTACTTAAAAATTTTTTTTTAAAAAATGGAAGACAAAAAGGACAGTTTGTTCCTTTATTTTGTTAAACTTGTCTCTAATCCTGTCATTGGTTAGATATTTACATGAGATGAAGCAAACAGTGTTGTGTTGACAGTTTCAGAAAATTTTATTTAATAGCTGTGGCTGCTCTGAAGTGATGATTAACAAGCACATGCTCACAATATGAGGAGAACAATTGGTGGAGCTCTCATACCTCATGAAGTAAGGTAAGTCAAAGACATCCCCCTTCTCAAGAACATTCCGGAACTGTTTTGTCCTGAAACCTGATCAAATAAAAGATCTGAAAGCAGGTGAGAAATCTCTTTAAACAAATATCACATGGTCTGTCTCCTTATCATCACATTTTCCAATCCAAATAAATTCAGCATGAAGAGAGACAATGAGAGTGAGACATCCTTTTAAAAGGTTTTGTTTTTACAGTAATAAGGATATAAAATAGGACTTAAAGGTGCACTCAGTATTTCCCCCATAAAAAGATGTATGATACTTCTAATGAAATTAATTGTAATTTTGAAACATAAACTCAGCAAAAAAAAGACACATCCCTTTTTTAGGACACTGTATTTTAAAGATAATTTTGTAACAATACAAATAATTTTACAGATCTTTATTGTATAGGGTGTAAACAATGTTTTCCATGCTTGTTCAATTAACCATAAACAATTAATGAATATGCACCTGTGGAATGGTCGTTAAGACACAAACAGCTTACAGACGGTAGGCAATTAAAGTCACAGTTATGAAAACTTAGGACACTAAAGAGACCTTTCTACTGACTTTGAAAAACACCAAAAGAAAGATGCCCAGGGTCCCTGCTCATCTGCGTGAACGTGCCTTAGGCATGCTGCATGGAGGCATGAGGACTGCAGATGTGGCCAGGGCAATAAATTGCAATATCCGTACTGTGAGACGCCTAAGACAGTGCTACAGGGAGACAGGAAGGACAGCTGATCGTCCTTGCAGTGGCAGACCACGTGTAACAACACCTGCACAGGATAGGTACATCCGGATATCACACCTGCGGGACAGGTACAGGATGGCAACAACAACTGCCCGAGTTACACCAGGAACACACAATCCCTCCATCAGTGCTCAGACTGTCCTCAATAGGCTGAGAGAGGCTGAACTGAGGGCTTGTAGGCCTGTTGTAAGGCAGGTCCTTACCAGACATCACCGGCAACAATATCGCCTATGGGCACAAACCCTTTGCTGGACCAGACAGGACTGGCAAAAAGTGCTCTTCACTGACGAGTCATGGTTTTGTCTCACCAGGGGTGATGGTCGGACTTGCATTTATCGTCGAAGGAATGAGCGTTACATTGAGGCCTTAATGCAGTACTTAATGCAGTTGGTGGCCACACCACATACTGACATTACTGTGTCTGTGAAACTTGATCAGTTTATGTCTTAGCTGTTGAATCTTTTTATGTTCATACAAATATTTACACGTTAAATTTGCTGAAAATAAAAGTAGTTTAGTGAGTTTATGTATAAAATCATGACCACTCACATGAGATGAGGACTCTAGACATATCAGTAACCTTATAAAAGCTGTGTTATTCTACATGGGGGAGGGACCCCCTTGTAACGAATGCTGGCAATGACAGGCAGACGAAGACGATGGTGATGTGAAGAACCCAAGTGCAGTTTATTCATAAACGTGAAATCCAAAAACCGTGAACAGAAACATAAACATGGACTTGACTTGACTTGACATCCAAACAACGTTACATAAACAATACCTGACAATGATTTGACGAGGCTACATAGTATGAAGTGGGAACATGGTATGGCAGTATCCTGACTTGGCCATGGTAGGCGTGGATGCTGACTCGTTGGCCGTGGCAGGCGTGAGCGCTGGCTCGTAGAGCAGAGGCGGGTCTGGACCATGGAGCAGAGGCGGGCCTGGACCGTGGAGCAGAGGCAGGCCTGCACCGTGGAGCAGAGGCGGGCCTGGACAGTGGATCGAGGCAGGCCTGGACAGTGGAACAGAGGTGGGCCTGGACCATGGAGCAAAGGCTTGCTTGTGACATGGCATGGAGCAGTCTGGGGCTTAGCTGAGACATGGCATGGAGCAGGCTGAGGCGCTGCTGTGACATGGCATGGAGCAGGCTGAGGTGTTGCTGTGACATGGCATGGAGCAGGCTACATGGCATGGAGCAGGCTGAGGCGTTGCTGTGACATGGCATGGAGCAGGCTGAGGAGTTGCTGTGACATGGCATGGAGCAGGCTGAGGCATTGCTGTGACATGGCATGGAGCAGACTCAGGCGTGGCTGTGATATGGCATGGAGCTGACTCTGGCGTGGCTGTGACATGGCATGGAGCTGACTCTGGCATGGCTGTGATATGGCATGGAGCTGACTCTGGCGTGGCTGTGACATGGCATGGAGCTGACTCTGGCGTGGCTGTGACATGGCATGGAGCTGAATCTGGCGTGGCTGTGACATGGCATGGAGCTGAATCTGGCGTGGCTGTGACATGGCATGGAGCTGACTCAGGCATGGCTGTGACATGGCATGGAACAGACTCAGGCGTGGCTGTGACATGGCATGGAGCAGACTCTGGCATGACTGTGACATGGCATGGAGCTGACTCTGGTGTGGCTGTGACATGGCATGGAGCTGACTCTGGCGTGGCTGTGACACTGCATGGAGCTGAATCTGGTATGGCTGTGACATGGCATGAAGCTGACCCTGGCGTGGCTGTGACATGGCATGGAGCTGACTCTGGCGTGGCTGTGACATGGCATGGAGCTGACTCTGGTGTTGCTGTGACATGGCATGGAGCTGACTCTGGTGTGGCTGTGACATGACATGGAGCAGACTCAGGCGTGGCTGTGACATGGCATAGAGCTGACTCTGGCATGGCTGTGACATGGCATGGAGCAGACTCTGGCGTGGCTGTGACATGGCATGGAGCTGACTCTGGCATGGCTGTGACATGGCATGGAGCTGATTCTGGTGTGGCTGTGACATGACATGGAGCTGAATCTAGTGTGGCTGTGACATGGCATAGAGCTGACTCTGGCGTGCCTGTGACATGGCATGGAGCTGACTCAGGATCAGGGGTAGAAGGTGGCGCAAGCTCTGTGACCATGACGTGGGACCCTGGCTCAGCGAGCATGATGTTGGTTCCCCGTTGGTAAGTCCATGTGAGGTATTCTCCACATGCTAACTCCCTTCGGCAGGATGTAGTCTCCGTAGTGCTCTCCTTCCTGGAAAGGGAAGAGCACTTCCCAGCGCTATTCTAGAAAAGTGCTTGGCGGGACATTGCTTAGCAGCAATCAGTTAAGACACCACCTGTAGCCTCCTTGGGTAAGTGCCTCCACCCCCCTTAACGGGACTAGGGAGACGCCTTACCTAACTCGCTAGAAGGTCATGACATGGTTAAGTGCTCGCTGCGAGGCATGCAGCAGCTTGCCCGTGTCCACTCTTCCGTACCTCGTGACACGGTTCAGCGCCTGTGACGTTTCCTATAGGAACCCCTAGTGTCACTACATCGACACAATGTCGAGTGAGTGACAAACAGGGAACGTCTTGGTCACTGATGTAACCTCTGTTCCCTGATGGAGGGAACGAGATGTTGTGTCCCTCCTGCTATGGTGCTGAAATGGCCGCTGACATGGCCGGGAATCTCTATCGGCTCCTCAGCATAAATCTGAATGAGTGATGCACGCTATCTCCTTTTATATGCGTATGTCCGGGGCGGAGAGTGGCATGCAAATTCCACTCACCAATTTTCATTGACCTTTTCTATTTTAAGCAAAGGTGATTTGGGCTCTCAAGATCGAACCCCTAGTGTCACTACATCAACACAATGTCTTGTTCCCTCCATCAGGGAACAGAGGTTACATCAGTAACCAAGATGATTTTGAATGATGTTGCATCCACACCACTAAGTCCAAGGTGACACAAACATAAAGTTACTGACTTCACCTTTAATAAAAATTTGTCATCTTCAATATACTTAATTTCATTTTCCAGTAAGTAATTTATATAGATTAAGAATGTTGTCACCATGTGACTAGTGTTGTGTGGCTACAGCCTTTTTCAGATCTGCTGATCTGAAGTGACTGAAGACCCTGCACACTTCCTATAAAATCGAAGAACGAATGGTGTAACATCATTTAGAACAAATTCTGGCCAAAACAAAGGGGTTTTTAATTTCAGCTTACCAGCGTGAACTTTCAGGAAAATTTCTTACCGGCTGCTAAACACCTTCTTGCTGCCATTGGTCCATGTCATTTGTAGGTCTGTACTGGAGCTCCACCTACTTTGAGGCTGACAGCTAATTCCCATTCAGTCAGTTAAGATCAGTCAAAATGTATTGTTATTTTACGAGCTGGTGAAAATGTACCTACATCTGTACGATTGTTCACGTAGACACATATTCCAAGCCAATGTCATGTGATTTTTTTGTTTAACTAGTCTATAACAGGAATCAAATCTACTCAAATACTCCTAAGTGCCCATTTACTCTACTGTTTGATATGCTGCTTCACTCATGTGCCATCTTCAGCTGAAAGCCATTCACACATCTGCCCAATGTAAAATATGCCTATCATTCTTCTGTCTGTATTCTACCAATTTTTTTTTCTCCCCAATTTGGAATGCCCAATTCCCAACGCGCTCTAAGTCCTCATGGTGGCGTAGTGACTCGCCTCAATCCGGGTGGCAGAGGATGAATCTCAGTTGCCTCCGCATCTGAGACGTCAATCCACGCATCTTTTCACATGGCTTGTTGAGCGCATTACTGCGGAGACATAGCGCATGTGGAGGCTTGACGCTATTCTCCACGGCATACATGCACAACTCACCACGTGCCCCACCAAGAGCGAGAACCACATTATAGTGACCACGAGGAGGTTACCCTATGTGACTCTACCCTGCCTAGCAACCGGGCCAATTTGGTTGCTTAGGAGACCTGGCTGGAGTCACTCAGCACACCCTAAATTCGAACTCACGACTCCAGGGGTGGTAGTCAGCATCTTTACTCGCTGAGATACCCAGGCCCTGTATTCTGCCCATTAACACTTTTTTTAAATCTTTGCAATCGTATCAGGGTCATCATACATAAATTACAATAACAGATTGTAACCAGCAAATATTATGGTATACATTACATAAATAATATTATGGCATAGCGCATTAGCGCCATGAATACAGAATGTAAACATTACAAATGATACATTATCGTACTGCATACGTATTACTTTAAATCATCATCAATTAGTTAAAACAGCTTCTTTTACTGACCTTGTGTGAGGCATGAAGTCATTGATAAAACATTTAAATGTCACATTAGTTAAAGTTTTACATGTAGTCTTGAACGTCTTCATATTTAAATGTGCCTCTAAATGCCTCCCCCAGCAGCGAACCAGGTGTCTGAATGTTCGCAAACAGTATGCCGTTGCTCAGCTGTTTCAACTCCTGTTTGGCTCTGAGTGAATTGTGAAGAAGCACTTTGCTGTGAGTGTGCCGGGGCCTTTACAGTACATAGCCAAATGTCTTTCAAACAAATATGCAGCATCATTATTTGACCTGAATACAACTCAACTGTAAACGTCAACTTTCTGAGAAGCTTGAGTTCTGTAAGCATATTTACCATGCATTATATTTATAATCATATCAGAATATTGTTCACTTCCCAGCCTTGAGTCCAACCAGCCAGCTCCGAGATGAATCACTGCAACAACATTTGTATTGAAGCAGAAAATTATTTGAAAATCTGAAAACAAAAGAGAGAGACAAAGGTTCAAGACTGTACTAATGAGGGAATGAATGAACCACTTATCCCAAAAAGCTTTGTTAATGATTAATTAAATCAGTCTAATGTTTTGTGTGCTTATTTTTTATATAATTTCTTATCAGAAAATGCTACAAAATCCCGTATAAACTAACATTAGTTAGAAAGCTAGCTAATGATAGCTAACATTACCTCTCTAGCTTCAAATGGCATGCAAAACTAATTTCCATGTTAACAGCTAGGAATAAGCATAAGTAATCAACTAAACAAGTAGCCTACTTGTTCTGCACCAGCTAGCTGACTATTAAAAACAGTACTCGAATATCGCAAATTGATTTCCTTAGCACATTTGCCAACAATGAGCAACACTGAATTATACTGTACTTAGAAGTATTGCTGTCCTCATTCCCTGAGGATGGCACTCCACTGGTGGTCCTTGACTTCAGCATCCACCTGGACAAACCTCAAGTGGCTGAATTTGTAGCTCTTCTGACCTCGTTTGACCTTACAAGTTTGCACACCCCTGCAACACACAGAGCAGGAAAGTCTCACCCTTACCCATTACTGTACTGTATCTATGATAATCCTCTTGTTACTCTACACATCTCTGACCATTTCTTCATCCAGTTCACTGTTACTCTCCCTTTTTCCTTACCTCTCACCCCACCGATGGTTTCCTTCAGCCGTAACCTCCACTCTCTCTCTCTCTCTCTCTCTCTCTCTCTCCCTCTCTCTCTCTCTCTCACACACACACACACACTTTATTCTCTTCTATGGTCTCTGCATCCCTTACCACCACTAACCACTTCTATTCACTTGATGTTAATAAAGCCACAAATGCTCTTTGCTCAACATGGGTTAGGCCTTGACAGTGTCTGTCCTCTTACTTCCAGGCCAGCACGTGCCACACCCTCTAGCCCCTGGCTATCGGATATACTTCATGACTACTGCACTGAACTCAAGACTACAGAGAGGAAGTGGCGCAAGTCAAAAGACCCTGCTGACCTGAGCAAGTATCAATCTCTTCTCTCCTCTTTTTCCTCTAATGTTTCTGCTGCTAAGGTTGATTATTATCAGAATAAGATCAGTAACACTTCAGATTCCTGTAAACTGTTTTCATCTTTCTCCTCTTCTCTTCTCTTCTCTTCTCTTCTCTTCTCTATCCTCCTCCTCAACCTTCTCACACTTCTTCTTTGACTGCTGATGATTTTGCCATGTTTTTTACTGACAAAGTAGCGAGCACCAGCAGTCAGTACTCTACAACACATACCCAGAACCACTCTCTTCCCATATTCCATCCTCTGTTTTCTTCTTTCTCTCCTCTCTCAGAGACTGAGATCTCCAAAGTGATTCTTTCAACAGGTAACCGTCCTACCACCTGTCCCCTTGACCCTATTCTCTCCCATCTTCTCCAAGCTGCCTCTTACCCGCACTCAGAGACAGCCCTCTTGTCAGTCGCTGAAACTCTGCGAATGGCAAGAGCTAACTCTAAATGATTTGTTTTCATCCTCCTTGACTTATCTTCTGCTTTTGAAACAGTGAACCACCAGATTCTCCTGTCCACTCTCTCTCTGTCCGGGCATCACAGGAACTGCACTCAGGTGGTTTAAGTTGTACCTCACAAGCAAATCCTTCAGGGTCACCTTCAGAGGAGAGGTCTCCAAGTCACACCAGCTGACCACTGGTGTTCCTCAGGGATCAGTGCTTGGACCCCTCATCTTCTCGATCAACACTACATCACTCGAACCTATCATTAAGGTACATGGTTTTTCACACCACTGCTACACAGATGATGTGCAGCTCTACCTGTCGCTCCAGCCTAACGACTCAGCTCTTATCTCTGCCTGCCTCTCTGAGATCTCGGCTTGGATAAAGGAACTTCCCCTTCAGCTCAACTTTGCCAAGACAGAACTCCTTGTGATCCCAGTCAACCCATCTGTTGACCACAACCTCTTTATTGATCTTGGTTCAATTACACTAACACCAACCAGGACAGCTCAGAACTTGGTAGTGGTGGTACATGACCAGCTTAACTTCACTGCCAAAATCTCATCAACTGCCCAGTTTTGCAGGTTCAACATCAGGAAAATCAGACCTTGTCTATCTGAATATGCTGCACAGCTCCTGGTCCAAGCTCTGGTCATTTGAAGACTGGACTACTGTAATGCCCTGTTGGCCAGCCTCCCAGCTAGCATGATTAAGCCACTGCACATGATCCAGAATGCTACAGCACATCTGGTCTTCAATCAGCCAAATAGTGCTCACGTCAACCCACTCTTGATTTCACTCCACTGGCTACCAGTAGCTGCTCACATCAAATTCAAGGCTTTGACTCTGGCCTTCAGGAAAGACAATGGAATAGCACCCTCTTACTTCAATTCACCCCTCCAGGCCTATGTCCCAACTCACTCTCTGTGGTCAATGAACAAGCGGCGCCTGGTGGTCCCGTCACAAAGAGGCACACCTTGAGAACTTAGCAGTGCGATACTGAAGATAATTTTGATGTTTGTTTGACAAATTGCTTGTTAAGTTCCTCACTTATAAAAGCATCTGCTTAATGACTAAATTTACATTAAAATGTAAATTAACTACTTTCCTTCCAAATCTCTTCCCAAATCTCACAGTTACAATTGAGTCCACTGGGGGTGCTGTGGATGAGTGTCATCGAGGTGTTTGATGATATTATGACATCATGTGGTTGTGCTTTCAACAAGTGTAGTAATACTTGTATTTTGATTCGTAATGTATTCTACTCTATTGGTATTTGGTTCTTGTTGGAGTCATGCATACCAATTGATGGATCTACTTTTATGGTTTAAAGAAAATGTGAAGCAGTAGGAGAAACATGTTGTTTTATGTGTGTTAAATATCTGAACACAGGCAGAGGGCATTTTATAAAAAGCCAATGTTCATCACTTGTCTTTCTGTGTAATAACATGTGAAATGAAAAAATGTGATATACTTTATATAGACTCAGATTTCATATATGTGCATTACCCTCATGTAAGCTATTGATGGGTCATTCATAAACGATTCAAACATTTTGAAACAATCTTTTATATGACTCCAAGTCGAGTAGTCTCAGAGAGTGATATGTTCATTTTGTCATGGCCGTGCATGCACAAAATCCATGCTCATGTTTCGTGCATGCCGCAAGGATGACATAAGTGTAATGCACTCGTGCCAATAAACAACAAGACAAGAGAATGCACAACAATGCCAAAAGGGCAAGCCATGCATTCTCACACAGACTAGACAAGACACTAAACATGAGTGTCAGAGTTCAGCAACAAAGACAATAAAAACATAATCAACAGAAGTGGCTGAACCCTGACAGTACCACCCCCCACCCCCCCCCCCCAGACATCCAACACAAGGCAAGACAAACAGAACAGAACAGGTACTAACACAGAACAAATAGAACAAAAGAAAGGGAGGGAAAGGAGGGAAACCAGGGAAGAGCCAGCAGGACAGTCCATGACAGTGCCGGCGGGACAGACCAGGGTGGAGCCAACAGGACAGACCCAGGGAGGGAGGGTGGGGGAAACCAGGACGGAGGCTCTGGACCAGGGAAGGAGTCAGGTGGCCAACGTGGAAGTTTAAAGGCCAGGCCAGGTAACACTTCCACTCGGCATTTACATTGTTTGTCTTCCATGCGGAGCATAGTAGCGGTCACATGACAAAGGAACAAAAGACTCAGATCCGAAGACCCATTCAGTAGGTGAACTAATCAGTTCTGTTTCCTGTACAAAGCCTATGCAGTTATCAGGTGAAAAATAAATGAAAGACACAGATCCGAAGACCGAGTTGGGAGGTGAACTAATCAATGCTGTTTTCTGTAGAGTTTTCTAAATGACTTGAAAAAAGATTTGTTCATTTTGCTGAATGAGATTCAAAGATCCAAGTCAGTACCATTTCAGATCATTCTGGCGCCCTAGACGAGATCCCTATTGGGTATGGCAGAGGCCTCTTCTTAGGTGCCCTCCCAGCAGGTGGTGCCCTAAGCAACTGCCTAGTTCGCCTATGCCTAGAGAGGCCAGGTCCCTGCTGCTGCCACCGCTCTCGGCCACGAAGACCGTTTCCCCACCGCTGCTATTGCTCTCGATCCAGTGTCCAAGTTTGCCATGGACCTCGATCCAGCATCCACGCCTGGATCATACAGTATGCCTCATTCATCAAAAAATCCAAAGCACGAGAACTCGTGGAGTTGTAAGAGAATATTAAAAGAACAAAGACAGAACTGAGGCGCCGAATGTCGTCTGATGGCCTCAGAGAATTGACCCGATTAAAATACAGATATAATACTATTTTGACGCGGAAGGTGGAGTTTGGGTTATTTAGGGCAAGACAGTCATATTTTGAGTCAGGGGACAAAGCAGGGAAGCTTTTGGCTAGATATCTAAAGCAGAGAGAGTCTTTTTCTACCATTCCCTCAGTGAAATTTGCTGGTGATGAAATTTTTACCTCAGCCATTGATATCAATAATGCTTTTAAAGAATTCTATCTTGATCTTTATAGTTCCATGTCTTCATCTACTGATGAAGATATTAGAAACTTTGTGCAATCATTAGATCTCCCTAAACTGACGACTGATCAAAAAAATTCTCTTGATTCTGAGATAACCTTGGAGGAGCTTGACGAGGTAATTAAGGCCCTACCTACAGGGAAGGCTCCGGGGCCAGATGGCTTTGCTGCTGAATTTTTTATGCTATCTTATGCTACAGAACTAGCTCCACTTTTGTTAGAAGTTTATAAGGAATCATTAAAGAATGGAAATCTTCCGCCAACCATGACACAAGCCCGGATCAGTCTGATTGTTAAAATGGACAAAGATCCAAGCAAGTGTAAGAGTTACCATCCAATTTCTCTGATCCAGCTAGACGATTAAGTTATGACATCTCTTATACATATAGATCAGGTGGGGTTTATTCAGGGCCGCAACTCTTCTGATAACATTAGGCGTTTCATCAATATCATGTGGTCAGTGGCAAATGATCAGACTCCGGTCGCTGTCATCTCACTTGACGCCAAAAAGGTGTTTGATATGGTAGAATGGGATTATCTTTTTAAGATTTTGGAAATGTACGGGTTTGGAATACTTTTATAGAATGGATTAAGTTACTTTGTAGACACCCGGTAGTGGCGGTACAAACTAATGGATTAATTTCAGATTATTTTACTCCGGATAGGGGCCCTCTTTCCCCATTATTGTTCTGTCTTGCCTTGGTACCATTAGCAGCCGCGATAAGAAAGGAAGATGATTTTCCAGGGGTGATGGCGGGAGGTTTGGTGCATAAGCTTCTGCTTTACGCAGATGATATTTTATTATTCGTCTCCGACCCCACTAGATCTATGCCTTGCCTCCACAGAATTCAAAAGTTCTCAGGTTACTGAGTCAACTGGTGTAAATTTGAAGCTTTGGCTCTGACAGCATGTTGCCCAGTAACGGATTTTCAGCTGGGCAACTTCCAGTGGCCCAAACAGGTCATTAAGTATTTGGGCATTTTATTCCCAGCTAATTTGTGTGATTTAGTTAGAGTTAATTTCAACCCTTTAATAAAAAGTTTTTCATGTGAAGTGAGTAGATTACATTTATCTATGATTGGGAAGGTTAATGTTATTAAAATGAATTGTATTTCAAAATTCAACTACATGCTACAATCTCTCCTTGTAGATATCCCACTCTCTTACTTCAAGCAATTTGATAGCATAGCGAAGTACATTATTTGGAATGGTAAACGTCCCAGATTACATTTCAACAAGTTACATAGGCCGATTGACAAAGGTGGGCTAGGCCTACCCAAGATTTTGTTTTATTATTATGCATTCGGTCTCAGACATTTGGCTCATTGGTCGTTTCCACCTGAGAGAGCCCCTCCCTGGTTTTGTATTGAACAGGAAGTTCTTGCCCCTATTTCGCCATTGCAAAGCCTTTCTATCAAACTAACCGGAGAAGTTAAATCACATCCGTTATCTCACATTTGTATGTGGTTTGGACAAAAGTGTCAAGAGAGTTTATTTCGGACATTTATTTAAATGTTGCCTCAAGAATATGGCTGAACTCTAAATTACATATTAATAAGTCCCCTTTCTGTTGGTCAGAGTGAATTGTGAGGGGGGTTACTACACTCGGTGACCTGTATGAGAGTGGAGTGTTGAGATCTTTTGAGAATTTGGTTCATCATTTTGGGATTCGCAGATCTCAGTTTTATAGGTATTTACAGCTGCGCCACCTGCTCTGTATTGTATTTGGGAGTAGCACACATCCCCCTAAAGCGGCAGACACTTTGGGAGAGGTGATTACTGATATTGGAAAAGGTCATGAGCCATCAGTGTATTACTCCTTTCTAATTCAGAGTTTGGGGGACAGAGCATTAACTTCTATGAAGAGATTATGGGAGAAAGATTTGAACTTGGTACTGGAGGAATTTATGTGACCACGGCGGTGTTCGTTGGGGGTTAGGGTGGGGTTGGTGTTTGGGGAGGGATATTAGTGAGGGTTAAAAGTTAAATGTTGATTCAGTGTGTATGTGTTGTGTTTTTTCTCTGTTGTGTTTTTTTTTTTTTTTTTTAATCAATAAGATTAAATGTTAATTACGAAAAGAAAATGAAGGACGAGTCAAAATATATATTTTTTGGTAATCAACATTTTGCCACAAATTCTGTCGATTTAGCTTTACTTGTATTGGACACAGAATACTCCTTTAATGAGAGTTAAGGAACTATATTTCTAAGAAAAATAAAGAACTTTTTTTCACTATATAATAACATTAAACATTTTATCCTTTAAATCATTAAAGTGTAATACACTTATTGTGCTACGTTACCACATCAGTGCACCATGTTTTCTATTGGGCTATGATTTCCTGAAATGATCTCTCAATAGTGGACCAGCACCCTCACATCATGTCTTAACCAAGCATGACATGATAAAGTGACAATTGATAAAACCTATCTCTTGCGAATCACCAAAAATAAAAGAATGTGAAAGTGAATGTGGAGATTAGCAGTAAAAAGAACTTAAATATTGATCTGTATCTTACACACACTTATCACTTCTGAAGACATGAATTAAACCACTGTATGATTATGGATTACTTTTATACTGCTTCATATCCTTTCTGGAGCTTCAAAGTTCTGGCCACCATTCACTTGCATTGTATGGACCTTCAGAGCTGAGATATTCTTCTAAAAATCTTTGTTTGCATTCTGCAGAAGAAAGAAAGCTATACATATCTGGAATGGCATGAGGGTGAGTAAATAATTAGAGCATTTTCATTTATGGGTAAACTATCCCTTTAAGAAACATCTGAAGAAAGAGAAGAGAACTGAGGCAAATGTTTTGTTTACAGTATGTGAGTAATATGGTTTGTTTAAACAGAGTCCAATGTGAGTAGTGATGAGGCATGGGATCTAATGTAGGTATGTGGTAACTTCAGAAACACATGCTAAAAATCAATATCAATAAATTATTATTCAGCTGCATGGGTCAGATCCAAGATGAGAACCATTGGACCACATTCACAGAAACAGTCCCACCCAGTAACGCCAGTGCTGAGTGTCTTTGCACACTCAAAGCCAGCAGGCACAAATTCATGGCTAGATCATCTAAACCAGTGGTTCCCAGAACTGTTCCCAGAGAGCCCCCCTCCCCAATTTTGGATATCGCCCTAATCAAACACACCTGATTCAACTCATCAGCTTGTTAGTGGAGACTCCAAGGCCTGAATTGGGTGTGTCAGAAAAGGGAGATATACAAAATGTGCAGTGTTGGGGTGCCTCCAGGACCAGGGTTGGGAACCTCTGATCTAAACCATACACAAACATCAACTATTATCAGAGAAACCACAATACTGAGTCTTAGTGAAAGAACACCCATGATCACTGACACATTTCTCCACCCGATTCTGCCCTTACTCCTCTTTGATGGATGGTGAATGGCATCCCTCGAAAGTGGCATCACTGCTAATGAGGAATAGCAAGCATTCACATGATAGCACATTCCTGAATAGGCCACATGACTCATGTTTCATGAAATTATTTGGTTACAGACTGTCAGGAGCCAGAACAAAATCGTTATGCACCAGGATTATTAGTCAAGTCAACATGAAACAGGAAACAAACAAATGTGTCAATGTATCTGCAGGGATCTGGTTTAGATGAAGACAGGAACCACTGTTGCTCTGTCGTGCGCAGCAAGCTGCTCTAAAGTTTTGAATGTATGCATAGCAAAATATCTCATTCATATGGTATGATGCAGTTCACTTCTGCTGTGTTCATTATTTGCAATGTTTATGTTTCAAGTGAAAGACAAGATCACAAATAATAAGTGTAATGAAAGGCACTGAGTCACAGAGGGACATTACCGTTGAATCTCCTTCCATGTATGGGCTTTATGCATTTGACTGGATTGTGTGTGGTCTAGTCTGAACAGCTCTCTATAAACTGACAGTGTTTTGGAGATGGTGGTATCTCCCCATTGCAAAGAGGCACAGTGATGGCAGAATTAAGACTGCAAACAAATTTCAATGGATCACCTGAGACGAGTTGAACTTGAATGCAAGTGAAACAAACTTGAGCTGTAATTTACCCCATCATTATTTTAGTTTTTCTTGCAGAATCTATGAGCAATGAAAGTCAGTTGAGCTGAAGTAGGATGATGCTGAAGTAGGATGATGGTAGACCGACAGACAGAGAGAGAGAGAGAGAGAGAGAGAGATAGACAGACAGATGGACGGATGGACGGACGTACAGACAGACAAATAGATAGACAGACAGACTGATGGATGGACAGATAGAAGGACAGATAGATTGACAGACAGACAGACAGTCAGACTGAGAAATAAATAGATAGACAGACAGACAGACAGACAGACGGATGGACGGAAAGACAGACATATAGATAATATAATAATATTTATAATAATAATAATAAATAATTTCACACCAGTCACAATAATTTCACACCAGTCACAATTATCAGTATTCATACTTTATTAAATAATAATAATAATAACAATTTAAAAAGAAATTCTGTACAAAGTCTACAAAAAACATTTGTTTTGAATGATCTGATCAGTGCCGGGATCTCCATCTCTTTTGGTGTTGGCCTCCTGTCCCAGACAGAAGAAGTAATACTATCACAGCTCTGCAGCAAAGCCAAAAGAGGCCAGAGCTCCAAGGCACTTGGAAAAGAGTCAACAGAGTCCAGTGAAAACAGAGCTCAAAACACAATCTCTCTCTCCCCCAACAACTGAGCAAGCCATGTCTCTGGCTGCTTTCCACACATCCTAATAAGACAAGACCCCGCCTCCCTCAACCACAAGTCAACAGGACTCCCATTGTGGCTCAGGGGAGCAGGAAGAGGCCAGTCTGTGGTACATTGAAGACATTTTACACATACTTCCCCCTATTTGCTCACTTGTACTATCAATCTCTTCACCTTGAGGTGAAACATTCTGTGAAATTCTCACCCTTCTCCCAGGCTTACACCAAATCTTGTCTTGTTAGCCTTAATTTTCAACAGCCAAAAATAAACCATGGAGTAAACAGACATGTAGTTCAGAAAGCATAAAGCCTGACTCCTCCAAGGCCCCAGTGGCTTTAAACTCAAGAATTGGTGTTTCAATGGCTCTCCTCCAAAACAGTTTGCTTAAGGCTCAATTGTTTGTACATGAAAATGGCTTGGGGATTTTCCAGCTCCTCCACCAAAGTCACTCTGCCAGCTTGAGTCTTTGTTACTTCAAGAACAGGGTAAAGTGAGGAGGAAGGAATATGAAGATGCTTTCTCTCTTTACACTCTTTAGCTCGTGGTTATTTTTCCTTGGCAATCCATAGGTTGCGATACAATTAGTTTGACATTGTCAGCACAGTGTCTTCAACATTATGCTTGTAAATCAAACAGTCAAAAGAAAAAATAAGAGAAGAAAAGAGACACAAAAGACAATCCAAATACTTCAATCTAACTTGCTCAGTAAAAGGATTTTTTTCTGAATGTAATACAATTTCCTCATTGTCTAATGGCCACAACAAAAACATTAGGCTACAAACAGACTGAACATATGTATAAAACATTCATTAGAGGCGTTGACACTTCAAAACAGTTCTGGAAAGTGGCAAAGGATAATGATAGGATGGGAACTTAAGCAGGTCAGCAAACAGACACAAGTCTAAACAAAATAAAATGTCCACAATATTCTAGGCCACAGCCTCACAAGATGAAGGCCAAGATTTCACAAGCGATCTGTCTTCTAGTCCTAGCGCATCTCTCTTCTAACTTCCATTAAGAATTATTTTATTTTATTTTCTTCACAAATCTATAGCAATATACATTTCTTTGAAGTTTCTTTAAATTATTTTGAAGGGGGAGGTTTTTAGCTTGATATGTGTTGATACATTTTCACACCCGCTGAGCTATCCACAGGAATCCTCCATGCTCCCAGTGCTCCAGTCCGAGGTCAGCCCTATATTAGTGCCATAAGGTCCATTCACAGTTTTGGATCGAGCCAGCACCCATTAATGATCAGTGATAAAGGGGCGCTAGAAAAAGCACATAGTCACACTGATCCCACAGGGGCCTCTCCTTTTTGGCTTCCTTTAGTCCTCGGAGCAGCAGCGCTGCTGGTTGATTTTTACTTTGTGCTTCATGCCGTCGTATAGCTCAAAGTTGTAGTTCTCCAGGGTGGTGGTACTGCGGGATGAAAGGCCGTTGTAGGAGCAGGTGCAGTAGAGCAGGAGACCAGCACACACCGCACCTAGCAAAACGCCCAGGGAACTCATAACGATGATGGTGACCAGGATGGGATCTAGCGTGTACAGCCAGGCATTGCCTTTTTCTGAGATTCGCGTCACTGGAGGCTCTTGTGAGGGGTTTGGCGTGGTCCAGGCAGGGAATGGGAAACCTGGAAAAAAGAGATACAAACAGCATCAAGCATCAAATTAGTTCAGGCAGGACACATTAGTCAAGCTTGCCATCAGCTAATCATGCCATCTACGAGTACAATATAGACACATATCAGAGCAATTCTTTTTGTCCTTCATTCTTTCAAGTTGCACTTAACAGCTTCACCTCATGTCTGAGCTCTTTGCCTTTAGTTCCCTAAACATCTGTCTAGCTAATCTGTGCTCTTTGGAATTCCAGTGTGGCAATCAATTGTTTGTCTATCTTCGATGTGTTATTGCACCTTGTTCTTGATTTACCAACACGTTGAATATTTGAAGTTCTATCAGGCGTCCATTTAATCTGTTTTATGCTTGTATTATGTTGCACTGTCTGAATTTGTTTTTGCAAAAATTGTACCATGTTGCTCTGCTGGATCTGTTCTGTTACCCTGGGGTAATTGCCTATGGGCCTATTTACACTTGGCCACTTCATGTGTTTTCACAGATCGGATAGTTATCCGTTCATGAAAAGACCAGGTGTAAATGCCCTCTGAAACGCTTTCGAGACAGATTGCAATCCGATCGCTCAATCCACTTCAGGTGGTGGTTTGATACGCATCCCATTCGTAACTCGTTCAAGTGTAAATGCATCTGGCTGTACAAGACATATGTACATTTTACTCCACCCAAACAGTACTACGTCAGCACTACGTCAGCATAGGGAAAACGCAAAATAAAACAGCTGCTACAGAGTATTTGCATAGGAAATATATTTTATACTGCACTGAATTAGAATCATTCTGTATTGAATTTTGTATGAATCAATGTGGCCTAAATTGATGATCTTTAAGAAACAGAAAGGCTCTGTACACAAGTAATGTATGTGAACGCAAGCACATCTGGCTATGCAAGCTCAATTTCACTCCTTTTAGCTGGATAAGGCAATCACATTGCTATGCAAGCATTAGAAACTGTCTTCTTCCATGGTCAGTTTTCTCTTTCAGGTCAACTACTGTCATAGCGGAGCAATAGTTTGCAAAAAAGTGTAACGAGCGATAGCGAGACAAACATACCCAAGAGCAGAGGAACTGTTCAAAGGTTTTATTAACAATAAATAATAATAGGCTCTGTGTGTTGTGGAAGTCAGGAATAGATTTGTGCAATCCTCCGTGGAAGATAAGCTGACACGCAGCAAACTGGAAGGCAACCACACACCTGACATGCAGGCAGAGGCAGGCAACCAACAGATACACAAGACTGGACTAACTAGGCAGAGAGAGTGAGGTAAGTTACTTCACATCAAACAGCTTAATATAATGAAGCACATTCAGTCAACACTGAAATACATAACTACATTCAGTCAACACTGAACTACATTTAACATTCAACAACATTCAACAAACGTGCTCACACAAAGACAGGACACGAAACATGAGACAGAACATGGGGCGATGATGTCACGGTCCTGTCAGACAAAAACCCAACCTGACAAGTGACAGGACCGTGACAAAACGTTTGAAGAGAATCTTGCTGAGCAAGTTAGTTTATAGCTATCTAACTGAATAATAATGGGACTTTGTGCTTGCAATGGTTTGGCCAAGTATTTGCATTTGCGTGCAAGCATAGATGTTTCTGGCCTCAGATCCCGAAATGTGTGTATTTTTACAATCATGCTATTATATGCTTGAAGGTTGATGTATGGATTTACCTTGACCAGTTCGTACTCTGCCGTGAAACAGAGGATTGTTTCCAAGGTCTTCAGGTCTTCGCTCTGTGGAAGACAAACAGAACCAAAATGAAACCCTCAGTGATGTCAAATTGACTGCAGAGTACATAAAACAGGCTTTTTTGTATATTCCAAGAAAAGAACCACCTTGTGCAGTTTTGTCCAATGAGCTAGTAATATAGTACAATGTATGAACACAAAATAGGCAAGCATTTGTTTGTTAACTGATGACGACACCATACAACTTGGGTACAAAAATCTGTGGAAGTATGAATGCAAGTAGTCTGTTTTACATCATAAAAATGAAAAGCACAAAGCACTTTAACTGCAGTTTGTAGAAAAATATCACTTTATTGTAACATTCCATACAACATTTCCAAGACCATGAAATTCAACAGGCTAAAATATACCTCATACTGTAAGTATTTAAACAGGCTAAAATGCTGCATTGTAAACAGAACAGAACAGGCTAATACTGATGACAGGGTCAAAGCCCCAAATTCACAAAGGACAAAAGTGTGCTCACAACCACAGATTCATTAGAACTTGTTTCAAACGGATACAAATTAAGCATAATGTCGACATTATGAACATCAAAAAATCATGTTCATCTGACATGATTCAATAAAAGTGAATTGGTGGGTTTTTGTTAAATGTGAGCCAAAATCATCACAATTAAAAGAACCAAAGACTTAAACTACTTCAGTCTGTGTGCATTGAATTTATTTAATACACGAGTTTCACAATTTGAGTTGAATTACTGAAATAAATGAACTTTTCCACGACATTCTAATTTATTGAGATGCACCTGTATACAGTTTTGTGCAAGTCAGAGACAGGCTCTTGGCATCATAGTAGCCTCACTGAGTGCTTTTGCTTTTAATTCATATCTTTAGAGGGACAGCAAAATGAACGGGCCTCTAGCAAGAATGCTTAAAGCCGGCTTATATTAAGTATGTAATGTAATCGGGTCCATTAAATAATGTAAAATATTTAAGGTTCAATCAAATCTCAAAAAGCAGCTGACACTGATATGTTTTATTTAGCAACACAGCTAAAATAGTGGAAAAAAAGAGACTGAGAATTAAATAAAAAAGAAAGGCTTCTGTAAGGAGCAGATCATAAATGTAACAGGTTAAACCCTCTACAAAATAGAATCACAAATCACGATCGCTTAGTCTGAGTGAACAGCTCAATATAAATTCATACATTAATCATACAGGCATACAGAATAACTAGGACTTTTCAGAAAAATGTATCATGAACTGATTTGTCAAATGTGAGAAGTCAAAGAAGATAATTGCTCAAGATGAGACGAGACAAGACCATTTTAACAGTAGCATTGTTACACATTCAGTTAGAGGGAACAAAAAGTAATAGAGATATGTTGCATATCATCAAATTCTGCCTTAAAAACCCCATGAAATCAGAAATGTAATTTGTGGCTTTTAGTCCAAGTCTATTAGCTTTAAAGTGGTCTAACTGCCAGTGTACTCCTAAAAGTGGACAAAATCAACACACTTAAAATATACAGTATTTCTCTTCCAGAAAAAAATAAAATAAAATGGACCAAAAATGGTTATGACTCATCCTGCACTACAGATTAAATCAAATGCTCTCTAGAATAAGAATACCCCTCCCCATAATATCAGCTGCAACCGAATAGCAAGATGCCAATCATGGTTCATGGCTGTGACATAACTAAAGCCTAATGGCTAATTAAAGAAAATGTGATGATGATAAAAATGTTGCATCCAAACTTTCTGTTTCAATAGAAAATACATCAACACAGGACAGAAAACTTTGCTTGTTAAGAAATTTCATGGGGTCTTTAAACAAGATAAGAGGTTCAAAAGGGCCCACAATATGGCACCATAATGAAGACCACATGTCTCAAATCATTTCGAATTTTTCAAAAACTGTCATTTCAAAAACCTTTCAGAACACAATTGATGTGTCTCCCAGAATATTTCACATGAAAAGCTGTTGTGTGCAGCTCACAGTGACTGTCCCATCTCCCCAGAACACTCTACTGTATAGCTGATTAGGCGAGATGAGAGAAGAAATAGAGAGAGAGAGAAACCAGAGAGAGACAATGCTCCTCTCTCCAATGGGTCTGCCAGGTCAGGTGGTCTCTCTAGCTGTCTGCAAGGATCTTTCATGTACTTCTGTGTTTTAAACAAACCCCTTTAGACCCTGGATTTTGCAGAGAAGGTCTATATTTAGAGCAGGCTTTGCTTTGATCTTGCCTTCCATCTCCCCACACATTCTTTCGTGAAGAGCAGATTAATGGGTGAGAAAGGGCCAGCCTGTCCATGATAGGGGATTATTTTCACCTATTGCCAGACGGAGGACATAACAAGATATCAGGATTTACTTTCTCCTTTCATCCCAGTCGCTTTAGATGAAGCCAAAATCTGAAGGATGCTTTCAGTAAAGAATGAAGCCTCAGAAACTCTTTATGTGAAGAGAGGAAAATATGTTTTGTTGAAGGAATTTCCACTCTGAGCTCTGATCGCTACTTCAACAGAACAGCTCACGCCATATAGCATATTTTGCCTTTCATAGGTGCATCACTGCGTTTCAAGTAGCACATGAAAGACATTAATCTAATACTAACACCAAGACTTTGAATCAGTACGTAGGGAAAACTATTCCAAGTGCATTTTAAAAGAATAGTTTTGAAGCTTTCTCCTGCATGTACAGTATATAATATATTTTATTATGTTACATAAAGACAACAAATCTGCAGCAAGATTGTCATATGCAAAAAAAAAAAAAAATTCTAATTAAATATTTCCAATAAATCCTTCATCTACACATTGAATTACAGATAGATGTTGGAGACATAGACCCTTGGGGCAATGCATGTGCTCCAATATATATATATATATATATATATATATACACACACTGCCGTTCAAAAGTTTGGGGTCACTTGACTGAAATGTTTCCCATGATCTTAAAAACCTTTTGATCTGAAGGCATATGCTTAAATGTTTGAAATTAGTTTTGTAGACAAAAATATAATTGTGCCACCATTTTAATTTATTTCATTATAAAACTAACATTTAATAATTTAAAAAAAGCTTTTGAAATTGATGACTTGGACCAAATAATAAAGAAAAGCAGCCAATAAGTGCCCAACATAGATGGAAACTCCTACAATACTGTTTAAAAAGCATCCCAGGATGATACCTCAATAAGTTGGTTGAGAAAATGTCAAGAGTACATGTCTGCAAAATCTAGGCAAAGTGTGACTACTTTGCTAAAATATAACATTTTTTATTTATTTTGGATTTTTTTAGTCACAACATAATTCCCATAATTCCATTTTTGTTATTCCATAGTTTTGATGACTTTACTGTTATTCTAAAATGTGAAGAAAAAATTATAATAAAGAATGAGTAAGTGACCCCAAACTTTTGAACGTCAGTGTATATATATATATATATATATATATAGCCCATAGCAAATAGCCCAAAAATAACATAAAATAATTACAGATAGAGGGTTGGTTAGTGATTCGGTAAGACATCAGCAGGTGTATATGTGGAGTGAGATGTATAGGGGCCAACGTGCCAACTCACTTCCTGCAGCTAAATCAGCTTTCCAAGCGCTACTGCACCGACTGACACTTGTCAGATTTACAAAGCTCTCGCTCTCTGTTCTTTTACAAGACTGTGTGTAATCAAATTCTCTAAGGGAACAACACAAAGATGTTAGCTATAAAAATAAAGCAAAATTAGTCTGTGCATCAATTGATCTTGACTATCAGCAAACTCTATGAATCCAGTTGAATATGAAAAGAATAAATGAGAAATAAGAACAGTGATCGACTTGCACCAGCCCAATGCCACTGAAGCGTCTTAAGGCCAATGTTGTGTAGGTTAGTCGGCCAATCAGAGGAGTAGGCTGGCTAAGGCAGGGTCATGTGACCTTTGCATATAGGCAATAAAATAACATACTGTAACTCTGCAGACTCAGTGCCACAGCCCCAGTGACTTTCAGAAAAAAAGAGTTTAAAAGACACACATTGACAGATATTCAAATGAATTCTCAGAAAAGGAGAACACAGCCTTACAAATGCTTTGAAGAAGCTTCATTCATTTCATTCAATGGTCAAAAGGAGATCAAACAGGTTGCTCAAACATTTGCCTGAAGAAAAAAAGGACCAAATCTATTGCCCAAAAGGTCCCTTAGAGTTCTAAAGCTTCCAAAGAAAGAAAAAAGACCAATGTGAGCACTTTGTAGAGGTTTGAGGAGTTTAAAAATTTAGTACAGTACATGGTGCATGTAATAAGGGCCGTATTCTTCCACTTACATCCTGTTAAGAAGATACACACATGGATTCCTCTAGCAACAATGGAGGAGTCCCAGAGTTTGCAATTCTGTTTGCAATTCATGTTTCATCTGTTTCTCTGTCTCTAGAAGCTTGTAGTGTGCACATGAGATGCAGTACACATGCAAAAGTTTCCATGTGACAACAGGATCCCTTTCTGGTTTTCCTTTTGTGTTCCATTCCTTTCCCGTCCATCTCTGCTCTTAGGCTCTCCTCAGAGTTTGGCAATGAGTTTTCTTGACAGTACAATAGGATTGGTCATGAACAGGAGATTAGAGCTTTGCACAGTAAGGTTCCCATCCAGCCTTTCTCCACATGAAGAGCAGAAAAGGGGGGGAAAGGGCTGAGGAGTGCCTGCCACTCAGGATTGTGGCTGGATGTCCCTCTGCACAGCACATTTCCACTTTCTCTTAGCCCTTGAGCACCGCAAAAGAGTCCAAGAGGAACCCAGAACTTGACAACTCTGGTGCTTTGTGTCCTTTTTAGCATCTTCATTAGAGGCACAATCCAAGTCCAGCGGTCAAAGTGAAGCTCATCCTGTGCAAAAATGAGTCTTTAAACCTTTTAGCATCCTCGTGTTTGGTTTTTAGTTAGTTAATTATGAAACAGTAGGAGGAAATGATACATCAATATTCTCTCAGCACTGGGAGCAGGGCTCTTCCTTCTCTAACCTAATAGTCAGCATGGGCTCCACCCCAGGACCAGCGAGACCCCCAGTGCCATTGACTACATACTGTCCGGTGTATGTACTCTGGTAGGACACAGAGTGCTGGCTCTTCTTGGCCGCCAGGCGGTAGCGATGGCAACACAGCACCATGCCCAACATGATGCAGCCCAGGAGGAAAAGGGTGCCACCTCCGGCTATTACGTAATACCAGTAGGTGGGCATGGGCTGCAGGGACACTGTCGTGTCAACAGTGGGGTCACTCCTGCCAGGTAAGGCTCCCCCTGGTGGAGAGACACAGAAGAGTTGGCTTGGGGTAGAGAGGCATGCATAACTGCATAGCTTCAAGTCATCTTGGAATTAACTGGAATGGTTTTGCTCTGATTTGGTGCTGCATTCAAACAAAACAGACACAGACACGCAGATGCACATGCATGTTGCCTGTCCACGGCCCCTTTCGCAGGGTTCATGTGAGCCACGAATTACAGAAATGTGTCTTTTCTATGTGTTCTTTGAAGAAGATAATGGTTTGCTTTTAAAAGTCACAATAAGGGGTAGTTCAGACCAAATGTATTTTTGGCGCTAAAAAAGGTAGATGCAGCGCAACGAATAGTGCAGAATGCAGATGTCTCGAGATGCATTTTTGCATAAAACAGAGAGGTGCAGCACAATGGTCAAAAACAGACGCAAAAACGCATTCGGTGTGAGCGGCCCCTAAGAGTGCTGAAATGTGTTTAATGGGCCGTGAACAGATGTTGTATGATGTGGGCTTATGAAGATAGTTTGCTTGAAGTCTGAATTCATTGTTGAATCTGTACTATAACGATTTTATATGCAACCAAATGTGGAAGTCATAAAAGAATATAGTGTCATATGTAAGACACAGGCTGATGTCAGCACCGTCTCTTAGCTAGAAAGACCATTCTTTTGTAATACAACTTTCTTTCTGGGTTAAAAGTTCGGTTTTCTTGCATGCATGGATCTGTGCCAGTTTCATCTGCCTCAAGCCAAAGTCTTCCATGAACCCAACCCCGCAATGCATGGAAACTGCTCAACCATTACACACGTGTTTATTCATACAATCACACACATATCCATGAGAGCACAAATCACTTCTTCTATTTCCACCATTTCATCTTCCTCTTGTCTGTGCGTAAACATGCAAGTAATCTAGGAGTTCTATACCCAAATGTTCAGTTATGGGAAAATCCCACATTTACACAGGGAATTAATATCCACTTCAGTTAAATGAAAGGAAGTTAGCTACAAAAGGAATACATATAATTATTTGTCTTGAGAGCTTTGTAATTCTCTACAATCATCTAAAATAGAGTGTAGGGGAATTATTCCACTGCAGCTGGATAAATCTGATTGACCATGATCATACAGCTTATGCCATCCATAGCAACACAGTGGGACACACAAACCACCATCAGCGAAATACTGACACACTTAATAATGTAAACTGTTGAGTGCATTGCTGTTATTATAATCATTTCATGATGTTAGCACGTTATGCTTTTGCTAAAGAATAACAATGCAATGTCACCCTGGAATAATATGTATTTGTTCAGAGGCTGCTTTTTTATAACTCTTGAGACTTTATGGAGGTCTCGGTTATGTTTTAAGGATTAACTTTGTCTCAGATGTTCTCCCAAAATTCTTTAGGATAAATAACACTTTTCATCAGGAGAAAAATATGAGAAGCAACAGACTTCAGCAAAAGTCTTAATATGCTTTCCATGTTATCTCATTGCTGTCTAGGACAATGATGGACCTTTTCACAGCAGCTCCACCTTTAATTTCTGATGGGAACTACAACGAGGCTGTGAGGGATAGACTTAGTCTCTTCATTAGGTTGTATTGTTGTTTAAACTGTTTTGGATCATTCTGCTGATGCAACATAAAAAAAATAAATAAATAATTAAAAAAAAAAAACAACTTCAGTTGACAAAAAATTCCAGAAAACACGAGTTGCGGAAAATTATATGTGCTCTATGTGGTTTATACAGCTTTACACAGTGGATGCCATTGAAAAGACGGCAAGTCTATCCCTCACAGCCTCATTTTCATTCACATCAAAAATTAAATACGCTGTTATTGTGAATACAGTCTATTTACATTTTGAAGAGATCTTTATTTCTTTCATTATGTGTGGCTCAGGTAAGGTCATATTGTTTACACTCCCAAAATTGAAGGAGTACTATATTAGGGGTAATACGCTAACTGAATCTAAAGGCCATATTTGTTGATGTTTAGCATGACACAAACACATATAAAACAGCACATGATGTGAGGCTACAGATGCATGCTAGGATATAGACCATGCTCCAAATATCTGTATAACAATAAAGATAGAGAGGACAATACCAATGATGATGATGAAAATGGTTTGACATTGAGGCACCAGCATCACTGAACTCACAACTTGACACACACAAATGCATCAGCTAAGCCTCTTTGAGTCTGACTGTGTCTTAAACTTGTGCTATGGATTTGAAAACAACAGAATTCCTACTTGGTGCTGGAATAAAACTGAACTAAAAATATAACGATTATCAAGAGTCCTGCAGGTGATGCAAGATGCTAGGCAATAAGCAGGAAGCACAAACATTAGCACAGGAAATGACAAAATGCCAGTAAAACTCACCAGTCATTTCAGGTGGAAACGCTGCAAAGGGTTCTGAAATGTGAGAGGAAAATAAAGTTAGTGAAAAAAAAAAAAAACATTGGCTCTAAAAAACTATACCTACATAAATAGCAACAGGGCAGATGGACTGCAAATGATTAATACAAAATAAAAAACATTCTACAACTCTAAAATTTCTTATAAAGGTGCTGTAAGCAATGTTAGCCCTAATTATGCCAGACTTAACCATGAAATTAGACTGTCCCCTCTTTCCTAAATGCCAGCATTCAAAAACATGTTAGCAAAGCCGATTTCTGCTCAGGGTGAATGACAAGCAGGACATGCCTTCAAGTGTTCTGATTGGCTAAACAATAGCATCCCACCATCAGAACCTTGCTAGCTGTTTACAGAGTAGTGTGTGGCTGTCACAGAGACAAAAGTGATGTCTCAGGACACCTACATTTCAGTTATATCATATATAACATATACCAGTCTATAAATCTCTAAGCCATTCAGATTGATTTTCCCTAAAAAATATTGTGGATCTGTGGTGCATTTGTTTGAACATCCCAACCAGCCTGACACAGCAATGCTGACTCAACCAATGGTGTGAAAATATATTTTTGTATAGTTTGCCCGACCAATGGAAGTCACGGGTCGTGGTTGTGAAAACTTTTTGAAAACATCATCCGTTTTGTGACACTAGTTGTGCAGAAATTACACACTTTCCCAGAAACCAGAAAAGAAATTCATTTGTAGAGTGGTTTGAAACAATGAATTTGGTTCGTATGAAAAGAGAAAGAGAGGAAATGAAAAACAGAAAAGAGAGAGTATGGGGGGAAAGGAGGAGAATAGGACTGGGCTGCATGTCATTTGGCAAACTGTGCTCTGTGCACACTCAGAGTGCCAGGGAAACAGAATGCCAGTTCACAATGTTTGGAATGCAGATGCTTTTAAAGGGAACGTTGCAGAGAGATATGGGACAGATTTGGCAGCAACACAGGGGCTGGCGCATGCAAACCGAACAGCTTTAATTGATAAGAGAAGTTCCTAAGCCTGTGGCAGAAGTGTTTACGTGAACGTGTGATTGTGTATATGAGAGCTCACACCAATAACTTGATTCAGTATGTTGTAACGTACATTTTTTGCTGGCTGATTTGCTGACATTGTTTAAATGAGTATGCAATATGTCCTGAGAGGAAAAGCAATGTTGTCCTCAATAAATAACCTTCACAGTTCAGCATTGTGAGTCACTTGCTCTAGCAAAGAGCTTTGTTAGACATTAATGTCTATTCCGTGATTATGAAAAGCTACACTGTTGAGAGCAGGGCTGCATAGTTATTCCCTGGCATGGCACTGGAAGGCTCTGTTTACGAATAAGAGAGGGTGGGTGTGGCCTAGTTTTCAGCTTTTTGTGTGAGCCGAGCACTTGAAGAACACTTTTTTTCTCAGGCTTGAGTTGCAAGAGAAGGATGTTGGGAGGGTATTTTGGTGTGCATGCAATGCTACAGCAATGTGGTCAAAATGTAACATTTGGTGACAGTCATGGTAGGTGGAGGTTGAAGGGGAAAGAGACAAAGAGAGACAGACTCAGATGTTGATATTTACGTGTGCACTGCTCAAGCTCTGTGTTAGAGCTCATGTGGATGTTATCGACCCAGATGTGCCCTCGACTGCCCCGCTCAAAGAAGCCTTCTATGACAACCTGGCAAATAAAAGAGAAAAGAGGGAATTAGAGGCTGCAAGTTGACTATACTACTCTCAATTCACTTCATATATCGGGTATAGTTGTTTGTTGCCAGGGCCAACGTTGCAATGAGGTTGCTATTGTGTTTTGAGTGGTTCTTAGTGCATTGTTATATTTTTGGCCAAGGTGTTCTGGGTGGTTGCATACTGGTCAAGTACAAAAGAACACAGTCAGTACAGTCAAAAGAGCCCACCCACGTCTCTATGAAATTATGGTTCCTAGATATGGTTCAGATCCCTCCTTCAGTGCAAGTCTATGGGATCCCCCCGAAATATGTTTTATGGTTCAGCAGGCACAAATCGTAAGTCTAATCACTTAGAATGGTAATGCACACATCTTCTCAACATGCCACACAATCTGAGGTACAGTATCATTAATGTTTGTAGCACAAATAGTACAAGATAAGTAACATGCCAAAGTTTAGTAAGTAATTTATTTTAAATAAATAGTCATGCCCCTCAATCTGATCTGTGTATCTGTGTACCTGATATTGTTTAGGGGACTGAGGCAGGATGGTGCGGCCCTCCCTCCACATGGGCCCCTGGTCTCCTTTCAGAGTCCAGAGCAGTGTCTCCTCCTGGTCGTCTTCCAGGAGCAGCACACGAAGGCTGTCATGACCCTCTCCCTGCAGCTGGTAGTAGAAAAGCAGACAGACGGTACGGCGCTCGGGTCCCACCGCTGGACTCACCAATCTTGCATGCTGTGGCTCTATCTTAGGACTCGCTTCCACATACAGGAAATTCCCAAAGTCTGCAGTGAGAAAGAGAAAAGTGAAAATGATTTAAATGTGAATGTTGTTTAACTCCTTGAAACAACTGACAGGAGATGAAAAATATGAATATGATATTGATGATGACTTGCATTGAAGTGCTTACTCTAATATCTGGGGAAACCATCTATGACCATGACATTTTGTCAGTTGGTCTCCTAACCTTAATCTTGACACTATAGTATGTTGATCAGAGCCAGATTTTATTTCAGTTGCATATTGTTTTTACAGTACGTGTAGTTTCAGTATATTTACAGTGTACTTACCCAAGAAGGTATTGAGTAATATTATGTAACTACATGTACTTAATGTGGGTTAAGGTTGGGGTTGGGGTTAGGTTTAGGGTTAGTACCTAGCAGTAATTATATACATGTAGTACGTAAATGTAGAACAGTACTGTAAAATAAAATGCTACCTTTATTTCTCCCTTTCTCTGTGTCTTTCTCTTCTCACAGCTACATTACACTGAGCATTCTAGTACATTGTTTATGTTTGCTAAGTGATTAATACAGTAATTGATATGGTATGTTCATTATCATTTTAAGCTGTGAAGGAAGTAGAAAATCAGCTCCAGACATAGAAGCACCTCTGTTTTCAGAAGGAGTGGCCCTTGCAAAACAGTCTCTGTCACATTCTACTGTGGATGTCTCAGCAAAGTGGAGGAAAATGAAGGAGCGGAGGGGAATAGAGGATAAAGACGATCAGAGAGGGACTGAGACAGGAGGAGGATGGGACTCACTCTTTGAGCGATCTGACTGGACAGCGTGGCACCAGAAATTATCATCATAATTTGCCTCATTTATAATAAGGATGCAAAGATTTATGCTTCTGCTGATGTATAGAGAGTTGGCAAAGTAATTTATTTTCATTTGCCCTACTTTGACACATTCCACATCCCAAACTCTTTGAAAGTACAGCACTGAAATCAGATCACATCAGACTGTTGTAAGTCTTTCTGTATGAGATGCCTGAATAGATTATGAAATTAATTAATGCAAAAACAAAAACTTCTTCTGTTTGATCCTGGGTATAAATACAGGAAAATTAATTACCCTTTACAGGGAAAGTTCACCATGGCTTGGAGACTGCTTAGCATAGGTTGATGTGCCTGTGAGGTAACTGTAGGGCAGAGATAGGTACTTCTGGGATTATTGCTTATATGTGGAACTTTCTAGACCTAGAGCTAATTAGGCTGACTGCATATTAAGCCTTTATGGCCATCTTTTTCTGTTTCCTTGTTAAGACACTGGGGTATGAAAATTCTGGAATGCTCAAAGCGCTGTTCCAGGAGCCAAGGGATCTGCAAGACTTGCCAGGATGTTAGATCGCTTTACGAGAGTGAGCTGAGCTGTAAAGTGAATGAGTTGAGCAGCTCTTTTACAGGGACGCTGAGGAGGGTTAGATCAGAACAATACTTTATGCAAGTATGCGAACGTGATACTTAACCTAACAAACGTAACAAACCTCAGTACTCGAAGGATCGATAGAATTACCTTCAAATGTATGTATCCTTGAACTGTGTGTCTTGTTTTTCAGATGGCAAGCTACAAACATAATGATGCAAACAGTTTTTTTTTTAAATTGAAACTAACTTAGTATGCTAAATATCAGGACTCTTGAAATGTCACTTGTCCACTCAGATTGAAGGACCGGAACTGTATAATGTGCACTATAACACTAAGAATGGTGGCAACGCTAAGAATGCAATGTGCTTTTGACACATTTTGGTGTGCAATGACACGTAAAATGGCACACTTGCATTCAAGTACTTGCAGAGAGTATGTTTCAGGCCTTAAGGTCTCTGTAGAGTTTGTTTGGAGAGGGTGAGGAACGTAAAGCGACTCCCCTGGTGTTAGAAAGAGAATGTGTGAGTGACAGACAGACAGAGCATTTGGAAAGACTTGATCTGAGGGCTTGGGTGTGCACTTGGTTTGGGAATGGTTAAAACAGAAGTGCATTCTTTCCTCGTGACTCCTGGATCTCTCTTTAAAACCTGACATATGGAAAAGAGCGCAAGATTGCTTTAACGACCTTACAAGGCTGAGTGCTTCAAGAAAGCTGTGAGGACGTGGAGAACTGTACACTAGTGTGTGAGCTCAGAATTTGTGAAGCATTCCTCATTTTCTTTCAAGCAGACTTTATAAAGGTCAGGTAAGCTTAGGGATGGAGAGATTAACTAACTCCCACAGGAGGAGCGAGGATGGAGAGGGAGAGTGACAGACACTATTCCCAGATTTCAGCTATCACATTAATTACACAGCAGTAATGAGACGGATGGATGGAATATGAGTGGTGAGCAAGTGTGTCAAAGTGTATGCGTTTAGAAAGAGAACAAGGGCAAAGGAAGGTTGGAAAATGCCAACTTAAGCACCTCTCGTGCAGTGCAATCACAGCAAGAATTTAATCACAATATAACACAATCCCTCACTTTTTCAGTCTTTCTAAACTTTCTTGCTAAAAAAACATCTTAAACCATCCTAAACTGGTTTGATGGTCTTAGCTGGTCGGCCAGCCTGGTTAAGCAGGTCTTCAGTTTGGGCAAGTGCCCAAAACTCCTCTAAAATAAGCAAACAAATGAGCCTGACCAGACTGGAAGACCAGCTAAGACCAGCAAACCAGTTTAAACTGGGTTGTCCCTGTTTAATTTTTAGTTTTTAAAAGTTTTGATTACACAACCGTGTTTACAGCCATTGTGTTCTTTAAATTCCAGATATTCCCAAAGCCATCCCAAAGCTTGTGTGTCCAGTAATGTTTGAAGAGATTAGTGCAAACATTTGTTTGTTTGTTTTAGGTCTTGTAATATCTTTTATTAAGCCGGACTTACTGTCAGAGCCTTGTGTCAGGTCCAGACTAGCACTAGATGAACTGTACAGAGACCACTTCAGATCAGACTTGGGGTCATGGGTCCATCCGCACATACTCTGTTCAAAGTCACACAGACCACCCAGAGACGAGAGAGTTGTGGGAGCTGATAGAGAGAGGGAGAGAGAGAGAGAGAGAGAGAGAGAGAGAGAGAGAGAGAGAGAGAGAGCAATTAAGAACCATTTCCTCAGTTTCTGCAGTAGGGTCTACCATAGACATGTATACATGCGTCCCACAGGTATTTTCCACATGTATGTATATTTTATTTAGTATGTGTGTGGGTGAGTGTGTTCATTTATATGCAAACAGATTCAGCCCTAAAGCTGCTGTTGAAGTTGTGTTAACAAACAGACACTAACAGACTCCAGCACAGTCTCATCTACATGAAGCGCTGTGCCTCAACAGTCAACAGGTCTCTGTCAGCCATCCATCCAGCGGCATGCTGCTATGCTAGTTAGCATAATGTTAGCGCTCATGCTGCGAGCTGCAACTCATCTAGACATAAGTGTGTACAAATGGAGGGGCAGCAGTCTATTACTAGAGCTCTGGGAAAGAGAGAGCGGGGCTGCCATTACACTGCAGTTTACAGTAAATGAAAGTGTTTGTGTGATATGCTAAAGTATTTGCTTACATACATGCACTCATGAATAAATATACAGTTGAACACTTTAGTCTTAGTGTTATGCATTGATCTGTATTGAGTGATTATATTGATTGTAATACTGATTGGTTACCTAGTGTTCTGTAGACAGTACTTGTCTCTTCCTGAAGTGGCAGAGTAGGTGTGGCTGTGTCAGGAATGGTGGTAGATTCTGAGAGAGAGAGAGAGAGAGAGAGAGAGAGAGAGAGAGAGAGAGAGAGCAAACTTTAGAAATAAAAGTGAGACTTTAAGAACAGAGTACAAAATAATGTATTCACAAGTTATAAGTATATTATTATTTGTGATATTCTTTGTCTGTTTGCACAGCATAGAGTATCCGTGTATTTTGTTTTGTGGCACTGGAATTTGTTTTTTTTTTCTCTCACTTTTTTAAGCATAACCAAGTAAAAAAATAAGTGACTAAAACAACCTGGTCTCATAGTGAAAACGTGACTCTATATAAATTTTTGCAAAACGTATGTGTCTCCAGGTAAAATTCCCTGCAGTTTTCAGGAGACATGAACACTAGAGACCCTACAATAACTATGTGTTTTATTCACACTCACTCAAGTCATGACTTACTTATTTTTCTCTCTATTACTCAGACCCTGCTGTTTTATGATATTAACACACTTTTAATCAAACACATCTTTTGAAAAACAGTACATTTAATACAATACATTCTTGAGGGCAGTCTCATTAAAATTGACCCTGCTGGCCAGAGCACAAAAGTTGAACTGCTGGGTTTATCTTGTTCTGTCGAGTATTCTGTAACGTTGACTGGCTACTGGTAGATGAAGAGACGATGAAGATGAAGTGCGACAAACCCAAGTGCAGTTTATTTATAAGGTGTATTCCAAAACATGAATCCAAACGTGAGAACAAACATAAATGACATGACTTGACTGACTTGACTTGACTTGACTTGACTTGACTTGACTTTAAACTTAACATGGAAAGCTGTACACCAACAACGATACATTCACAATACTCGACAATGGACAATGGCAAACATGAGGGCTAAATACTTGGACTTGGGAGAACATATGACAATGATAACCAATGAACACACAGAACTCTAAACAAGATAACGAGACTGCTAACAAGCTAATGAAGCAATGAACCAATGGGGACAAGACACAAGAACATGGGAAACACATGACTAGATCACATGACAATGAAACAGGAACAAACATGGCATGGAACTATTTTACCAAAATAAAAGACATGAACAGAAACACATACAACCCTGACAATTTTGGCCCAAAAATAAACAACTTCAAGGAGAATTCTTCACCCAAAGTTAAAACCACTGACTTAATAAGCTAAAAAGATTGCCCAAATGTAAACATTCCACAAAAAAGTGAAAAATAGATTCTTCTTGTAAACAGAAAGGACATCCCACCCCTACTCCAGGATCGAGGTGCACCACATGTCTGTTTGTGGTTATAGCTCCATGTACAATCCTCCACTGGAGGTCACCTGTCCGCTTATCAATGGGATATTTGTACGGAACACACCAGAAGCCTTTAGGGAAAGAGTCAGTTCCAAAATAATCTGTCCATCTGGTTGAAGGGATTCCAGTCAGTAAACATGCATTGGACACTTTCACACATGTTATGTAAAGAGACTTCTTCCCAGCAGATTCAAAGTCATCAAGAAGTGGTGTATTGAAAGACAACAAACACCTCTCCTCTTCCTGCCATTCCTCCACAGCAGCAGATACTTTCAGGGAAGGAGAGCAGTTACAACCCTCTCTCTACTCATTAATCTGGGTTGTCCAAAAATGATCGATGTTCCACTTCTAAATGTCCAAATGCTTAAAATGTATCCAGCAGCTAGTAAACATGATCACAACTACTCAGAGGATAAAAGCGGCTCCTCCAACAACCAAATCCCAGCAGATGTGTCTGTTGATCTTGATATGCCAAACACCTTCCAAGCCTCCAGAAAAGATCTGTAGTATGGAGTGAGATCTACCAACTCAGTTTCTTTCAACTGCATGATAAACAAATGCCTATCCAGCCCCATTTCACCTGCTCTTCTTAAAAGTACTGTTGCAATATCAAACCAGGCAAAGTCTCTATTGTAAAGCAGTCTTTGAGCAGCTTGCAACCGAAAAGCCATTACTCTGAACCTGATATCTACCAGTCCCTATCCCCCTTCTTGTACTGGAAGATACAGAGTAGATGATCTGATCCAGTGTTGTCCTGACCAAAAAAAAAAACAACAACAACAAAAAAAAAAAAAACACCAGTTTTCTTTGGATTTCTTGCACAAGTCCTGCAGGTGGCTGTAGCACATTGAATTTGTGCCACAGAGCCATGGCTCTGTAGCACAACTGGGGTAGCATCCATTTCCATCTAGACAATCGGGTGCACACTCTCTCCACCACCCCTTCCCAATTTGTCTTTTGAAAATTATTAGAGCCAAAATAAATACCTACAATTTTAAAACCTTCACTACCCCAACTAAGATTCCCAGGTAGCTGTGGGAAATTCTATAGATGTCTCTGACCTGCCCCGAAAGCCTCGCTTTTATCCAAATTGACTTTAGCTGATGAGGCTTTCTCATACAGACAAAGTGCCTCAGAAAAAGCTTTGATGTCCTGACCATTATTAACAAAAATCGTCACATCGTCAGCATAAGCAGTATGGGTAATCCTTGAACTCCAAGAGAGACCAGGTACACTAAAACCAGATAAAGACTTGCATATCTTAAAAACTAATGGTTTAATAGCGATACTGTACAGTTGCCCAGATAAAGGACAACCCTGCCTTATAGTCCTTGACTGAAATTGACCTACTCAACCCACCACCAACTTTTACAAAACATGAGGCATCAGTATACAGCAATTTCACCCAATTTATGAAACCCTTCACCGAAACCAAATGCTTTCAATACATTAAAAATATAGTCATGATAAACCCGATCAAAGGCTTTTTATTGATCTAAGGTCATTAGACCAACTTTCATGTCAAAAACCTTGCAGATGTCCAAGATATCCCGTATTAAAAACAAACGATCAATTTTTTGTCCTTTCAGAGATACAGTATGTTTGATCCTTGTGGACTACTGAATGAAGATATTTTTTAAGCCTGTTGGCAAGACATTTTGATAAAACTTTGTATTCAGTAGTCAATAATGTGGCAGGTCTCCAGTTCTTTAAAAGAGACAGATCCCCCTTCTTTGGTAATAATGATAACACAGCATGCCAACATGTCACAGGCAGAAATCCATCATGATTGCATTCACAAACTACCTCATAGGTCTCTTCCAATACAGTTCCAAAAATGTTTGCAAAATTCAGATGGCAATCCATCAATGCCAGGGGAAGGTCCCAAACCAAGCTATCCAACTGCAATAGTGAGTTCCTGGAAAGACAAATCAGTTTCCAGGGCATTTCTAGAGTCAGCATCTAGCTGAGGGAGATCCTGAAAGAGCTGAGCAGCACAGTCAAGATCAAAAAGGTTCTGCATTGTAGAGACAAGAATAAAAGTTCATTGCATGGTGGCGCATGTCTATGATGTTAGTGGTCACCTTCCCATTTGGAAGTTGGAAACACAACATCTGTTTTCGTTGTGCCACTGAGCGCCACAGATTGAAAAAGAAAGTACTTGGAGCATCCATTTCTGCAACAGACATAAAATGAGATCTAATTAAAACCCTTTACTCTCTCATTCAAAAACATTCCCAGCTCTTTTTTCTTCTGTTGCAGATTATTACTTAAACCAGCATCTTTTCTGCTAAGTAATTCAGCCTCTATGGAAGAAATATATTTTTCTATTGACTTAATATTTTTTCTTAAGATACTGGAAGAATTAGCGGTATACTGCTGACAAAGCATTTTAATTGGTGTCTTTCCAATCTCCCACCACTGTCTTAGGTTTTCAAAAGTCCCTTTTCTTAATTTTCAACATTGCCAGAAAGTCTCGAAGAGTTTGCAAAAAGTATCATCTTGAAGCAACTTGATATTGAAGTGCCAATAATGAGACTTTCTTGACATCTGAGACATGTTCATTGTCTTTTTCCACTTTTTTACATTTTTTTATAGCAGTTTTTCTTCAGGCGAAACCGTTTCTTTTTGCTCAGATGATCAAAACCCATGGCTTTCTGAAGAACGGTAAATGATCTTACAAACTTTTCAACATCAGTGAAAAATTCCTTTATATTAACCTGCCTTCCAAAAGTGTCATCAAGAAAACTATTTATTTCCTCTAATGTATACAGAGACAGATCCTTATGAGAAATTCCCTGAGAAAATCCACTCGAGTCCCCTTGTGAAGAGGACTCAATATCATGAAGAGAGGCAGTCTCATCTGACAAAGCATCATCCATCTTGAAGCCCTCATTATTCATGTTGTCAGAGCACAGCGCTGACTTGTTCATCTCCTGAGCAAATTCACTCACAATACACTCCACTCGATTAGCATTACTGGTGCATGGCTCCATTCTCAAAATTTCTACTGTTATACTGTTCACCTGCAGAAACCTTGCTATTACCACTATTCTCAACTTTATCATCAGCATTAGTACCATGTTCAGAATTTACAGCTTCTGTACATCATTCTTTGACTGAATGTCTGCAGGTAATTCCCCATCAATATCAGATGGCCTTACCTTAGACTGACCAGCCTTCTCTTCTTGAATAATGTTTGCTGAGGTCCCTGCCACATCAGTTTCTGACCTTGACTGAATATTATCTCGCTCTCTGTGTGGGCAACCAAACCATTTGTGTCTGATGTCTCTACATTCAAAGCAACGCAAATACCCAGTAGTCACGTAAACCATAGATGTTCTCCCCTCGTGCTTTACACGAAAAGAAATATCCAATGTTCCTTCAGGTGACTCTACAGACATGTAGACCTGTCTTCTAAAGGACTTAACATGTTTCAGAGACGGGTATTTACCCCCCAGTGAGATTGCTCTGAAAGCTCCAGCTATTTTTCCAAAGCGCACCAATTCGCGTTCCAAAGCTTCGTCGGCAATAAACGGCGGCATGTTTGAAATTAAAGTGGAGTAATTTGAAAAAAGTTATCATTAACAACAATCACATTCTCGATCAAATGATTAACAAGATGTTGTTCTTTCAAAAAGACAACAACTGCCTTATTCATGTAAGAGGCAGAGGAAATATTCTCATGACCAACCTCCTCTCCAACTGCAATGAGAACATCCTCCACCATAATGCCTTCCTCAGGAACACACCTGAAGCCATTGCATAGGGACGAAGATGGCATCTCCACAGGGATGCCATCCCTAATCACAAAATTAATTTGAGCTTGCAAAACTCTTGAAAACACAGACTTACCTAACCATGCAATAAAAGAAGAATAAAGAACCTGAAAATTAGAAACACGGGTGCACTCTCCTAGCTCAGGTCTCACCTGACCACACTCTCAGTCCCAAAACTCCCAGTATGCGAGAGAGAGAGAGAGAGAGAGAGAGAGAGAGAGAGAGAGAGAGAGAGAGAGAGAGAGAGTACTCTCAGTGGGTGACAAAATATTGGGTAGAATAAATGGCTCATCACTGCTGCCATTACACCTCAGACCACTGCTGTTACTGTACCAGTTATCCACAGAGTAAATGTGAAACCGCTCCTGCCACCGCTATATTCCATGAGTCACAATACTTACACTCCTGGCCTCTTCCAAAGGGGTTACCTTCCACTCTTCCCTCTGACAATCTATTTCTCTCCCTCTAGCTGTCTTTCTCACAGAGCATTGAGTTCAACAGAGTTCACTTCTTTAGCATTCTCTCTTCTCTGTCTCTCCAAATCTTTTGACGTGAGTTTTGAACCAAATGACACAAGCCAGACGGCAACAAAACATTTAGTTTCACTGATTACACCAGCGCTCCAACTTGGTTTCTGCAGTGATAATTTGTTATGACAGAAAATGTTAAATCAGCCATTCCGTCTCCCTTCGCTTCTCCATGGGAAATTGAGCAACTAAAGATTTAGAGACAACAAGGCGTAAATGAGTAATGATTGTCAGCTCTTAAAGTCATTAATGTCATTACCCTTAACAATTCCCACTTAATTGGCAAATACGTGAGTGGCGTAACACTAATCAGGTAGACACTTCTGAGCAACATGAAAAGGAGAGTCCTACTGTAATATTAATATGTTATTAATTTCTTTGAGCGGGTGGGTACATGAAAGGGATGCACCAGCTGGCTGCTTCTGACATTAAACTCTATTAATTTTCTGCCCTTTACAAATGCAATTAACCTCCCTGCAAGTCCTGGATATCTGGTAAATGTGAGCTCTCTTTCTCACCTAAAACACCTTTCTCTCTTTTCACAACTAGTGATAACAGATGGTTTATCATCACATAAGAACTACACACTCCTTTCCCATCTAATGAATAGTTTTCTCTTAAAGGTGTGGTGGTCAAGCTGTGCAGGATTTATGAGATGGCATGAGGGTATCATCACATAAGTTCTCACACTCTCACCTTCAACAGACAGCTGAATAAACAGGCTGGGAAATAAAAACCTTCTTTTCCAGGAAAAAAAGTGGAAAAAAATGAGAAATTCCCAAACTCTTGACACAACTGATGTAAAAAAGATTAAAAAAAAAAAATTCCATTAAAAGGCAAGTTCACTTGACAGCCATCTCCTTGAAGGGGGAAAGACATCCCCAGTAAATAAAATGCGGGCTGGTTCAGCAAATGTGCAATCGCATTCTAGAGTAAAGAAAACAGTGATGCCTCTACCAAACAAATGATGGCACTTTTAACTGAAAAGGTGGGACTTCCTTTCCTATAGCTTCCATACTGAATGTTGCAATTTCATCAGTTCATTTTTCAACAAGTGGTCTGTCTGCTCCAACCTACTGTACATTGTGTCTGACTCAACTCACTTGCTCTAGTATCATTGGGTGATCTGACATGTTTTTCATTTACTTATCTCTTAACAGTTGGCATGGTCTTTAACAGTATTTAAATGTTGAGACTGCTACATGATATTTCTAAGAATGGCATTGATTTTGCCATTGACATTCACATGTGTGAAGTATTCTGCTGCAGGTGCCTTCAAACACCTGAAGATCCAGCCATGGATCAGTGCAGAACATGGCAATAGAATTGTCCTTAAATTCCCAGTATGCACCAAAGCTCTATTGACGCAGCCAATTGATATGGATCCCATTATTCTCTGGGCGTTGCCGACAAGATTTCCTCCACAGCCTGATAACACATTAAGGCCTTGAAGTGTTTCCAAGTCCAAAGAGAAACCAGATATTTACAAGCAGGGCCTAGCTTTGGGTCACCATTCCTCACCTGAAGGATTACCTTCCTTTTAACCTTTGTATTCAGGGCACAGAGTAGAGTCAGCCCTGTTCTACTCTCATGGGCCCTACTGAGCCCCAGCAGTCTGACTCAGCAATTTCTTAGCAATAATTTTTTCAATAAAGTAGAAAGCCTTGGAGTAAATCTGTGCCCCTGGCAGACAGTCAGGCAGTACCTCAGCGCCTGAGTGAGATCAGACACTGCATTACAAGGGAAAACAAAGGTTGACGTGTGTTCAGGAGATTTTGTGGACCAACAAATAGAGAACAGGAATCAGATCAGCAACAGCAAAAGTGATGATCAAAAGCTGAAGTGTGAGATGATACGAATTTTAAACATTTGAAAAAGTGTTTAACTAGGTACACAACTGCACACAACAAAATAGCAAACATGCACATAATAAAATTCACAGGCAACCTAATTAAACATTTCCAACCAAAGAGAAGGCTTTTTGGCCTCCAGAATTCAATAACAATAAAGCTGTTTTCCAGCAGAACTGAACTAATTAAAGCTTTTGTCTCTATGTCTTTTGAATACAAAATGTAACAGAAGGTTTATCGTGTTATAACTGAGCTAGTAAATTCTCTAAATACAGATGCACAGACACACACTGAGTTCAGACAAACCTGTTTGCTTGGCCCCTGATAAGGACTTTCCTCCCGAGCTCAGTTTAACCAACAAATCATCTCCAGGTGATGGATATCAAATATGCTCCCCGTGCCCAGAAATATTCAGACCCAGATTCATATTCACAACAAATGTCCTCAGAGAACCCTGCTTCAAAACAACAGTGCTGGTTTCCAAAGACAACCGGAGACAAGTGGCAAAAATCATAACATCTCAGTGGAGAATTAACACTTATCTTTCACAAACATAAGAATGTACTGTCACTGTCTGAAGAAGGGTCATCTGAGTTTTTTAGGTTTTCACTGTGCTTAAGCCTGTGTTAAAGCCACTTTTAATCTTGGGTAAGGCAACGTTTCACATTTGTCATTTTGAAAGGGTTTTAGCACTTCTTTTAACCCTGGGTTAGTTCTTTAGAAACAGACAACCAATCATCCAGAGCCTCAACGCTTCTTTACTTTCTGCCTCTGAGGGAAACAAAGCTAAAAAGTCAAAAAGGGACAGCATAACTCTAGTGAGAAAGAGGCTGAGTTCGGAATGGCATACTACCCATACTATTATTAATTCTGCTGTATGTGTCTATGGCAGAAATAGTATGAGTAGTATGGTAGTTTGCCATTCTGAACTCAGCCAGAGGCTGCATAATTTGTGTAGTATGTGTCGGGATACTTAAGACAACCAGAATAGATTTACATGGCGACATTTCCACAATTGAACAAGCAGTTACTAAAACAGATTGCATGCTCATTGTGTGCGGTGCTTGTCAAATCAATGTTATTAACCTTGTAAATATGCAAATAAGGATGTTAACCCAAGGCTTACAAATGTACAGTGTGACATCTCCAAACTTGGCAACCCCAAATTACCGTAATTACAAACTTAGGATAAAGTATGAAGAAGATAACCCATGATAACAGTTATTCAGGGATCTAATAATAATTTTCAATTTCGAGAGTGAAAATCCTTTATGAGTAAAATCATACATGTATATATGGCTGGAATTTCATTTAATGTATTCTGGTGTTATAACTTTGGGAGACCACAAGGGGGTGATATAACATTTACTGTGCTTAATTCTAAAAGACACATAGATGCATTGCAGGAGGCAGTCCAAAGTTGTGAATCTAATCACCATACACACAAAAGTTACAAAGGTTTTTGTACTTCTTCAAGAATGAACAAAGTGATGTTGTTGAGTTTGCTGGTTATTTTAGGAAATTGGTGTAACTGCACAAACTGCACAATTTGAAATAGCGATGTTTATTATGCAATCTCTCTGTATGTAGGCTTAAATAGGTTTAATTCAAGCTGTCAACCTTTCGGAAAACAATGCAAGGTGGACACATGCATTTGGCATTTGACATTATTTTAAACAATTTTGAAACAATTTGAGTAAATATAAGAGTCTGTTGTAAGAGCCACACTTCCTGCTGCCAGGTGGTGGTGCTAAGACCGTGACCCAAAATTGTCACATCCATGTGATTAGCCCCCAAGACAAAACATACATCTCAATTTTGATCTAAATCACACATTTCACACAGAAGATATGAGACACTTCCTGTTTAGCATTTTTTGCCATTATTTTAATGCCTTGCCATGGCAACACCATTTGATATGTCAAAATCTGTTCGCAATTTAGCATCATCAATGTCTTGGTATAATGTTGTCTAAATGTGGTGACAGTCTCATGAATAACCTAGGAGGAGTATTTAAAAGTTCAGAGACTGCAATATTCAAAAAATTCAATATGGCCGAATTCCTGTTGGGCGGACCTAATTACTATAATTATGAAAGTTGTCCGGCTTGATGAGAACTATATATATGCACCAATTTTGGTGAATGTAGCTGAAAATGGGGGTGCTACAGAGGCTGTCTTACACACCCATTTTAAAGAGGGTGCTACAGAGCCCCCCCCCCCCCCCCCACATGCCCATGCATGAACCTTTGCCCAGACCTAATGGCCAAGGACTCTGATGTGTGTGCAAAATTTCATGAAATGTAAGCATGCCAAGTGCCTCAAAAACACCCAAATATAGGAAGAAAGGAATAATAACAATTAATTAATGTATTGCTTCACCATGGTGACACCATTCAAAATATCAAAAATCTGTTTGCAATTTAGCATCTACAATGTCTTGGCATCAATGTGATCAGTCCACAAGTCCAAACATTTGGCTCAATTTTGAAGTAAATCACACGACGCATGCAGAAGATATGAGACACTTCCTTTTTCCCATTTTTTGACATTAGTTTAATGCATCGCCATGTCTTGGCATGATGTCGACCACATTTGGTACCTGTAACATGAAATCCCTAGGAGGAGTATTTCAAATTCCAGAGCATACATTTTTCAAACAATCCAAAATGGCCGACTTCCTGTTGGGGCAGAGTTTATGACTGTCAGCTCGAAAGTTGTCTGGCTTGATGAGATCTGTATGTGTACAAAGTTTGGTGATGGTAGCTCATAAGGGATGTGCTACAGAGCCTCCCGAACATGCCCATCTTCTAGGTGGTGCTACAGAGTCCCCCCTGCAACTTTTCCCAGCTCTAATGTCTGACAACTCTGATGTGTGTGCAAACTTTCAAGAGTTTTCACACATGTTAAGTACCTCAAAAGTACAGAAAACCTTGAAAAGAAGAAGAAAGAAAGAAAAATCCTTAGAAGAACAATAGGGCCTTGGCACTTTCAGTGCTTGGGCCCTAAAGATGAATCCTTAGAAGAACAATAGGGCCTCCACACTTTCAGTGCTCATGACTTTAAAGTGAAAATAAAAGATCGATCTTGGGATCATTCAATAAAGATCACAATTAATTGGAAAATCAATATTTTTACCCAACACTTTATACTGGTAAGTTAGATTTACAGTAGGAGATCTTTACTATAAATCGCAAAGATAGAAGTGGGTACACATCACATAATAAAGGGCAGGAAAGACGTGCTGTATGGAAAAAGAGGAGGAGAGGAGCAGAGCTCAATCTAAATATTTACACTGGGGGGATATAAAGAATGACATGTGGGCTGTATGTGAGTGCAAGCATGATTTGGGGGCTACACTAAACTGAAACATGTGGACGATAAATTCAAAGAGCCAATTTAACTGCAAGACGAGCTGCAGTCTGATAGTTCACATACACTGCCATTCAAAAGTTTGGGGTCACTTGACTGAAATGTTTCTCATGATCTTAAAAACCTTTTGATCTGAAGGCATATGCTTAAAATTTGAAATTAGTTTTGTAGACAAAAATATAATTGTGCCAACATATGAATTTATTTCATTACAAAACTAAAATGTTATAATAAAAAAATAAAAAAAAAAAAAAGACACGTTTTTTGAAATGGATGACTTGGACCGAATAATAAAGGAAAGCAGCCAATAAGTGCCCAGCATAGATGGGAACTCCTTTAATACTGTTTTAAAAGCATCCCAGTGTGATACCTCAAGAAGTTGGTTGAGAAAATGCCAAGAGTACATGTCTGCAAATTCTAAGCAAAGAGTGGCTACTTTGAAGATGCTAAAATATAACATATTTTTTTATTTATTTTGGATTTTTTTAGTCACAACATAATTCCCATAATTATTAGTTATTTCATAGTTTTGATGACTTCACTATTATTCTAAAATGTGAAGAAAAAATAATAACAAAGGATGAGTAAGTGACCCCAAACGTTTGAACAGCAGTGTACATTCATTCCGATACAACTGAATTGGAGAAAGAGAGACCCAGCCACTCCAGTTTTGGCAAGAGGAAAGAACATAGAGCCAAACAGCAGAGCAAATTGATTACACTCTGCTTGTCAAAGATTAGAAGAAGAGGAAACAATTTTCCATATTGAAATATCTCTCCAGCTGCCCAGGTGAGGAATGAAGGGTAGCATGTTGTGTCCTAAACCACATCCACTTTTCTCTTGATGGACAGCCAGAGCTCCGCCCACACACATGAGAGTGATTAGTGTGCATTCATTCGAAATCCAGACTCTCCCTCTCTCTCTCTCTCTTTGGTGCGTGTCATTCTTGTTCACCCATATAGGGTGTGTTTACGCTGTCTTTAAACATTAGTCACATGTGTGGCATATGGGTTGTGGCAGATCTGAGACTCCAGCTCTAAGCGAATGTAGCCGCTATTCTTTCCACATGTGACTTTGAGCACAGGGTGAACTACCTTCAAGGCAAGCCAGTTCTCTCGATGACCATCTTGTTAACGCCCCTGGGCAGCTACGTTCAATGTAGGTAAGAGGCAAGTATGAACACCAATCTACTTGCATGGTGAAAGACCTTAATAAACAAAACTGTTTTCCAAGATTACACTCAAATAGCATATTTTTCGAATCAATGATAGATTCTGACAACAATGGCATAATAAATCTCACTGAAACACTCTATTTATATGTTTGGTCCAGCTAATGCCCATGCATGTTCAAGAGTAAACAAAAAGAGACAGCCTCTTTAAAAAGCTAATGTGCTCTTTTTTTATATATATATTAAAGGTAGGATTTCCATTCTTACAGCCGCCAAATCGAGCGTTAGGTTTCTCTCAGTCATTTTGTTATGAGTCGTCTTTCTCTTCTTCCTTATACTGTCTCTGGTGAACAGCTGTGACCCTCTGTTGCTAAATCTCAGTACCTCCACTCACACATACAGGCTGACAGGGGAAAGAAGTCTTGGAGTGCCCAGTCTTCAGGGTTACTTACAAGCTGTGTTGAAGGTATCTTCTTCCAGCTCCAGTAATTTTTAGACACTTTGCACCCAGTAGAGGTCACTGTCCTCACTCTTGCGTCCTCTCTTTCTCTCACTCACTCTCTTCTCCCAGAGGCAGGGACCTCAGGCTTGACATGAAGCCGAGTCCACTAATAAATAATAAACAGGTGTCTGATTGAAATATCTAAAGTCCCGCTGTGTTTTTCATAGTCCTGTTCACATCAGGTCTGTCTGCCATGCCTCTATTTATTTATTCATCAATTAATTATTTCTCATTTCATGTACCTCACCCCAGATTTCTTTCCTCTAGGAGGCTGAGGGGATTTTGGGACAAAATCTGAGCTTAGCAACAGCTCAGGAATCCCACCACATGACCTTGGAATTTTTGTTAAAGTTTGTGCAGCAGTTTGAGTATTGATGCGATTACACAAAGTAAACCCCAACAGGGTGATCATAGTCTTGCACAGCCAGACCTTTGACTAAGTCTGGACCAAAATGCATATTAACCAAGAACTACCTGCTTAGACATGACGAGACTGCCTGACTGACATAAAAAGCAATTAATCACAGTTCAATTAGTTTTTTTCTGTGCCGTTTACTGTATGGTGGGCTTGACTAAAATTGATTATACCACAATAGTGTGGAAAAACTTTGCATTAAAAAAAAAATCAAAATAATGGCATGGCAGTCTCTAAATTAAATATTAAAGTTGAACTAATTTTATTATGTGACAAGAATTGCAGAGTAATACGAGAGACATGAAACTAGCTTAGCTATGTAAGAAATCGGTTGTCTAGACCAGTGCTTCCCAACCTGGGGGTCGCCAGAGCTTCATGGACATCACAAAGCTCTCTCTATTTTGTGGGTTACAAGACGAAAAAAGTGGAATGTGTAAAAAAGTTATTTTAAATTTATTTTTGTAATAAAGCACAATCAAATAGGGCCATTTTGAGTATTTCAATCATATTTTATTGTTTATGAGATACTTGAAAAGACAAGACACACAGTCTGTCTAACATGGTCTTTTTTTAAGGTGTGCATCCCGCGATAGTGGTAAGGATGGAGGGCTTTTTTTTTTTAAAGATGCGGCAAAACTTCTTGTTCTAATTGTACAGTACTGAGCAATGATCAAAACAACAGGTTATAGCCAAACCAAATTAGTGACTATGGCAAAGCGTCAGGGAGAAGAGAAAACGTGGTAAAAAGAAAACAAGGATTTATTTGGTTTTATGTATTTATTCATTATTTATTTATTATTATTTATGTGGATTTATTATTATTTAATTATCATAATTATCTTAATTATCATAAACCCAGGGAGTTTTTCCTTTGGAAAACTTGTACTTACAAAATAGACCCCAGAACTTCAGGGATCATTTGACTAGAGCTCAAATTATAATCACACTTTAAATATACATTCAAAGTTTTTGTAGTAATACAAAAAAATATCTCTTCACTGGAGAGGGGGGTCGTTCAGGATTCTGAATGTTAAAATAGGGGTCCCTTGGAAAAAAGGTTGGGAACCACTGGTCTAGACAATGGTCAATTATACAGTTTAGCGATCATTATACAAAAATATCTGAACACAGAATTCAGTTATTGAGCAATCAGAATTAAGTATTCTAGAGAGCCATGTAATAAATTATAATAATTGTGTCTTTATATAAAAGTATGTGCGTTTGGTCAGTAGATGATTATAAATGCTATGGCAGATGTGTGATTGGTGTAAACTGCCCTGTGAATATTTAACATCTCTCTCTCTCTCTACAAATCCCCACCACCCCTCAAAATCAGAACAACAACCCAGGCCCCTGCGTCACTCACCCTTGCACCACAGCTGCAAACAACCACAATTTACAAAAGTACTGTCATGGAAGTGTGCTTTAGAGTGCTGAATTAGGGCAGTCTGATTCAAACATTAGTTCTGTATGTTTTTTGTTGTCAAATGGCTCCTTCGAGGAATGGTGCTGTTAGTGATCACCGTGGAAGTGAATAACAGATGTTAAGGAAACAAATTTGTCATTGTGATGGTGTGTATACAGAAAGAAAGAAAGAAAGAAAGAAACCTTATTTTTACTATCGAAGAAGCCGAACACCGTTCTTCTAATTTCATACCAGTCAAAAATAACGTTCAAACTGAGTTAATGTATTTCTCACTGGCAAAAAAAAATATTTTACCCTCTAGTGTAGGAACACCAAAATGGTTGCGTCATAAATGTTAGATAAATACAGTAGCATGCAATGAAATAACCAAAAATTTTCCACATTCACATGCAGTAATTTTCCCTCACATTTGCTCGAGCCCTGTTTTTTCATTGTTGCATGTATTTTTATTTTATTTTCAGCAAATTTGCTCAACTTTGCTTATAGTGTCAAATGTGACATAAAAAAGTCCTTGGGCTGACAGCGCAATTGCGCAGATACTTCACCGCAGTGCTCGATGTTGGCCAGCATTGCCGTACCTGCAATGATTTACAATTCGTGACACAGTACCGGCAGCTATTCTTGCATACTGGCAGCTCTTATAAAGTGCAGGTACTCTGTCCTGCTCCCGCAACAGAATGAGGGAAGTTTGCAAGTTATGTCATATCTAGCACACCCATCTCATTAATTGGTAAGCCATTTATTTAATATGTATATGGTAAGTACAATATGTGCCAAAAATGTACAAATATAACATGTTTGATATAAGGGAGTTGTTTTACAATGCTAATTGTGTTAAATATACATATTTTCAAAATACTTTGTGTGAATGTTATCAGTGCTTAACGGGCGTACACAAAAGGATTTTTTATGTATGGAGGAGTACACCACTGTAAAAAGTTTGGGAACCACTGCCCTAGGCGAATGAAGCAGGCGTTTATACTACATGCAACGTCATTTTAAAATCAGCCACGGTATTTAACATACTGATCGAGCCACAGAAGTAATGCCATGCAGGTTTTTCTTTAGCGCTGTATTGCTTCTTTACTTCATTAAACTTGTTACGGAGCCCCTTCCCCTTTGACAATTTAACAGTATTTGATCAGAGTTCATAAAAACTCCAATCTCTATCCACGCATTTGTCGTGGACATGCTGTCTTTGTGGAGTTTGTGCTGTGAATCATATAAAAAAGTATACTTTTGCACAATCTCTGAGAGATGGGCTTCAAAGATACCTAGGTAACATCACCTCAGCTGCACACACGATTATAAAAAAGTCATGTCAAAACCACACCCACAATAGTTTTAACCAGTCATTAATGCTCTTCGACCAAAAACCCCACTGAATTTTGTCATCATTTGTAGGCAGCAAACTAAGCGAAGCCTGTTCAGAAAAAAATACTTCTTACTGCCCAGTAAGAAAAGATTAGCCTAAAGAAAGAATATCAAATGAATATATACATTTCTTGGGATTTGTATGTTCTCCTTCTGCTTTAATAACAGCAATACAGTTGAGCTGGCATGGAAGTTTGTGCAAAACTTGATGATCCATTTTATCCCTGAATGATTTCAGAATGTTTCAAAGAGCATCTTGTGTGCTTCAATTAGCTTGCATAATCTTAAATAATGTCATTCTACTGTTTAATGCTTCTTTGTTTAACATTTGCCAAAATCCTAAAAAGTTCTGCTTATTTCCATGATAAATAATATTTTGAATTCCATATTTGCCATAGGGTCTCAGACTTTTGGACCGCACTGTATATATACACAATACATATGAATGTTTGATTATAAAAGTATGTTTGCGCATGGTTTCTGTGAGGCTGTGTTTCTCAGGGTCTGTGTGTGATTAGATTTAGTGGGGAGATTAGGCACTGGGGCTGTAGTTTCAACAGTGAGTGGGGTAGATTGAGCCCCCTGTGTCTTGAACATCTGGTGCACAGTTGTTCACTTAAGAGCCTTACCACACAATCATTGCACAAACATAAACTTGTGCGTACACAAACACAATCACCCGTCAGTCCGTTTTTCTTCACTCATTAACAAATTCCCTTTGATCATTCCATAATTTCTTTCATCCTGTTTGATTGTCTTGATTTCCTATGTCTCTGCCTCTCTCTCAGTCCTTCAATCTCCTTCATTTATGGCCCACAGGCTACATGAACCTTTGCCAGTATCACACCAAGCACCTGAGATGACACATGAAGCTTTCATCCCAGAACACATTTTCCGCCTGCAAAGTGCCACCAACTAACTCTGCACAAACACCAGCTCTCCATCTTAGTTTGCATCATGCTTTCTTTCTCCTGTAGCCCTACTACGCTAATAAACCTGGGCACTCAGCCCCGAGGCTTCCCCTGGCCCCCACCCACACCGTCTCTTCTGCCTCCTTCTAGCAGCACCTCTAATGCTCCTTAGCCCCTGGCGCTCCTGCAGATGCAGAGCTATAAAGACAGCCTGTCGATCACTGCCCCGCAGCCGGGCCCTTTATATAGCCCAGGCCAGGTCCAGCGGGAGCAGCCATGTGTCCTTTCGGCTTATCATCATGCTGTGACAGGTAAAAGATTCAGGAGGATGAGATCTGAAGGACATCAGGGACAGAGAGGAAAGCTGGAACTGACAGAGCAGATGGAGGACTGCTCCTTTCTAGCTAAAGATAGATGGTGTAGCTGGGGGCAGTGTGTTTATTTTTAATTATAAAACTGATAATTCTGAGTCTGAAATTTTGACTGGATCAGAATTGGAGCCACGTTTGAAGCAATTGTAAAATAGTCAAAATATGCCTTGTACATTAGTATAAAGTTGCTGCAGGCAACTGTAAATAGCCAGCAGCAAGGCTAATGAACAATATTAATGGTGTTTGAATTGTTTATTGGGATTCATCCCTTGTTTATTATTAATCCACTTTCACTGCACACAGGGCTGTCATTAAAATTCATGGGGCCCTGGACAAAATGGTTTGTGGGGGATCCCTCATTCCCGAGACCAATGAGAAATCTATGCTATAGAGAACCTGAGTGGGCCCGAGACGACTGCCTCAGTTGTACCTAACAACACCTCATAACCATGGTAAAATCATTGTAACAATCAGGTGAGGTCTTACCAGGTAAATCACAACCCAGTATCTCAAGCCTCATTCCGATGCCGGCAGGGGACCACCTCTCCGGATACACCCGGATAAACTGGGCCACGTTCTCGTCAAAGCGGCGGATCTCTGGGGTATCATAGTGTGTGTTTCCCTCAAAAATCTGGAGTAGAAAGACCACAAAAGTACATTAGCACATCTGTGTGATTGAGAGAGAAAAGTTAGTGGATATTCTTTAGATTTCTGAGTCTCTGCTGGTACAGGGATGGAGCTCTGGAGCTCAGGTTTTAATTAGTACAACTGTGGATGATTTCACAAGAATGTTATCAAAAGCTTGCAGTATAACTGAATTCTGCTCTCAGACTGGAAGATTGGGAATCTAGAAGCAAAATGCTGAGTTGCTAAGATGAGCAGGATAGAATTAAATGAGTCTGTTAATAATCTGATTCTGGTGAACTGTTGGTCAAAAAGATGGTCTACTGGTAGAACCCATCTAGACCCTCTTTAACCAGCTTGGAACAAAATGACCATAAATGACTTGAACCAGCTACAAACCTAAAGCTATTTTTCACCAGGGTTGATTTGAAAGTGCAATGTGGTGTTGCAGTAAATCACAAGTCTGGGTTTGGTTCTCACCTTTGGGAGATTGGTCTTTGGGTCAATAATGTAGCTCCAGTCTTTTCCATTCAAGCTATGGGACAGTTTATACTTCCGCACAAAGGCTCGGTTCTCCGCGCTGGTACTGCCGTCCACCCCACGGGCCCCTTGTGTAATGAGACCCCGTACAGTTTTGGGGACTCCCAGGTCCACCTGCAGCCATTCCTCCCCAGCCACAGGCTGTGTGGGACTGGGGAACCACCCTGAACGGCTGGCCACCAGCCGGGCTGCACCTGTGGCCCCATGGATGTCCCTCATGGAGGAGGCTGAGATCTGGGAGTCGGGCAGGAGGCCAGAGAGCATTCCCTGCATCTCCGAGCATGGAGCATCTGAACAGAGGTGGGGAGAGGAGGATAGACAGATGAGTAATGGTGAAGCAGAGAGGAATTGACATTTTAAGGCTGTAGAAATAAATGTTTCATGTTGTAATGTCATAAGAGAGGCCTTAGGAGTAAATAATAAATAAACAGAGTGGGAGTGGGAGTGTTTGTATGTGCGCAGACATATGTGCTTGTGTGTGGGATTTATTACAGGAAGTATTTTGTGTTCTAGGTTTACCTCTATAGAGTTAAAAGCAAGCCCACTCAGCCCCAAACATCCCGAATACAAAGGTACCAGAAATAAATTATTGATTTTGGCCTATAGCTTAAACACAGAACAAAAGAGGAGGAAAAATAGAGGGAGGGAAAATGGATACAGACTGGGGCATCTGCTTCAAGCCCATTCTAACAATCACAGTTGAATTACACCCAGAGGTACACCCACACTCCGCAAGAAAGAGCTGTAAAACACAGATTGAGGCTAACAGTACAAACGTGATCGATGGCTTCACGGGCATCTTTATGGGCTTGTCACAGCCAGATATCCCGCAGGCCCAGCATCACTCTTTCAGAGAAAGACAGGAAGGGCAGTGACATGCCTCACTGAAAGCGGCTCGTACTAGGCTGGATGCCTGTGAGGGACCTGACGAAAACGCCCCTCCACTCCCCCCCCCCCCAAGTGGCCTGTTCATGAATTGTTTGTGTCAGTGTTGAAAAAGTCCCTGTTTCTAAAAGCACATTTGTCCTGCTCAGTGTCAACGAAAATAGGAGCAAATCACTGTTAAATAGCATAATGATGAAGTGTGATGACTCTGATAACATCAGTGTAAAAGCAGTTCACCTCTCTCATCTGCTCCAGGACAGGCTAACAGAATTAGATGACCGCTATCTCCATAAATAGCCAAACTCTATCAGGACTCTAAAGAGCTCTGATAAATACAGTTCTGAGATTGGTAGACAGGGACACAGTGGGCTTCTGGAAAGATATTTGTCACGTACAGTGCCTGCTACCCTGATCTGTGTACGAAAGTTCACACAAAAGTTAAAAAGTTTGAACACAGCTGTGTGTGTGAAACTAGTTAGTGGCGGTAAAGTGTTACTTTACATTTAATATTGTAATATTTTACGTTCAGCACAAAAGTTAGATTATAAAAATGAACAACCATAAATTAGTTCCCTTAAAGGGATAGTTAACCCAAAAATTTAAATTATCTCATCATTTACTCTCTCTCATGCCATCCCAGATGTGTATGACTTTCTTTCTTCTGCTGAACACAAATGAAGATTTTTAGAAGAATATTTCAGCTCTGTAGGTCCATATAATGCAAGTGAATGGTTATCAGACGTTTGTAGCTCCAAAAATCACATAAATGAAACATAAAAGTAATCCAAATGACTCAAGTGGTTAAATCTATATCTTCAGAAGCAATATAATGGGTGTTGGTGAGAAACAGATCAAAATTTAGGTCCTTTTTCCCCCCTCTAAATCTCCACGTTCACTTTCACTTTTACATCTGAAAGTCACATGTGGTGCCTGTTTAGCTTCACTTTCATGTCTGAAAGTGAAAGTGGAGATTTAGAGTAAAAAAAGACATAATTGTTGTTCAGCTTCTTACCCATTTTGCTTCTGAAGATATGGATTTAACCACTGGAGTCATATGGATTACTTTTATGTTTCCTTTATGTGCTTTTTTGAGCTACAAAGGTCTGATCACCATTAACTTGTATTGCATGGACCTACAGAGCTGAAATATTATTCTAAAAATCTTTGTTTGTGTTCTGCAGAAGAAAGAAAGTAATACACATCTGGGATGGCATGAGGGTGAGTAAATGCTAAGATAATTTTAATTTTTGGGTGAACTATTGCTTTAAGTGCTGGAGGGCCATATTTTATTCTTGCATTTTCAAAAGTGAAGTGCGTAAATGTTTTGATGCTAAAATACTTTATCCTATCCCAGCTTGATATGCAGAAATAACTATAAGTAAGCTATTTGTATGTTGGTTTCTCTGAAAACTGTTAACTGTGGCTCTATCAAAACATTACTCTGTTTGTTGGGGAAATCCGACCAGCCCAACTTTGCAAAATTGGCTCAGCCAGTGGCATGAGTTTGGGGTGGGGCTGTCTGGTCCAACCAATGACAGACAGTTGTAGAGTGTTATGTCATTATTTTTGCTTTTTCCATTTGGTGTCACTAGAGGCACAGAAACTGTGTGTGGTGTGAGTTTTACTGACCCGTGATTTGACAGCCGTAAAGTTCAAAGCGCAAAGCGATTCCATTCTTCCATGTCTGTGGACGGATGCGGACAAACCGAGCTAAGACAGGCTGAGGGATCCGGTTCAAGACCACCTCTGAGGGGTCTACATTAGCATGGAAAATCTAAGGAAATGGAGATAGAGAGGAGAGAGAGAGAGAGAGAGAGAGAGAGAGAGAGAGAGAGAAATAGAAAGATATTTATTAGTATTCAGGTGGTGGTTTTGCAAGGACTGCTCATTCTGCAAAAACAAACTAACCCTGCAAACAAATTCTCACAGAGTAAGAGGATCTTTACTGGGGTCAAGTGAGATTTTAACTTTAATCACTGTAAAAATACACATGCCCCTCCAAACACACGCAAGCGCTTACATCGTAAATCCAAACATGAAAAGCTGTTTCCTCCAGAACCAGTAATAGGCCACAGAAATTGGACTGGATTAATTGTCACTTCTTGGGCTTGAATATCTGTATATATATACACTGTCCGTACACATAAACAAATAAAATGAGATGCAACCAATTGTTTTTGGGTGTGTCCCAAAGGACTTTACATGTCATCGTTTACATGAGTTGGGTGGATCATTAGTATTTCAACAAGCAATTCCAAGGCTATCACAGAAATGTGTCATATTGCTTCAGACACAACAATTTGGGATGGTGAAGATGGACAAGCTCTGATAGCACATCTCAATCTCTCCTCCTTCCTCAGACATGCGAGTCTTTGTAAAGGCCTTTGTCTCCAGAGAGATGAAGTGGGAAAGAGGAGAAGGACCAGAAGAGGGCAAGTTCTGCTTCAGTGCACACACATACACACACACACACACACACACACACACACAAAAAACAACATCTGGGTAGGGTTGCACCAGCTGTGCGTAAGGTCTCACTTAAGCTGAGACGTAAAGTTCACACTAAGGGCTTAGTAACTACTAGTTAGTTTGTAACTAAGTCAGTGCTTAATTTGGTTGCACCACCTGTTCTTAAGGCAAGACTTAACTAGTAGGTCGTAAGCTCTCCGTTAAGTAATGCGTCGCATAATATGACGTTTACCTGTACTGATCCAATAAACAGCCTTCAAATTTGTACACAGAAGTGTTAAAAAGCTGTGAATTTTAGTTTTATCTTATTATGGTTGATGTTCAAACCTTGTTTTCTCACGTAACTGTCAGCTGTAATAAATTAAATCCCCATTAAAACATAAAACAAGATTTCATTAATGATATAGCTATTTAGCTTATGTAAATAACAATATTCAATAACTGTATCTAAAATGAATAAGGGATAATAAATAAATACTAATACAACAGGCTGGGAAAATAGACATTTATTCATTTTAATATTTTATATATTTCATATATGTTGAAACTTGACACTGGGCGGCGTACACAGGAAAGTGCACTGTTAGATTGGTTGAATCATGCTGAAGTAGTACGTTTTTTACATAATGTTTCTCCTGTAAAAGTAAACGAGTGTAAATGCCAAACATCATCATATTTGTCAAAAGGATTGAAGCCTGTCAACCAAAACATGAGCTTATTGATGTCATTAAGTGAGTCTGCTTTTTTATTCCATCCGTTACTCCTAGTCGGAGGCTTCCATAAATATTTAGTTTATACGTAGTGTTACATCCTACCTAAATTTAATGGTGCAACGCTCAAATATTTAGTAGTGCATAAATTGTGACTTAGTGCCCATTTACGCCACAACTAGGCTAAGTTGTAACGTACGTATAGCTGGTGCAACCGGCCCCTGGACCCTAAGGACCTGACCCATATCAGGATTCAATGACATCCAGGCCAGCTGGCCTGCGTCAGATCTGTGCTAGGCCAGCTAGTGTTGAGAGTGAATGAAGAGATGAAAAAATCTTGTTGGAGAAGAAAGAAAAAAATAGAAAAACCTTTTGACATTTGGTGAATCACCCAATATATCACAAAATAAAACAGAAGAAAACTATGAACTGAGGACCTTTGGTTATTGCATATGGTTGGTTAAAAGATATTTAAGAGCAGAGAGTAACATGAGAGAACAGAGCAAAAAGAAAAAACAAACACTTTCCAAACGCAAAATGCAAGAACAAATTGCCTTTATCAATTACATAAATCTTATTTAAATCTTAGTTACTCACCAGTTGGCCCAAAACCTCGTTAAATGGTGTGAGAACAATAGTGTGACCATCCTTAATGCAAGGCACTTAAACAATTCAAATCCAAGCGTTTCCTCAGTGGAACAAATCTAACAAAATCACAATGGATCTTTATGTTTTTGAGAGAGAGACTGACTAGTCTTGATGCTGCAGATGAAAAACAGTCCTGCTCGTAAGGATAAAACAGCTAAATAACCCTATTGTTAAAGAGACAAACATTCTTTAATAAAATTATACTGCTTCAAAAATAAAATAATAAACTAAATACTGTTTCACGGCAGGTACATTTTCTCTGTTTACTTGCAATTTCAGGTGTGGCTAAAACACATATTTGTACTGTGCTTGGAAAATGTGACTGTGTGTGAGAAGAGAGAAAGAGAAAGATGTTTTAGTAGAAAGAGGGGGCGTGTTGTCTATTGTCAGTAGGAAGATGCAGGCATGCACTATATAAATCTGCTTTTGTTTAATGACCTCATGATGGAGTGTGTGACCTTGCCCCATCTCTGCCTGTGAAGTTTTTCAACACAGCACAGTATGTGAGAGCCGAGTGATGTGTGTGTGTGTGTGTGTGTGTGTGTGTGTGTGTGTGTGTGTGAACTGGGGGCAAGCAGTGTGTAATATATCTCTTCTTTAATAAGTGGGAGAGTCCTATTTCTCAAGATTCACTGACATAACCTGCCACACGCACTTTAAAAAAACACAGCCGCATCAAGAAGCCTGTGAAATGTTCCAAATCCGTGCCCTTGGTCATAGGGAATATTCACTGTCTCCCCAGAGGAAAGAACAGGCCACCTTACAACCCGCGCACACACTCACAGAAACCTAATAGGACCTCTTAAACACATGTTGAATCGTAAATAAATTAACACACACAAACGCACACAATATGCTCTGTAATAATATCTAGCATCACTGTCACTTATTAACACTTATACTAAGTGTACTCTAGGTTAGAGATTTTTCAAAACCCCCGAACCAAACTATTAAACCTCGACATGGAACTTGTCCTGTAAGGTTTGAGCTATTGACACAAATGATAAATAATGTAGCTTTTTGAGGAAAGGTCTGCAATTACTTTATTGATCAGTAGGAACATGTAATTTTTGCCAGACGGACAATAAAACAGGTGAATATATCTATTAGATTTACATTGAAGGTGAAGCGCAAACCATTTGTAGGAACCAGAATATCATAGGGTTGGGCGCTTTTTACTTGGGCCAGTAAGCAACAACCTAGAAACTACCCAGAACATCCTAGTAACCATCCAGCAATGCCTTAGCAACCACCCAAGCAACCACATAATGCACTAAAACCACTCAGAACACCTCATTAACCACCAGCATCACTCTAGAATCAAGGTGGTGAGTTTTGCACGAGCCAGCACCAGTCACTTTTTCTTCCAGATGTATAAAAATCTAGTTTTTATTTACTGTTGTCCATGGACTGGGAGGTTCCCTGCCCTGTCTACAGATTGTTCAGCCTGGTTAATCCAAACCAGCATTAAACTGGGAGCCATGAGCCCCTTATAACATACGAACAGATGTGTGTCACACTGGATTTGGGACAGAATATCCACTGGTCATTATGATTGAAGTTCCAAGCACAAAGAAGTGAGTATTAACCATGAAGATGTCAAAATGATAAAAATGGAAAAATGTGTGAAAAACCTAATAGACGTTACATGATTGAACAGTCCATTTACAGTAAGGACTTTAGGGAGCAGGCTGAGATGAGGCTGAAGAACTCTGATTTCCCTCTTGTCCTCTAAGACAGAGGAAGATAGGAAGTAAGAGGAATGACAGAAATGTCATAAAGTCCTGGGCTCTAACAGAAGCAATAAATCTATAGTGGGAGGTGAAGTTACACTGACACAGGTTTAATCACCCCTAATCACCAATATGGAACACTCTACTTAGGCAGCAGCTCTACACGCCACACAAATAGCACTCCGCACAGGAGACTCAACTCGCAATTGATTTCAATAGAGTTTGGTGTTAGCATGTTGCTAAGCTAATGCTGCAATAGTCTAATAAACATAAAAATATGTAGCATACAAACATATTTGGTAAAATAATACATTTGTAATTACTTTGTATTGAAAAGTACGGATTAGAAATTTAAGTATGAATGAAATATTTGTTTATTTATACTCAACAAGTCTCCCGCCTTGTCTAATATTTTGGATGTATTTTTTTCACTGCGCTTGTCATTAAGCATTGGATTGCATTCTCTGTGGATGCATGTGATGGATTCATGTGATGGTGGCTTAAAATTTAGGAAAAATTGGGGTAAATGAGAAAGCACAATTAAGACACTTTCTGGAACATCCTTCACTTTGGGATCGTGCATATGATGCTTTGAAATGCTGCCTCTGTAGACAGACCACAAGGAATACAGCAATAGCTTTCAGATGACCATATTAGTTATATTAAATGCATGCCTTGTTATTTCTTTTTTCTCTCTTTCCCTCTCTCTTTCTTTCTCTTTACACATGCACCTGCTAATGTTTTCTTTGCATCTCTGTGCTACATTGGCCCCTGACTGGTATTGTGTTGACAGATACACAGGTACTGGAATGACACTCCCACACAGTGAAAGAGGAGAAGTGCTGTCAAGTCTGCTGTCACGGACCGTCTACTGATACAAGGCCACCCTCGAACTCATTCTCTCTACTGGCTCCCTCCTGTTTTGCCCTCATTCTCATGTCTTTTCGCTGTCTGTCTCTCTCTCTTTGCAGTCTAGGCTTAATCTATGACTGATGCGTTGTCTGTGTGTGCACGCGTGCCTGTAGCCGGAGTTATTACAAATGGATACAAGATATCAGCCATCATGTGAAGGTTTATGTTAAATTGCAGTCATGATTCATGCATTTGCATGCTTTACTTATCATGTTCCCTCTCGCACTGCTGCTAGTATTTCCCTACAGGCAGTCAATGGGGGGGGGGGGATCAGGTATGTGTTGCCTGTCTCAGGTGATGCTGTTCAATACATGAAGGGGGGTCTGAGTGCATCTGAATACACACACTTATTCAACCTGGTGTTAGACTGTGATGAGGAGGAGGGTGGGGCCGGGCCGTGAGGACACATGGCCGCCCTGAATCAAGCTAATCAGCCGGGAGGGGGATAAAGACTAGCCAGAGGTGCCAGTTCGAGAGACAGAGAGAGACACACGCGCTGCATGTGTGTCTGTGTTCATGTTTGTTTTATGTTGTTTTAAGTTGAGTTTTACCATTAAAATTTATGTTTACAGTTCAGCTGGTTCCTGCCTCCTCCTTGCCCATCCTTTAACTATTACATAGACATAAGGCTATTCTCTACTTCATGAGGTGCCACCTGGGCCAACTTTTTTGAAGTTCTTCTATTATGTTCTTCTATTATGGGAGAAAAACAAAAACAAAATGTGAAAAACAAAATCTTTGAATGTAACAAAGATGTTATATTGATGCTGCAGTCCTCTTGTAGCCTTCTCACCAGTTCACATTAGTCAAATTGATTGTGAGTTCCACTAGTGGTTAATATTTCATACCCGACCTCCACCATAGATCTCACCTACACTCAAGAGCTGAAGTGAAGAATAAAATAAAGGGAATGTGTTTCACTTGCGGAGTGAAGCAAAATCAAAGAAGAAGAACCAGGAAAGGTGCAGCGAGCTGAAGGGATACACACCATAAGTACAGCTGGCACAGCTCAGCAAGAGAGAGGGAGAAAGAGGCAGGCACAGGACAATAGTTGCAGGCCTTCCTCCCTTTTCCCTATCTTTGTGATAGTGAGCACTCATCTCATTCATCCTCGCTCGGTCTCTTCCAGACTCTGACTCTGTAACCACATGTGAAAAATGACTCTCACGAATAAAGTGTTACAGAGCTGTTGTCAGCAGGAAACACCAGATTTTTTTCTGATGTACTACAAGAAACATTAGATTCAAATTGAAAGATTTTCTGAACAAAAAGTAAAGAGAAGTTTAAATTTACATTAGCACAAATAACCGTGCTTGTGGTCATTTAGTCTGCATTTCTCTGCAAGGCCTAATGCACAGATGCAATATTGAAATTATTATTATTTTTTTTTTTTTGTCCCATTAATTTTTATTCACTAATGACAAAACCATCTGTGTTTACCTTAATACCTTGTTTCTATCTTAATAATTCCATCTCATATGTGTTTTTGGCTGTATACACACATGTAACATGATCCAATCTGTGCCAGATATTGTTACAAAACATACTGGTTGACACGGTAAATGCGGCCTTAGAGCAGCTGTTCTGTACAGCAGACACTCACACAGACAGATCAGTTAGGATGGAAAAGGATTAACGGTTATGTGAATTATTGAAAAATTATGTCCGCCAGTACAAGGAGTAAGTGGTACAACAGATTCCTAAGAAAACTTGTCAGCACAGGAAAATGTGTGTATTTGTAACAATATATTCAAGAGGTGAAATGGGGACCTCAGTGTTGGCCAATAGGGCTAATAACAACACCCTAAAGTGAACCATCCATCTGTCCATTTTCTACAGCCATTTATCCTATGTAGGATCATGGGTAGGGCTGGAGCCCATCCCAGCTGTCTCAGGCCGAAGGTGGGGAAACACCCTTGACAAGAGGCCAGTCCATCACAGGACTAACACACATGGACAAACACATTCACACTCTCACCTACGGGCTATTTAGAGTCTCAAATTCACTTGACCTGCATGTCTTTGGACTGTGGGGGAAACCAGAGCACATGGTACATACTCCATACAGAAAAGCCCAGGTTGAGCCAGGACTCAAACGGTGGCCTTCTAATTGTGAGGCGGCAGTTCTACCTACTGAGCCACCATGCCACCCTCCAAAGTGAACCCTCTAAGGCAGTGTTTCCCCGGACAGCAAGGAAAGAACAATGCCATGGTTCTCCTATTAAAACATTTCCGGCGGCCTCGCAAGTGAAATTTAAGACTACTTTAATGGCTAATTTAATTTAATGATAATCTCGCATTCAGCGCTTTATACGTTCTAAAGGCTTCTCATCTGCAGAGCGATATTTTCATGGTGTGATAAAAAGCTTGTTTTTCCCGCGAGTGTAACAGAACAGCTTGAGTCAATGATCTGCTCTGCTCTAATCTACTGTACCTCTGTCATCTGCGTGTGCATCAACAGCCATTAGAATTAGAGAGATCGCAATGGAGGAAGTCAAACCTCTCAAACAGGCAGCCCCGACATTATAACAGCAATAAGGTGGAATAGAGCAACACTGCGCTATGCTCCAAAATAACGTTTTTTATTATTTATTTTACAGTATTAAGAGTAACTGTGATATTTTGACCAAAAATATTTTAGTTTCATATTAAATGATCTATTAGGTAGAATCTATACTATTTTTCAGAAACACTATAATCTATTATTGTTATTACTATTATTATTATTATTAGAAAGACTAGCTACATTAATGAGGAGCCATCATGGTCTTACCTTTGCTTATATATCATTGCATTGTAAATATAAGGGCAAGTACATAAAGGGCTTTAAAGTCTGGACCACCAAGACTAGATAAGGGGCTCATATAAATAAACACTAAGTGCAAATAGCTCATCTTGTTGGCAGAGGTTATTTACACCAACTCCACCCACCACCTCTCAGACCAAACTTAAGACAGCCCCACAACAGATTTATTTGGGGTCATCTGCTGATCAAATGAAGGAGGACATGTTTGAATTTTTCGGGTTTGGTTCGATTAAAACGAACTCTGGTGCGATTGCACTGTTAGTGTGGTTCGTTTGAACAAGTGTGAACGCTGCCATCCGAATCTTGGTGTGCACCAAACAAGCGGACCGAGACCCCCTGAATAGTGGGTCTCTGTCCACTTCCAAACGAACTCTGGTGCGGTTCGACTGATATATGAACACAGCATAGACCAAAGACGTCTAATCGGACCAATAACAGGAAGTAATACTGACTAATACTTCCCCCATCTCTTGCTGCTTTGCATTGGCTTGCTGCCATACTTTTTCCCATAGACTGATGGGACCGCTGGGAAATGTGGTCAGCATTCACAGCTCTGCTTGAGTCATTACTCTCCCCCCTCCCTCTCTCTCTGCCCTTCTCCTGCTCTCTCCCACACCTCGACGCCCCAAATGAAGATATTGACAGAGCAGGCTGGCTCTGGTTGGTTGCAGGCCAGACCGGGCTCAGCCTCAGTTGAGGAGAAAAACAGAGAGAGATACAGATGGAAAAAGAAATAGAGAGCAAGTGCTAGAAGGGACCGATAGGGCTAAACACTGTGACTCACAAACTACTGAAAGAGGCACAAAATCACAAAGGGTTTAATGATGTTTGTACACAAACGACTCGTCTTTCTCTTTTCCCCTGGTCCTTTTCACATCTTTTTCTTGTATTCTTTCAAACGAGTCTCTGCACATTCTCCTTACACTTTTCTATATGTGGGTAGTTGACAAAAGGCATGTCCATGATATAAGAGTATATACAGTATTTTTAGATTCTTGATAACTGATCAATTTCATCTAATTTTTTGCAGTTCGCTTCAGTAGTTCACATAGCAGTAATATTAAATATGGATGCTCCAATCGATCAGCCACAAATCGGTGTCGGACGATATTCACATCCTATGACTCGCATAAACCGATCGCTCATGTCGCAAAAGACAAGCAGCTCCTTTAAGACATCAGCAGCACAGTAATGGCATCACTGAGTGTGGGGACTACTGGCATAGTGTTGTAAAACAACAAACTTGATTCAGCGGTTAAGAATGATACATTGGGAGAGGTATGGCGAATCTGAAAAGTTTGTGCACTGTACTGTTAAAGTGGTGTTTCACATGCAACAAGGCAAAGGGATAACAGCACAAGCTGTGAAATGGCCCTTATTATCATTCATGGTGACAATAATAACACGAGTTACAAGATGTGGTGTAACACAAACATCTTTATTAAATATCTCCCAATTAAATGACATTAACAATTGTAGCACCTTTTCAGTCCAGAAACATGCACTCTTTCTCCGCTTTCCTGGCATCTCTTGCCCTCATGAGAGAGCACGTGTTCCCCTCATTAAAGTTCAAGCAGCAACAAGTTAAAAATGAACTATTCATACAATCATCCAACTAAATGAAAAGGCAGGGAAGGAATTTATAAATATAATAATTCTTTATACAATGTTAAGATACCATAATTTAATGTATTAAATATAATGCAAAAATAAAATATAAATAAAATAAGGAATAATAATAATTATATGAAATAATGACAATGAATCAATAACCAAAAATGTCACATTAAGTTTAACTGCACCTATGGCTTATCAGTTTGTCTTCAGTTTAACACTATCTATCTTAATATAGATTATATTTTGTTATTATTATTATTATGTTAATATTTTTTTGTCAGCAAAAACTAGGCAAACTGATATTACTGGGAAGAGGAAAATTAAATTAATAGTGACAGTGTGCAGAGAGCTTACATATAGCCATTATGACAGAGATCCTGATAAAAGGTGAAATGATTGGTATCGGGATCAGTATCGGCCGATCAGATGATAAGAAAATCGTTGATCGTATAGGCTGTAAAAATCCTGATTGGAGCACCCCTAATATTAAATAATTATATTAAACATACTGTATACTGTAATATAATATACATAATTGTAAATGTTGTGTGTTGGTGAAAGGCCATTCACTGAGTGGCATTCAGCACTGTGCATGTGTCTTTGTCTAATGGGCCTGTGACATGGTTTTCTGCATGTGTTATGAATTTCAAATACTGGCTGTCAAATGATAATCTCTCTGAAAGTTATTAGGCATGAATCAAAAACTTTAGGAGTGCGATTCTACATGTTGAAATCTCTGAAAATCTGTTTATTATAAATGTAAATATACAACACAAAACTCCCTCTAAAAAGCTCATTAGTGTGAAAGCTCAGCTTGTGGATTACAATGGCTGGCAGACTAAATCATTTTCAGAGAGAAAAAATCTGTGTAGAATGTTGATTTAATTCTCTGCTTTCCTCTTAATTCCCAGTTTGCATCTGAGATTAAGTTGAAGAAACTGGAATGTGGAAACCCTCCTTCCTCGCTTTACCTACCCACTGTTGTTCAGAAAACATCTACAGAAAACTCAACTAGAAAAGGCAGCCATTTTAAAGCTGCTGGTGTCATTTGTTTTATGTTAAAACAATTTATCCTATGACAGTTTAATGTGCAGAGACAACTACAAGCAAGCCATTTGTAGGTTGATTTCTTGAGCAACATGTCAACTTCTGCAGCAATCAATGGTGTGAGTTTGGGGCGAGACTACCTGTATTTTGAACAGTGGAAGACAGGGAGACTGTTTGGGAAGCCTGTTTGGAAATGCTAATAATTTAATGGCATAGAAAATACACACTGCTGTTCCGAATCAGAACAGAGTAATTAGAAGAACAGGCGATACATTTATGACCCTCAGAGGTGTAAATCCTTCCTCTAAAACCACCATTTGTAATAGTCAATTAAAAACATATTTACACTACTTCACTACAGTGTTTCCGTTTGTGCTTGTGAACTGGTTTCCTCGTTTCAGTGAGCACCTTCCACCATCACACACTCTGGCTGTCTTTTATGTAGATGACTTGTCTGAAAGACCATCTATTCTCTGTGATATCACAAAAGGTTAAACGCTCCAGAAGCACAGAGGATTCCTCCTGGGATCTTGCGGCAGTCTCCCATTATTTCTTTTTATATCATATTATCCCTGCTCTTTATATGAAACGGAGGAATGCACAGAGATGGACAGAGCTGTCAAACTTCTGTTTTGAAGTCTGAGCTGATGTTATCTCCCATGAAAGCTCTCTCCATTGCCTTATTATTACATGTTAGCACACATACCAAATGTTCTCACCCTATATAAACCCCTTAATAGAGTCTTGATGATTCTTTGTAATGGAAATTACAGTGGAAAGGGGTTGAGACCTTTTGACTTTCTCATGATTTGAAACAGAATGTTTGTGAAAACAGCATAAAATGCCATTATGTTGATGATGTCTTTATCAGATACATTTTCAGGAAGGAGAGAATGTTTCCAAATGATACATTTTTGGGATTGAGTGTATATGCATGTGTTTCTTTGTACTGTATGTGTGAGTGCAGTGCTAGGTTTTTAATGAAATACTGGTTTCTAAGGAAGTCTGTGGCTCTGTTCCAAAACCTAGTGAGCTAGACAGCATTTTAAGGCATCATAGGCATGCTCCTGATACGAAGCCTGTTCCAAAAGGTAGGCAGCAAATTACTTTTGTGTAGGCCTCAATAAAAATGGATGGGCCAAAGTTTCGCCCAAATTTCTTTTTACCAAACAGTAAAACAGTTCTTTCAGTTCATTCAAACAGTTCTTTCACACTCTCAGAAATCAGCATTTATGCATTTTAAAAACTATTTTTTAAATGTATATTTGAAGTCAAAGAATGATCTCTAATATTCTGGCTGGGCCTGGGTCTAATTGCATGGCTACGCCACTGCTTATAAGGTTACAGCATTGCATGTTTTCTTAATGGAGAAGGCAATAACAAAATGCAGTCAAAATAAATGCTGATTATAAATAAAATTATATTTCATTAAACACTAAAAAGCATTGATTAAAAGAGCTATGTCTAATTAAACATTGACTATTTTATGCTTATTATTGTATTGCATTGTCAAATCATTCTATTATGAGGTTCAGTTTAGGTTAGGATGCTGCCTCACAAGTATATGTGTGTGTGTGTGTGTGCGTGTGTGTGTTTGTGTGTGTGTGTGTGATTTTATCAGAACTGTGCAGCTGTGGTTGAATGAGTGAGCTGCAGGTAATCTGGTAGTGGACCGTGAGAACTGCCACAGAAGGGAGTTTAAGAAGAAATTAAGCTCAACACTGCTGATATGACTCTGTGGCGAGCTGATCATATGTAAGCATGCGTCGCCCCTAGCAACCAGCACCACGTGGGACTAAAACACAGCTGATCAGCCACACCAGCAAACAATCAGCCTCATCAGCAGAAGAGGATCTAAATACCAAGGCCAATCTAGACAGGTGAGTGACGACTCCAGGACACGACTGATATTTTCTTTCTGTTCTTCTTCACAGACACAGACTGAGCCTCGCCTGGTTGACTTTCACTGCTATCCCCGCTCACGCAGTAGTCGGATCCGCTCATCCCCGCATTCGGACCATTACCATCCACGAAGACAACATCGTCATTCATTTCTACATCCCCGCTCACAAACTCAGTCTACATGGCTTTCCCCTCATTCACTCTCTGTTGGCATTGTCTTCAATATAATGGCCCCTTTGGGGTAAATTCACATTACCTTGTGTGTTCACCTCATTCAAACCACCACAACACTTTCTACACCATAAACACCATGCAAAGAGACTATCAACCACCAGGCAACAGTGATTTCTTCAGAAGCTCTTCTTGTTTGTCCCTAAACACAAAGACAGGCAAACACACACATCTGTCAGTGATCTCTGGACCCAAGAAACACACACACCTGATGAGGGCATGATGTGCTACTATCAATCTAAATGATCACCGCACATCCTGAAAAATAATAACCTGGCTGACTCTGAGCCTATTCACACAGATGCCTACGTGAAAATTGTTTACAGTATTGCAAATTTACATTTTCATTCAATGCAGACACATTATTTCCTGTTAATCTATATTGCGGTATTTGGCTATATTAAAAGCCATGCCTGAAAGCATTCAGAAAGACAGTTTATCTGCAGGGCTGGACAATCTTGCGAGATAGCTGCCAAGATGAAAATATGTTTCTTCCAGGCATATGAATAAATAGTAGATTATTAAATGGTACAGTTCCTAAATAGACACAGATTTGTCAAGCATATCTCCCATTCCGATACAGAGAGACTTCTTAACAAAGCTTAGCAGAACTGAAACTAAAGCCGCAAATACACAGCACATTAAGGAAGGACTAAGCTTGGATATTTTCTGGGAGATTAAAGCACAGGCTATTCCAGCAGGGGGTCTAGGACTAAAGACCCTAATGACAGTTGGTGGTGGCTGGGATGTATCTGGTCGGCAATTCTCAATTTTTTTCTGCTTCTTCCAAAACATCATAGTAACATCAGAGCTTTCAGATGTTGCCCTGTCAAGCAATCAGCCCCAAACAGGATTTCCAGGGGTTTTATTAATAAAAAAAAAAAAAAGATTAGACACATGTGCCACACAGGAGGGATCCTTATGACATTTTCATTCATTTGAACATTTCACTTTCTTAATGCACATTCCTGATCTTATCGTGAACGATTCATCAATACACATTATTCCAAATTTAAAATAGCCTTTGTCACCTTTAATCAAAATGTAATAATTTGCTCTTCCTCTGAACTGACTTTTCTTTTTTAGCTGACATCACCTAGGCCATACAGGCTATTGGATAATGTTAACCAATATCTAAAAAGCTATTAAGGCATTGTTTTAGCAAATTTTCATTTAGGTCTGACTTCATTCTGCCAATGTTTCATGATCTGATCAATGGAAAAATCAAGTAATAATATCTTGTTTCACTCAGAAATACATTACAAGTAAAATGGGTTGCGAACAGGGTTTAACATTTAAGAGCCTTATGGGGACACCAGCACACCATCATCCCATGCTGGGCACCAGCACCCAACAAATAACATATGCTACAGGAAAGACTGACAACAGAAAACACCATTTTCTAACAAACCCACAGCCTCAATACAAGAGCAAAAGACACCATGCTGGTCTAAGAGAACAAAAGACCTAAGACTAGAATAGAGGAACATTACAGTTAAACAAAGGTCCCTGCAACTTTTTTCTTATCTTCTTCTTTTTTTCTCTCTTGTCATAGTTGGATTAGCAGGTTTATTAGTTTTACATGTGCAGCTCTGCCTGCTACACACAGTTGAGAGTGACAGTACTTCACATATCTCTGATAAATGACCAGCACAGAAAGAGAGAGAACCAACCAACTGCTATTTCTCTCATTATCTTTTCTGTTTATACAATCCCACATATTCCCAAACGTGGCGTTCCCACATGATCCTACCTTGTGGTTCTTGCCATAGCGGTAGATCATCCAGTCCTCTCCATTAGTGCTAACCTCCAGCTTAAAGGTGGTGACGAAGTAGGACTTGTGTGTCTCCTTGGAGACAGCGCCCTGAGTGGCGATGCCCGTCAGGACCTTCAGGAAATGCAGGTCCACCTGAGGATGAAGAGGAGAGAGGGATAAGAAAGGAGGAGGGGAAAGAGAGATCTTAGATAAACAAGATCAGACAAAAAAGTGGAAAAGCAACAACAAAAAACTGACTTTTAAATTTTTTATAAGACATGACTGAGGTGTGACTGTGCAAGGTATACATTTTATTAGTTTGTATGTTCCCTGGGAACTGAACCTAGGACTTTGGCATTGCTAGCACTATTCTCTACCAAACAAGCTACAGAAGCCAGTTGCTAATACTGTATGCGTTTGCTAAGGTGCTAAGGTAAATGTGTCTCTATAGGTGGTTTCTAGGGTTTTCTGGGTTGTTTCCTACAGCCCTAGGTCAAAAGACAGGGCTCCAGACTAAAAAAATGACTTAGGAGACATTGGCTGAAATATTAAGGAGCCAAATGGCTGTTTTTAGTCACCAAATCACGGAATTGCTCGATTTAGATTGTTGTTCAGAAACAAGATAGAAAGCCAAAGGAAAGGAAGACAGCTTGATAGCCCTTTAATCAGAGGTTTAATAAACATTATTTATAGTTGAGAAGATAAATTTGCATTACCTTTTGTCTCATAAATGTTCACACCCCTTTCATAATTTATATAAATGTAAGAGATAAAATATTGTTTTTTATTTAGTACTGCTCTTCAGAATCTACATTACAGATATTTACATATAGTATGCATATAGTAGTCTTCTTGAGCATCAGTGAATGTTTGCACCTTGTGTAATAGTTTTTTACAAGTCAAAATCTTGATTATATATATATATATATATATATATATATATATATATATATATATATATATATAATGTAAATTGTTTTAAAATATTGCCTTAGTCTTTCTTTACTGTTACCGGATGGACCAGACACAGAGACTACAAGAGTGCAAGTTAAATGAAATCCCAGATGCAGTTTATGGTGCTACTCCAATCCCAATCAATAATTACCAGAAGAATAAACGTGAATGAAAAAAAGTGGTACACAATACGAGACTTTTAATTATAAAGAAGCCCGAAATACACATGAGACTCTTATTTTGAAATGTCTGGGCTCCCAGTTGTAAGCTCACTGATGGCTGATTCGCTGAGAAAGTGAATCTGATTCAAACTGCTAACCTGAGCTCCTGAGTCCAAACCCTCAGTTCTTTTCAGGTAATTCATGAAAAAGAGTCTTTTGTTCACGACTTTCTCGCGCTAGGTTTGTTGTTGCGTGCGGTGCAGCGAGCTCATCATCACAACCGAACAGGTGAAAAGCGGCGAGACACACTGGTGCATGCTCTAAAGCAGAGCTGGATTGGTAATCTGGCATACCGGTCATTTTCCTGGTGGGCCGACGCACTTTGGTGCCGATCAGTGGAGGACTGGCCATCGGGAGAACCGGGCGGGACGGTGGGCTGGCCGCGAATGCATAATGGGCCACAAAATGGTGCTACGATATGCTGAAGGGGGCAGCGATATGCAGAAAAGGACAGCAAACCCCCCCACACACACATCAACTACTTTTGGGCCAGCTGCTATGTAAAATCCCCGGCCGATTTCTCCATTTTAGTCGCAGTCTGGAGCACTGAAAAGAGCATATCCACAAGTCTCTGTTGCTATATATGACTCAGGTCCCTCCATAAATGTAAGTGTATGGGATTTTTCGGGCTTTTTTATCGTCCAATCACTTTCCTTAACAAGCCACATGACATGGGTCATCATTTATTTTCATAACACAAATGGTAAGGGATGTACTACATGCCGAGATTTAATACTTAGGGTTAGGGGTTTGTTCAAAGCCCTTAGCACCACTACAAATAGGATATTGCGAGAGTGATGGGAGAGAGAACTGAGAGGAAGAAGAAGGAGGAATGTGCAAGAGAGAGGAGCTGAAAGATGGATAGAGATGTGGGAATATGAGTCTCACCCTCCCTGCAGATCAGCAAAGGTGTTATCAGAGACTTAAGATCAATCACCTCAGCTCTGATCGATACTAACTCTCCCTCTCTGCACACAGATTATCACCCGTGCTTACTCTCTTACCCCCCCCCCACCGATGATGATGATGATGATGATTACAGTACGAGAGCTGCCTCTCTGCTGCTCCGCCTCGACCGCAGCAAGGTCTTTAATCAGGCATGCAGCACCAGTCCTTGTGGAGGGCTGTTACCCATGATCCTTGGCTCTCTACCGCTCAGCAGGATGTCATCCGAACATGAGCGGGAAAACTGCAGCATTTGTTATCTGTCAGAGAGACAGGTGTGGCTTTCACACACAGATACAAGCACGCACACACGCACTACCTTCTGTAAAGCTGCTTAGGGCCAAAGAGAAACACACCTAGACAAAAAATCAATAGAACCCAGGACTGCTGCTAACTATTTATTCCTAGAAAAGGACCCTCATCAATCAAATGGCTGTTACCATCAGTGCGGGCTGTGCGTCATCAGCTCCTGTGCCCAGAGAAGAGAGAGAGAGAGAGAGAAAGAGAGATGCAGCCCACCACATTTGCGATGGAAGTGTGGAATACATCAGTCCCTGATGAATTGTTATAAACAGAGAGGGGGAGAAACAGCGAGAAAGACAATGGCTGAATTAATGGGAAAAGAAGAGCACACACAAGAAGATCTTATTTAATGTTATAGGAATATTACGAGTATAAATAAGGCTGCACTCTAATCTAGCATTTGTATAGTAGTATAATGTTGATTACTATATAAAATTATTTCAACTCGTCTCTCAGTTAAAAAATAATAATACAAATTGCAGTTACAATAATGCACTTACAATGGAAATAAATGGGGCAATTGTTCCAGAGTTTAAAAGCAGAAATGTTAAGCTTGTATTGTTTGTTAAAGCGTTTGCATGATTTATAAATGATTTAAAAACCTATTTATTTATTTATTTGGATTTTGTCCCCTTTTCTCCCCAATTTGGCATGCCCAATTCCCAATGCACTCTAGGTCCTCGTAGTGACTCAATCCAGGTGGCGGAGGACGAATCTCAGTTGCCTCCGTGTCTGAGACAGTCATTCCACGCATCTTATCACGTAGCTTGTTTGAGCGCATCACCGCGGAGACCTAGAGTGTGTGGAGGCTCCCGCTATTCTCCGCGGCATCCATGCACAACTCACCAAGCGCCACTTTACCACATTATAGTGACCACGAGGAGGTTAACCCAACATGACTCTACCCACCCTAGCAACCAGGCCAATTGGTTGCTTAGGAAGCCTGACTGGAGTCACTCAGCACGCCCTGGATTCGAACTTGCGACTCCAGGTGTGGTAGTCAGTGTCTTTACTTGCTGAGCTACCCAGGCCCCCCAAAAACCTATTTATTAATGGGACTGTATAGTTGTCTAAAGCATCTTTTCTAGGTGGATGAACTTCTTGTTATGTGTTCTGATATCCTTAAGCATACTATGCAGAATTACAGGATTTACATGGTCATAACATGAGTTGAAATATTGGTTATAACTTTACACAGACAAGGACAGTAAGCAATTTTATCACACAATTTTTATACCAACACGTATGATGTTTGAGTCTTGTGGCTTTCAAAACAACGTGTATTTTAACATGACCATGCGAAAGAGACTGAAACTGATCCCGCAAATTCACTCTTTCTCGCTGACATACTGGGTGTCTTATGTGCATTTGCCGCAATTTCACAATCCAATTATGAATCGAGATGTATCAAATCATGCCATATGATTCTCAGTGTGTATAATATTATGTGGATATCAACTACAACAAACTCTGTCCTTACACACACACAGAGCAGAGGTGTCTGGTAAAAAGTATGGTCCTCGGGCATGTTGGCATTTACGACAGCTGTTTGTCAAGATGGATGTCTGGGCTGTGGACCCTGAGAGTGAGGGACTATTGTCAGGTGTTAACACAACACAACGGCTGTGAGTTCTACCAGAAGTCCACAATTCAGCAACATCCTGACACAAATACGACAAACCAATAAAAGTAATCCCAAAAGTAATGTGTGTCATTCCAAAGCCGTGGTCTGGCACCTAATCTGAGTGACTCAGAATATTAATTTTGAAGTCTGTCTTTCCAATTTCTTGAGATTTCGAAACACAGAATTTCATGCCTTTTAAAATTTTAGCCAAAATATATTAAAAGGGGAACGAAGAGACAGCTCATGAAGCTACAAGCACAAAACATGGTCTATGCAAGTATGCAAACGCACCCGCTTCAAGCTACTCCAAGCTTGATTTTGCTTTCTGACACAACACAAGAACACATAGCTATAGTGAACATTAGCATAAACCATCTGCTTATACAGCTAGTTTTCTCTTCAGGTCAAATACTGTTGCAGCGGATCAACGGTTTCAAAACAATCCTGATGAAGAAGTTCATTAAAGTTTATATGTTTAAAGCTAGCTACCTGAATAATAACACTACCGGTTTGATGGCAGACATTTGAAGGTAACTTTATTGTCCCGTTGAGTTGTAAGATTTGTTCCCTCCACAGTAATGCAAGAGCCCATGTTAAGTATGTTTAAGGGGCCGCACACAAGCAACGCACTAACCAAGCATTCGCGTCTATGTTTGCATACTTATGTAAAGCCTTCTGCATGAATATTACAATGGCCATCATTGTTGTGGACATAATAAAGATTAAATATGCCAGAAAAGGAGATGGAAATGAGCAAGTAAGAGACGTATAGAGAAAGAGAACCATGCCTGGATGTATTCCTTGTTGCTGTCCTCATTGGGCGTCCATGCGTTGTCCTCAAAGTTAAGGCGAGCCTGTCTTGGAGACCAATGGCCGTCATAGAAGGTTGAAGATGCAGCGATCTGGTCATCACTGATCTTGCCTGACTCCATGCCAAGAGCACTACTGCAGTGGAAGTCTGAGAAACACACAGAAAGATTTCTCTGAATTTAGATTTGAAAGAACAAAGAGATGCAGGTAAATAGCACGACAGCGTGGGGGCAAGTAAAAAGAAAGAAAGAACACTTACTGTCATTGACCTCCTTGAGTGTCATGTTGTAGCGGGCCGAGAAGCCATCTTTGGCCACGGCCATGTCTGTGTGAAAGGATAGAGAGAGGATACCTGTAGATGATTGTATTTCAGCAGGGATTTTGGTACCGCAATGCCGTCCAATTAAAGGGCCAACTGCAAAACACAGAAATGGAAAAATAACAATTGAATCAAGACCAAAAAAAAAAAAAAAAAGAAAACATTTAACTAGCTTCAAATCAACCAAACACCTGTTCATTCTCTCTGTCTACCATTATGGTATTAAAATAATAATAAAACTGGAAACAGAACAGCAAAGTCTGGCTTTAATATATGAAAACCCTAACTGACAAATGTAAGCTCTGATTGGGCATCCAGAGGGACTCAGAGCTATATGCAGAGCTGTGTGTACCAAAGATCAGTAAAGCTGTCCACAAAAGGGATGTGGGAAAATGTTTTCATAGTGCTGGGATGTGAACTGGTCTCATTTCTTCATCTTGCTCCAGCTGGCCACCCTGAAGATTAGAATGCTTATAGTCCATATGTGTCTGTATAGTCAACCTATACAACACTGCTTCTTTGAATCCCGGGATGTTTGTGTGTCAACAGATGTACTTGATTTAGTTTTTCCATGCTCTAATGCTGTAGAGAGGGTGCTGTCTCACAGCAATGAATCCATCCTCCACCCTTATACACACAAACACAGTCTTGGATGGGTGAAATAACCTTGTATCAATCACACACATTGATTTTCTTCTTTTTTGGAGAGGAAATGGCTTTAATACAGCATGAGCTCTTGAACATGTAGGTTGAAATGACTCTTTCTCTCCTTTGATGGTGTTGAGCACCAGAAAAACATTTCCAGGTCACATGTCACCCCAAAAAAAAAAGTATTTTATTTTATTTTTTTAATAAATTATTTTACATTTTTCATCTTACATTTTACATTTTAGATGAGAAATATTAATTACTGTAAAATGTTAGGCTGTATTACAGCTATAAGAATAAGTTTTTGTTTTTTGTTCAACCTAGTCCAGATGGTTGATCAGTTGGTCTACCAGCTTGTAAACCTGGTTTTGACCTAGTAAACCATCATAGTCAATCTAGTTTGGGCTAGCAGACCAACCTAAAAATACCTAAAAATCTTTCTAATAACAGCTTGACCACCTTAACTAGTATGACATGGTTTTTCACCAGGGTGATCCTTCAGTGTACTGGTGTCTTTGAGTGTCTACGGTTCTTGTTATCTGATTATACTGTATGTTCATGTGCAGTGATAAAATATGAATCCCTAACCAGACTCACAAAGAGAGTGTGTGAGTGTGTGTGTGTGTGTGTGTGGGGTGGGGAGGGGGGTGCAGTATTAATAAGACAGCTGGGAGAAAACGAGTATTCCCCACCACTCTATTCCAGACATGGATTAAATCTTATTGCACTGTTATTCACACCCCATTTTCCCTTTACTGGAAAATCAAGGTTACCATGGCTGCTGTTACCCCCCATCCTTCCTCTCCTTTACCCCACTGTGTGGGAGAATATGGGTGCCGTGGCTTTTTGGCCCGCTTGCAGTAGATAAGGCAAAGCAAAGCCCTGGGCTCCGCTTTCATCTGCCAACACTCTGCACTAAAATAGCTCCAACAGCAGCCTCAGTAACAGCACAACAGCAATGCGTCTGAGCTTTATACTGGTGGAGCTGCTAGAACAGCGTGCAACGGACTGGCTTGTGCGTGTCATAGGGGTAAGAGTGAACAGCTGTATAGACTGGTGGATAAACTATCCAGATGGTTCAGGCAGAGTCCCATAGTGTGATTGTGAATGGTATGAGGATTTGAAATCATTAAGTGACCAAATTATGTATGGCAGACATGCGACATACTGATCTCAAAGCAGACAATGAGGTCAGAGGGAAATGGGAAACACAATCCTCTTAAAGTCACGGGTGTTCTGGACTTGGAATACTGCAGTCCTAATCCGAATTCTACTATAAATCCACACAAAATTCTTCGGGATTACGGGCATCTAGACTCACCCTGTGGGAGGCCGTCCCACACCACCAGCCAGTCATACTTGCACTCGCCCTCCGACCCCTGCAAGGGGTCATTTTCCAGGTCGAAGGTCAGGAAGGTGAGGGTGACATCCATGTTAGGAGGAACGATGATGATGAAGGTGCACTCTAGATTGTGGGGGTATTTGTCAGGGAAGCCGGGTGACTCGATTACGCCTGATGAACTGGTGAAGTTTCGGGAACAGTCAGAGCCTGAGGAGAGACAAATGAGCACAAAACATGAAGACAGCAGCTAAAAAAACACTCTTAGAGTATACCTGAACTATGGCTCCCAAAAGTATTCGGACCCTTAAGACACACTTAAAAATGTATAAATGTCTTTGTATTTCATAACAAAATTATATATATATATATATATATATATATATATATATATATATATATATATATATAATGGTATATAAGTGAAGTTAGTTCTGCGAAAAGCTTTAGCATAATTTGTTTGCAGATCCAAATTAGTTTGGTATTTTGTTATATATGCAATGAAATTCATACATTTTTAAATGTTACTTCAGTGTACAAATACATTTTGGGAGCCACCGTATGTGCAAGATATTCAGTTTCATATGAGACAGTTTTTATTTTTTATTTTTTTTGTATTAACCAAAATGTCAGAGAGTGGACTTGTTGGAGCGGTGGCAAAGAACATTACTTGCTCTACAATTTTCTCTTATCATTTGCAGACAGAGAGAGAGAGAGAGAAGAGAGAGAGAGAGAGAGAGAGAGAGAGAGAGAGAGAGAGAGAGAGAGAGAGAGAGAGTGAGAGAGAGATACACACACTCGTATCTCTCACTTTAGCTCTCTGAGAAAAACATATTGATGTGAGTAAAAATGAGAACATTCATCAAAGTGAAGCTTTAAATCTTTACAGAAAAATCCTTCATCTGCAAAAGTGCTGAATTAGAGTGATTTCCCATCCCTGGAGCTGCTGTCAATATTCATTTACTGCAGGACTCTGAAGCAGCACTCACTCATACGAAATGCTTGTGTATGAGAGTCTAATGAAGGAGGAGTGATTTCTGTTACAGAGACATAACTGTAGTAGTGCTCAGTGCAGAACTGAGCAAGCTAAGGTATCATGTAAGGGCATAACGGTGCATGATATGCATTCACGTATCAAGGTTTTACTGTGTGGTGGCTCCAGGAGCTACCACACAGGAAAACTTTATGCCAGAGCCGTAAATACTAAAGACATTGACGGCGACAATATTCAGATATCATTTCCCCAGTATACAGAATAATGGTTGACTTACATGGGCTTTTCAATAGTTGATTTTTAAAGGAATATTCCGGGTTCAAATCAAGTTCAGCTCAATCGACAGCATTTGTGACAAAATGTAGATAACCACAAAAAATAATTTTGACTTGTCCCTCCTTTTCTTTAAAAAAAAGAATCTGGGTTACAGTGAGGCACTTACAATGGAAGTGAATGGGGGCCAATTAAAGGAGGGCTCAAAAGCTTACACACTTCTGCTTATTAATTCTTCTATTAAAACTTGTGTATTATCTGAGCTGTAAAGTTGTTTAAATCATAGTTTTTATGGCTTAAAAACTAGTTTAAAAATCATAGTTTTAGGGTTTATGGGTTTATAATGCTATATTGTTATGACAACAAATTGTACAATTCTATATAACTTCAAACAGAAAAGGTTAGTAACCAATTTTATCACACAAAAAATCATGTTAACACACATTGTAAGTGCCTCACTGTAACCCAGATTTTTGCTTTTTTTAAAGAAAAGGAAGGACAGGTTAAAATAAATGTTTCTGCTAATCAATATTTTGCCACAGATGCTGTCGATTGAGCTTAACTTGCAATGAACCTGGAACATTCCTTTAATTCATTTTATTATTTCAGAATCCCCCCAAATCCTGGATATGTGGTTACAGCCTGTGTACAAGCATATTCGCAAGTCCAGCCTTTAAAACATGCATGGCAAGATTTCAGAATGAAAAGAATAATCTTTATGAAGATTATTTCTTCGCACGGAGTCTGAAATATTTTACTGCAATCATTTTTTGTTTTTAATTCAGAAGCTAGGTGAATTTGTTTGAAACCCCAACCACTTTAATTGTAAGAAAATGAGCAGCCTGTACATTCTGCTAAAGATCTCCTTCTGTGTTCAACAGTAGAAAGAAAGTTGTATAGGTTTTGAATGGCATGAGAGTAATTACAAACGAAAGAAATAAATAAAAAATAATCATTTTTGGCTGAAAAAACAAACAAACTATTCTTTTAAGGCTGTGTAGTAAACCTGTGCGGTTTTATGCTGGAGGTAACCCTCTGCTGGCCAGTACTAGGCTTTTTATCACAAGTGTTATTGTTTTGTATGCTAACACATGCACAGTCATGCTTCACCTTCAGCCAACACACGTCCTACATGCCAAGTCACCAGCAGCCTTTAACACGATGCACATCATGTTACCGTGTAATGCCATTTCTTCTGAGAGATGCAAATCACTGTGCTCATACTAATGCACAGAAGGACACACACTCCTCAAGACACACACATTCAGTGTGCAAGAAAAATTCCACAGTATACTTACAATCTCATATCTGTTAGAAGCACAGTAAGTGCCACTAAAATTAGTTATAAAAGAATAGTACCAAAGATACACGCATCCCATTGAGGCAGAGATACAAAAAAGAGAGTAACAGATTGGCAAGAGCGATAGAAAGAGAGAGATATATAGTTTGAGAAGATGTTGACAGGGGTTTAGAATAGGAGGTGGGCTCAGAGAGGGAGCAAACTATTGAAGGATCTAAGAACCAACGCTCAGTGATCTGTGGCTCTTAACTCTTCAGTAGCTCAAACACTTGCATGAGCCAAGCAGTTGCATGGGAACTCAGCGTGTAACCACACAGATGGGGAGTGACAACTGTGTATCATGAGTACATACGTCCTCAAATCACCTATACACACTCTCTATCTCCCAATAAAGCATTTACACACGTTTATGCCCTAACACTAACAGTGCTCTACATCCATGGCAGCAAGATCCCTAAATTAATCTTCCCCATTCCAAAATTAACAGAGCTCTATTTAAAATTCGAGAGTCGCAGACAGAGCAGTGTAGTGTCTGAGGCCTTAATCATGGATCACTGACCCCACAGTGAAGGTTTGGGGCCTGACCTCGACACTCATGATGCACACAATCACACACAAACACACTTACCCTCGCAAGGGCTCTCAGTGTGGATAGCACACAGGAAATCTGGCCATGTCTGGCACCCTGGCATTTGAGAGACGGGTCCCAGAGAGATATCAGGCCCCGGTTAATGTTACACTTACAGCTCTCTACTCGACTAATACTGCACACTACAACTTTTCAAGGCCTTTGTGTGTCTGTGTGTGTGTGTGTGGGACTCACAGTCTAGGCCAAACGGTCATGCATATACACCAGCACCTGCTTGCATCTGTCACATGTTTGAATGCTATTTCCCTCATACTGTACAGATGCATTCCTTTCTTATTAATGCTTTCTCCCGTCCGCAGTGATCAGCGGTATAAATAACTCATTACATATGCTTGTGTGGGTGAAATACAGCTCTAAAACAATTCCCAACTTGCTTTACATAACACAATGGTGAGGACTGATCCAGAGTCTAGTTTTCGACCAAACCGACAACCCAAAAATCCACTCAAATGCTAAAAAATTAGTAGCTATAAAAGAACCTCGAAAACAAACTTGTTTTGAGAACAATTTAGGGTTATCTCACCAAAAGTTCTAATCTAAAGCCTTTCTAGTCACCAGAGCATGTGAGCGAAGCGGAGCGGTGTGACACTCCGCTCAAAAACCCACTCTATGCATGTGCGCTCCGCTCAGCCGCTCACACTCACCGGTAAAAAAGCGTTCGCTCAAATCCCGCTCCGACATTAAATTTCTCTGTAGTATACTTGGTTACAAGCACGTACACAGGGGATAGCTACAGTGGCCCAAGCAACTGCCCCTTTGCCCACATGGGCTGAGGTGCCCCTCTGGGTGAAATATAGACTATACTGTAGGCCAACATTTATTAAATTATCAAATGATTAGTAATGTGCACATCTAAAATTATGTTATTGTATTGTTGTGTTTTAGTATATAAAATCTCATTGTTTATTTTGGACTGGTTTACAACGGCTGTTAGATAATCGGGTCTACCAGACCATCGTTATCATTTGTAATCAGTCAAATATTTCTCTGTTTGCACATATGTCACTGAACATCTTCAATTAATGCCTTAAAAAATGTCAGTTCTAAATGACCTTTATTTACTTTAAACAAGAAGGAAACATATTGCAGGTAAAAGTGAAATTCATAATTGTTCTTCAGTTGTCTCCATGGAATGATTATAGATTTGATACATTAATAGGTTTCTGATTTAATGCTATCAGACTTTAGGTCTGTAAATTAAAATGAGCAATTTCTCTTCCTACACTGCCTTCGTTTAAGAAAAGTTTTTTTCTAATGTATAGTCATTTATAGCTTTTTTCTTTGCACATAAATGCAGCAAGTGATGTCGAAGATGTTATCTGCAACCACTAATCTAGAATAATTTTTTTTACATTTCACTTATTGTTAAGGTGGATTTGGCTTTGGGAAACTGACCAGCAGTTATGTGCCACTTTATCCCAAAGCAGAAATCGAAAGCAACAGGCGGTCGATTAAGTGAGATAATTCCGCTATGAAATTCCCTGCGAGAGCAGAAATCTTTACCAATCAAATGCTCAGTTGTACAATAGAGGCATGAAAGCAGAATGCTGCGCCTGCAAATTAGGACACACTAATCTGCAAGATCATACATGTTTATTGGTTTTGATGCAGGGCTTTTTTGTGTATGTTCGCCGGGATTCAAGGAAAAATGCTTTGCCAATATACATTATTATTAAGCTTACATATTTAATTGAGGGTGCTCTAATGTTCGCAACCCTGCAGAACCGGGCCTGCATCTAGCTGGCAGATGCACTGACATGATGGCAAAACAACAAGATACCTTACTTATCTATTAATTTATTATCGAACAGTAGTGTAGTCTACTAGCTCACCTTTTGCTGCACAACCATCGCGTAACACATCCTCGTGCTCTCTGGCAATGTGACATGTACGACTCCAAAAGGAATATTTGCTAATTCTCAAGGTCTCTCCACACTCCTTTTCAATTTCCTCGTTCTTAATTTTGATTTATACTTTGCATTTATTTAGGTTATAAGGTTTGCAAATTCACTAAAACAATGTTAGAGCTCCATAACATCCATTATTGGTTATTTAGCAGATTCCAAAACCAGCATATCACGAAGCGCATTCTGGGTTGAGCGAGCGGCACTGAGCGGCCTGAGCGAGTGGAGTGGAGACTTCAAAAAGGCGCTCACCGCTCAGGTGAAATTATCACCGCTCCACTCCGCTCACATGCTCTGCTAGTCACTGCCATGTATGCATTACATCTTCCCACAGAAATTAAGTATGATACAATACAAAGCGTTACAAAACCAATGATGAAACCAAATTCTATTGTCCAGAGCTTGCTCTTTCATAGCTCAGGTTTCATTTAAGTATATTTCTTTGAGATGTTTCACTTTAAATTTCTTAGGCAATGTAAAAAATAGATAATTGTTGACAAACAGTAAGAGTATAGAACTTAAATTGATGTGGATAGCATAGCTCAGATAATTTTGGAATAATCTGATGAGAATTTCATACTGAATTTCATACTGAAATCTCAGACTTTCGATTGCAAACTTTGGTTTCTTGACAAATCTGAGCACTGTTTGTGACATTTTCGACACATATGAGATTAATGGGGTCTTTTTCTTAGGAGAAAAATCTGAAAAGCAGACTTCAGATAAGACTTACAGTAAATTAAACCAAAAGTCTCCATTTGCTCTCCATTCAGTCTCATTACTGTCTATAAGAAACTTTTGAGACATACAGATTTTAGACCCAGTTTATATTAGGTGTCTTTAACAGTATGAAAAATGCTAATAAAAACAAATAGGAGTAATTTGTAAATTATATTCACCCTTTGCTGTATCGAAAGCACACAACTACACATATTTTGATGTTTTACCTTGTGAATTTTATTGGGTTTTTGTTTCTAAATGTACAGTAATTTCAAATCTGATGATTTCAACATGCTCCAAAAAAGTTGAGACAGGGGCAGTTTAAGACTAATAACAATTTGACGAGTTGAAATAACAAGGCGATGTGAAACAGGAGATGTTAAACAGGTGAGGCAATTGTGTCATAATACTGTATACTGTATAATGAGCCTCCAAAACAGCCTAGTCCTTCAAGAGCAAGGATCGTTCAAGACTTGTCAATTTGCCAACAGATGCTTCAGCAAATAATCCAAGCACATTGAGAACAATGTTCCCCAAAGACAAATTGGAAGGATTTGGGGCATTTCACCCTCTACAGTGCACAATATAGTTAAAAGATTCAAGGAATCTGGTCAAATCTCGGTGCGTAAAGGGCAAGACGAAAACCACTTCTGAATGCACATGATCTCTGATCCCTCAGACGTCACTGTATTAAAAAATGTAATTCATCTGTAATGGATATCATGAACATGGGCTTGGGATAACTTTAGTAAACCTCTGTTAGTCAACACCACTCGTCGCTGCGTCCACAGATGCAAGTTAAGACTTTACTATGCGAAGCAGAAGCCCTACATCAACCCTGTCCAGAAGAGCTGCCAACTTCTCCAGGCTCGGTCTCATGTTAGATGGAAAGTAGAACAGTGGAACTGTGTTTTTTTGTCCAAAGAGTCAAAATGTTTCTGAAAAACACAGCCGTCGTGTTATCCGGGCCAAAGAGGAAAAGCACCATCCAAGCTGTTATTAGCATCAGGTCCAAAAGCCAGTGTCTGTATGGGCCAAGGGTGTGTCAGTACCCATGGCATGGGTAACTTGCACATCTGTGAGAACACTATGAATGCAGACAGACTTGTACAAATTTTGGAGCAACATATACTGCCATCCAGCACAGTCTTTTCCAGGAACATCCCAGAATTGTCAGCAGGACAACTTCAAACCACATACTGCCCGGATTATAAGTGCATGGCTGTGTAAGCAGAGAGTGTGGATGCTAGATTGGCCTCCCTGCAGTCCTGACCTGTCTCCAATTGAGAATGTGTTGCGCATTATTCAGCACACCATCCAGCAATGAAGACCCAGTAAAATTGTGCAGCTAAAGAACTACATAATGGATGAATGGGGGAAAATTCAACTTTCTAAACTTAAAAAACTGTCTTCAGTGCCCAAATGCTTAATAAGTGTTATTAGAAGAAATGGTGATGTTTTACAGTGGTAAACACTCGACAGTCCCAACGTTTTTGGAGCATGTTGCAATCATCTGATTTGAAATTACTGTACATTTTCAAAAAAAAACAAAATTCACAAGGTAAAACATAAATGATGTGTAGCTGTGGTGCTTTCAACATAGCAAAGGGTGAATATAATTTACAAATCACTCCTTCTTGTTTTTATTAGCATTTTTCATATTGTCCCAACTATTTTGGAACTAAGGGGTTGTACATTACTGGGTCAGATCTGCTGTCAGACACCCTTTACCCTGCAGTGGTGATATTCTGCTTCATTATGGCCTGTTTCTCAGACAGGCAGTGCGTGAGTATAGCTAAGCGTGTATGCGTGCTTATGAGACCCTGCCAGTCACGCGCTGACCTTCATTCTCATGCCATCTCAGACAGGCAGAGAGTAGGCCAGAACCCCGCTGAGCCACTACTGTACTGGACTACAGTGAGCATGCATGAGTGACCCAGCGCCATCAGCCTTTTTGTTCTATCTCATTAATTCATGTTTGTGAGCATGGTAAAAACAGCCAGCACGCAGAAGGTCGGGGGAACTCTCCCCCACCCCTCTTCCAGCAGGGGAAAGCCACGGCTGGTCTGTGTGTTGGAGGCTAAGCGCCGGGATTGGCGAGTGTTGCGGGGTTTGTCTGTGGCCAGAGGGGAAATGGGGGTTAATAAGGAGCGTTGCTGGGTAGAATAGGAATGTTTGTCATGGATGAGTGAATTGTTTTTGTGTGTGAGAGATTATTGTTGTGACTGTGGGAGGTGTGCTGGCATGATTCATGTCTATGTCATACACATGAGTAATAATGCAGATGTTGGTCTGTGTGAGGAGTTTTGGCATAGTATCAGTGTGTCCATATGGCCTCGAAATGTTTGAGTGTGTATGTGTGGGGATTCCTGGCTTCAAGAATGTAGCTTGAACTTCAGTGAACTTTATTATTATGTCAATATTTGATATTAGTTGTAATGTTTATGTTAAAGACAAATTCTACACTGCACAGTAGGATTTTTTGGATCTGTAGTGTTTCCAGATGTAAAAATTATTGTATTACTGTAATGGGAATCTAATGAGAATCACCATTAAGAATAATGGGAATTACAAAAAACAAACAAACAAACAAAAAAATTCCAGTAAACAAATCCCAATAAAACGTCCAGATGCATTACAAGTAATGAGAATTTGGGAGGTAAATGTACTTAATTGTGATGAAAATGTCACAATGCAAAAATTTCTAATGGTCCTATAATTGGCCTCATTTTCTAATATATTAATTTTCTTTATAAATATAAGAATACAATATATCTTATATTTATCTTAAATGCAGTATAAATGTAAATATTAACTTAAATATAAAACAAATTTTATTAAGTTTTTGTGATATTCACCCCTTAATTTGCCCCACAGATTGATATTTCAAACAGCAGAATCTCATCACAACAAAATGTTGTTGTTATTTGATTGGTGAACATACAAGGGCATCAAAACTTCTCGAGGGCAGTATCTCCATCCATTAGACACTATTAATTGATAGTACATGGGATGCAGGCATCACTATGGCTGTAGGGCAGTTGTTTTGTGATCTTTCATTGGCTGTTACTCTACTAGACCTCTACTGATGAAGATCTGATTGGCTGAGATATTTCATATTGTAGCCATGGCAAAAGAATCATAGGCTCATGTGTACATCTGAAAACTAAGAGGTTTTTATGATTGAGGTTAATATGCAGTATCTTACATACTGGGCTTTCTAATACTTTGGGGGGAATCCACTAAAAATGAATTGTGTCCGTTGAAAGTGTTGTTTATTTTTTATACTGTTTTAACTCCCGATTCACTAAAGGCACTATGCAAATCAGACAACGGCACCCACAAAAATCTGTTCTGACCACAATTTTCACAGTGCAATTCCCAAACTTGCAATTCTGCTAAATTGTAGAGGATGTAGCGGACTACTGCGATCTGGCACACTTTGCTGGAAATGTAGAAATGAATTCAAACGCAGCACTATTTCAGCACTGATTGTGCCTGGTTACACTGGATTGTGGGAGGTTAGTGAATAAGACACATACAAGTATTTGCGCTGAAAGGCAGCACACAAATGTGGCGCAACTGTTTAGTGCATTCGCCCCTCTATAGTTTTAATTTGAGTACAGCAACTTGAAAACAAATGTCTGTTTGGGAATGTTTTCTCAGAAGATAACCCTACTACACACATTAATTCTACAAGATACAGTAGGAGTCCTGACCAAAGCTCCAGACAGCTAAAGAACTGAAACGACATTTTGCTTTCAAGGGGCACAAGTAGCTGTTGGGCGGCTCAAGGGCGACGAGATGGTGATTTTCTGTGTTTAGCAGTAGGTGGAGATTTGATGCAGTGTTTCTTCACAGCAGGCTGGGCAACACAAGGCAGACACACCTTCAGGCTGTGTATTTACCCAAGATTTCTATCACTGCTAGAGAACACTGCCCTGACCACACCAGGACATGTCCAGTACACTCGCCAATATAAATAAAAAACACTAATACTCTGGGATTCTGGGATCTATTACAATTTCTGCTGTTGTTTCATGCTGTTTTTTTCCATCAATATTTTTCCCCTTTCTCTCTTTTACTCTCTTTTTTTGTATTTCCTGGTGATTTAAAGGGATAGTTCACCCAAAAATGAAAATTCTGTCATTATTTCCAAACCATCCACTTTCATTGTAACGAAAAAAGATGCAACGAAAGTGAAAGGTGACTGAGGCTGTCATTCTGCCTAACATCTCCTTTTGTGTCATCTTTCTGATTTTATTCTCTTTTTTTTTTTTCATTTTCTCTTGCCTCTCTTCCCTTCTATATTTTCACACTTTCTTTTTGTAATAGGTTCTTATTTCAATCCTTTCTGAAGTATTTTGGCCACTTGCAGGTAAGTTTAAATATGATGCAATGATGGCTAGCTATCATGGTGGCCAGCATTACTCTCTCAAATTTCCAACCTGGTCTCATAGAATGAACGTTACTCTTTATACATTTTTGCGTCTTTTACGTTTACATTTTTCGACTTACGTGGTGCTTTCTACGTTTCACTGCAGTTTCCTGGTGAAATTAAAACTAGAGGCACTACAACAACTATGCGTTTTATTCATTGTCACACAAATCACAAGTACAATTGTTGATTATGACTTATATAAAAACATATTTTTCACTCTATTACTCACCCCCATAATGTTATGATATCAAAACACTTTTACTTTACAGCATGATTTGAAAAACGATACATATTAACACTTGTTTTACAGACCCACCAACATATACACACTTATTCTTGTATGATCAGCCTGCTTGGTAGCTCACTTTATAGAGCATCGGCCTTTGGACTCAATGACTACGGTCCGAATCCAAAGACACAAACATTTAAAAATGGCATAGAAGCAACACAAAATGACATGAAAAATGTGTTTTGTTTTGTTTTTTCATTTTGAATTTGCATCGGTTAGGGTTAGGTGTTGGGTAAGGATGTGTTTTTTTAAACTTTCATTTATATTTTCAGACACTATTGATTAGGTTTGGGGTAAAGTTTTAGGTTAGAGAGGTACATTTTACTTATTAAAACCTTAACCTTCACCTTAAAAACCTTGTCTGATTACAACCTCATTACGCTCAGTTTTGGCGCCCCCAGCTGGACATTTCACTTGAAAACTGCAGCCAAATGCGTAATGAAGCACATAATTTCAGTTTTGCAAAAACGTTGCAATGCTCACATAAATTTCATGAGACCAGGCTGCAAATTTCATTACAGTCCAAAAAGTCTATCTGTCTTTGTGTTTGAACCAGCGCACAACCACACAAACACTCCCACACATTTTCACACACACCTTCTGAGTATAATGAGATCTTGTTAATGCCATGGCAACTGCGAGCTTCCACATGCCAATCGGTCTTATCATTATTGCTTGTTTATGATAAAAAAAAATAACAAAAAACCTGCGACCTGCCATCGGGAGAGCGTTCACCACTGTCTCTAGTCGTACCTCTGCACTGTGTTCACTGGTTGCTATAGAGCTCCCACACTATCAGATCACACTCATGGAATTGTGGGCTAGCCTGTCATCACTTCCATTCAGACGCAGTGCCTCTCTTCACACAAAAGCGTTCACTGATGTCTTTCTCAGTGTTGGGTGTCCACACTAATGAGTGAGCTTAGTTTTTCGTCTGCCTGGTGGCTCATTAAGAACTCTCTTTTGTGTTTCAGTCACTTAGAACTATCCGACTGTCACTTCCCCCAGGCCTAGACCCTCAATCTGCACATGACTAACTGGTCATTTCCGAAAAATGTCTTCATCCAACTTTATAACAGCTGCTCATGATAGGACTATGCCCTATCCTGGTTCCCTATTGCGGGAAGCTCAGAGGAAAGTCCATAACACATGTTATGTTAGTATCCCCAGCTGCCCTGCCCCAGCCTCAGGGGATAGTGATCAGAATTCAATTAAAGAGGCATTCCCGGAATGCTTTCAGAAGGTTGAAATAGGAACAAGAGATGTCTCCATGCTGTTTATTTCCCCTGCTAGCAGCCACCTTGATTTGTATACATGATGGTGAATGACGAACATGCTCCATAAATGAGAGAGAAATCGTATAGGTCAGTTGTTCTCAGCTGGTGAGTTGAGACCAAAAAATTGGTCGCAGGTCTGTTCTGAACACAGGGTCAGAACAATGAGTTTATCAACTTTCAAAACGGGAAAAGAAAATGCTTCCCACACCTTTTGTTGTTGTTGGTTTCTTGAAGGTTGCTGAAAGCTTTTGTCCAATTAAACTCAACAGTATTTTAATGAAAATTAATCTGTAACTTGGTAGAACCTAGAAGCTAGATGCCAACATGGATAAGTTGTGTGACATGTCCTCTTCCTCAAAAACCACTAATATATCTATGCAAGATCAAAGAAAATATGACCCAGACTACATTTAATATGGGTTCATGGGTAAATAATTTACAAAATTGCCAATTGTCCTATTCTGCCCATGTCATGCTAATAATTTAGCATATTGTTGGACCTTTGAGGTTTGTGTAAATATTACAAAAGTTTTATATTTTATCTATAGGAGGTTTAAACAATGTTGGAACTGTGTTTAGCTGCCACTTAATGTCTTAATGTCAAAACTAGTTGAGAACTACTATCATATTGCAAGAAGGCACCAGGTGTCAACAACATTAAAGCTGAATGTTCAACCCTAAAGACCTAAAGACAGTAGAATAAAAAAGCAATGACAATGCTTCCCTCCAATCCACAAAAAACATTTGGAACTTGTCGTAAATGGTAATCATGGCTTCCTGCTTCTCAACTCACCAATCGGAACATTTCCCTCCAGTTTACCAAAGCAAATCTACACCTTTCAAATACGCAATAAAAATTGTTGGCTGTCAATGAAGCCACGCTGACCAGTATAGACTCTTCCATCTGATTTACAAAAGCCAATCAACACTTCTCAGGCAGGTGGGATTTGACACATTGCAGCCCGTGCTGTAAAGAGTAGTGAGTAAATAAAGGAAGAGGTGAGCTACGTGCTTCCTGTGTAAAGGGGAGAATTTGTGATGTGTTAAGAGAAAAAGTTCCATCAACACAGAAATCATTTTTTTCTCTGATTTTTACAGGCTCAATGGGGCCACACCAACTCTCTCTACTCTTTAAATGTTGTGTTAGTACAAGAAGACTCTAGAACAGAAGACTCTACTTTAGAGCACACAGGAGAGATGTGTAAACAGAAAGTGAGGCTTTGACAACGTACTGTATATGATTAATTACATCCTGCTGGCACACGCTTACCTGTCTTAAAGATTTCATAGCGTAGCGAGAAGCCTGCCCCCTGGTGGGCGTAATCTGAGACAAATTTTATGTGAAGAACGGGGCCAGAGGAGATGATTGCAGGGGGGGCGATGTTACTGCAGTGTCTTCCCAACAGATCAGCACTCTCTGAGTTACCATCCCGGATCTCAATGAAGTCGTACCTATGGAGAAATCAAAACAAAGGAACGTTTATGCAAAGATCAGGTGTGTGGGTAATCGTCAAGCAGAGTCGAAAGATCCTCTAAAAGGGAATACAGACACTTGATTGTTGATTGTGTGCTGGAAACATGAATCTATTGAGTTTTACTAATAGTTTGTATTTGTATTTTCATTTTTTTCTCCTAGACAGCAATGAGAATACAAGCAAAAGGATACTGCTTCTCAGATTTTGTTCTCCTGAGAAAAAGACCCCAATAATCTCACCTGTCTCCTCTATAATATCAGAAGAGATAATGTCTCAAATTTCCATCTTAAAAATGTCTCAAATTGTGCTCAGATCTGCAAAGATAACAGTCATCAATCAAAAGTCAGAGATTGCAATATTAACTACTGTAGTTAATTTTAACAATTTACATCTCTATACTGTTACTAAATTTCAACGATTTGTGTCTACTTTTATTTCCCCTGAGGGATTTTAGGAGAAATATCTGAGACAAAATAAAATATATATAAGAACTCCTTTAAGTCTTCTGAGTTATAAATGAGCAAACTTTGAGCACACAAAAATGTAGGCAAGTGCAGCAGCAACAACAACAACAGGTGTGAGAGCAATTCATCTTAGAAATGTATTGAAACGTATTAATCTCTACATCATTGTACACAACAGATGGAGACAGTCTCACATGCATGCACACAAGGTCTGTCTGCTCTGCCACTACTACATAATGTCTTTTGGCTTTTCTTATTTTATTTTTTACCCTGTTATCTGCCTTGCTAAATGAGATTATTGTGCAATGGCATTGTGATCAAAAGTAGTTTGATCACAATTAGCTATGAAAACTGTCAATCTTATTAACCTAATATGTTCTGCCTGGTTATCCTAAATAGATTCTTTAGATTTAGATTTTAAATGTGCGAGAGACTGAAAAGAAAAAAAAAGAGAGAGCTACAAGTAGTTGTTTTATCTGCTCTCTTTTGAAAATGTGTATAAAAGTTTCTTTAAAAAAGAAAAACAGAGATATGTGATACTGAATCCAGTTGGCAGGCACAGAGATGTAACAAATCATCGCTACTTAGCACAGTGCTATCGTGTTAATAAGGCTGAGGTTTATGAAGCTGTACTAGTAGAAACTCAATTGACATCAAAGTGTGACTCTACACAGCATGCTGTGCCTCATTTAACCAACAATTCAGCAAGCCTATGGACCCTTAGAGCATCTGCACCCTTCAGTACTAGAGTCATTGTCTAAAATGCTGCTCCAACTCAAGAGTCAAGTACACAGACAGAGAAATCAATGAGCCTGGAGTTAGAGAAAGCATGCTCTCTCTCTCTCTCTCTCTCTCTCTCCTCCGACAGGTTTATTTAGCATGGTGTATTCCCTAGCTAAAACGTCATTGCTCAGAGGTTCTTTCATAGTTCTGGAAATTTGTGGTTCTCAGTTATGATTAAAATGTAAACGTTTTCTCAGATGTTTCTCCTAAAATTAGGTACAAATCAGAATCAGAATCAGAATCAGCTTTATTGCCAAGTATGCTTACACATACAAGGAATTTGTCTTGGTAACAGGAGCTTCCAGTGTATAACAACACATAAACAATACAAAAACAGCAGCAAGACATAGATAATAATAACAAATAAAAAATAAAACTAATTATACACATACTTACAGACACACACATACATACATACACACATACACACATACACACATGCACATGGGTAGTGCAAATCTAATACAATCTGTTATGTACAGTGCAAATGTTTTTTTTTTTTTTTTTTTCTTCAGAGGAATGAAATAGCAGAAGAGGTTGGGTGTGTTGGATAAATATAAGAAAGAATAAACTGTATTGCACATAGTTATTGCTCAATGGGGCAATTTAACTGTTCATGAGATTGATAGCCTGAGGGAAAAAACTGTTCCTGTGCCTGACGGTTCTCGTGCTCAGAGCTCTGAAGCGTCAGCCAGAAGGCAACAGTTCAAAAAGGTAGTGGGCAGGGTGAGTGGGGTCCAGAGTGATATTTTCAGCCTTTGTCCTCACTCTGGAAGTGTATAGTTCTTGAAGGGAGGGCAGGGGGCAACCAGTAATCCTCTCAGCAGTCCGAACTGTCCTTTGTAGTCTTCTGATGTCTGATTTCGTAGCTGAACCAAACCAGACAGTTATTGAAGTGCAGAGGACAGACTCAATGATTGCTGAGTAGAACTCTATCAGCACTCTATACTCATCGTCATCTCGGATGAGGCCGATGACAGTGGTGTCGTCTGCAAACTTCAGGAGCTTGACAGAGGTGTACTTGGTGAGCACACATCCCTGGGTGGCACCAATGATGATTGTACAGGTGCTAGAAGTGAGTTTCCCCTGTCTCACAAGCTGCTGCCTGTCCATCAGAAAGCTGGTAATCCACTGACAGATAGACGTGGGTGTAATTTATTTTGGAGTATAGCTGGGATGATGGTGTTGAAAGCTGAACTGAAGTCCACAAAAAGGATCCTTGCATATGTCCCTGGTCTGTCCAGATGTTGCAGGATATGATGCAATACTATGTTGACTACATCATCCACAGACCTATTTGCTCGATAAACAAATTGAAGGGGATCTAGAAAGGGTCCAGTGATGTCCTTCATGTGGGCCAACACCAGTCTCTCAAATTATTTCGTGACCACAGACGTCAGGGCAACAGGTCTGTAGTCATTAAATCCTGTGATTTTTGGTTTCTTTGGGACAGGAATAATTATTGAGCGATTGAAGCAGCATGGGACTTCACACTACTCCAGTGATCTATTGAAGATCTGTGTGAAGATGGGGGCCAGCTGGTTAGCACAGGATCGAAGACACGCTGGTGAGACGCCATCTGGGCCTGAAGCTTTCCTCGTCTTTTGTTTCCGAAAGACGTGGCTCACATCATCTTCACAGATCTTAAATGCAGGTTGAGTAGCAGGAGGGGGGAGGAGGGGGGTTGCAGGAGGTATTGGTGTTTATGTGAAATGAAGGTCAGAGTGGGTGTGGGGTGTGAGGTTGGCCCTTTCAAATCTGCAGTAGAACACATTCAGGTCGTCAGCCAGTTGTTGGTTCCCTACAGGGTTGGGGGTAGGAGTCCTGTAATTTGTGCCTGTGCTCTGCTGTAAATTATGGTTTGTCATTGTTGAACTTTAAATAAATCCTAGTAGGAATGCACATATCCTCACAGAAACTGATATATGATGTAACAGAATCTGTGAGCTCATCCAGGTCTGTGGCTGCAGCCTCAAAAACACTCCAATCCGTGCAATCGAAGCAGGCTTGTAGTTCCCGCTCTGCTTCATTGGTTCATCTCTTTACAGTCCTTACTACTGGCTTGGTTGATATTCATTTCTGCCAAAACCGGGAAAATGGTACATGCTGTTGAATGTCCAGCAGTTCGTCTCTGTTAAAACTGACTGGAAAAAGACTACTAAACACAGGACAAACAAACAAAAACAACAAAAGAACTGAGGAGCTCCACACTGAGGCAGCCATCCACGGCGCCATCATGATGAGACTATTGTTGGCATACTGTTAGAGTATAGTGCTATAAAATTAAAATGGAAAGCATAGTTCATAACACGGTGTTGGAAAGTTTTGATAAAAAAAATAAGAAAGAGTTCATATTGAAATCTCGGGGTGAAATTCACTAAACAAAAACTTTATTTATTAACCCTCAATCTAAATGCACTGGAATATCATTGCGCCATGAGTATTTAGTGAAACCAGTGCTAAAAAAAAAAAAAACATGCATATATTAAATATCTGTGGGTGCATTATCAGTGAATTCCTCCCTCAGACTTTTGATAGCAGACTTCAGTATCTTGGCAAATCTGAGCACAGTTTGAGATCTCTTCTGAAAAATTAGAAGACAAACGTGAGGGTCTTTTTCTCAGTAGAAAAATCTGAGAGGAAAGAGAAAGCAAAAGTCTCCATCTGATTTACATTTAATCTCTATTAAATACAGTATGTAGGGTATGCCAACATCCTAATTCCTTTCCCTCCATCTGTTTGTCTTATTTTTGGCAGGCTGTAGGGTTTACAGAAACAGAGCTGGACTGTTTGCTGTGAAAGTAAAAAAGAAAAAAAGATATCTCAGGAGCTGAATGCACCAAGCACTCTCTCCAATCAAACCTTTGCACACTCCTCCTCAGTGCTTCTGATAATACATCCCACCAGTGTAAGACTGTCTGTCCTTCCTTCTGCCTCCTTCCTCAAACTGACATGACACACTGTGATAAAGGATGAAAACTTGACTGACACAGAGAGAGATATATAGAAGTATATAGGAACCTGATGCTGCTATCATTTTAGAGTTTGACAGACAGTGGCAGCTGTCTGCAACTACCCTTAAACACACAAACATCCATTATTTTTAAAGAGTTAATTTACTATAGAAAAGTATACTTTGGTCAGATGCGAACGCTAGGCATCTGTGGACAGGTCGCAAGACAAAAAGTTAGTCATCAGCAGAGTGCTCAAGCACTGAATTTTCAAACCGCACAACCTCAGAACGCGCTGAATCTGTATGAGCCTGGAACTATTTGCGTTAAAAAGTGAGTCCACAAGGTGGCAACACTCACAGCTGAGCCGTTGCTGTTACGAAGAAGCACTAGAAGAAGATGTGATCACCGGTAAACATCAGGAGACGAAGGTGGAAGACAAATGTATCTCATAGCAGTAGTAGCGTGCTTCCTGTAACCTCACCAAACACCTATGTATGCGTGAACAGTCAAATAAAGTACACTTTGAAAGGCTAGCATTCGACTGCATGCAGACAATAAGTGTTTGCGTCAAAACTGAAGTATACTTTAGGCTTAACTCTACCCTAAAATATATTTTTTTACATATTTCTAATTAAAAAACAAAAAACAAATGAACAAAAACATTACTTGCTTTATATATGATAAAGCACGACATCCCCAAAGGAACATTTTGTAGCTAATTTCTTAGGAATCTGACTGAGTATAGATAAGTAACACATATGCTATTCTGGGCTTTGTCAAACCGATTAAAACTTTTAAGTGCTTTTCAACTGAGATCAGAACAGACTTTTTCATTCTCTTTCACTGTTTCTTTCTGTACAGTATCTTCGTCTGTGCCTGTTAAAACTAGCTGATTCATCACAGTTTCCAATGAACTAAGATATGAGTCCTGCTACAAAAACACCGTTCACCTACCACTGAGGACACGTGCTGTGTGGGCCCATTACAGTCACATGGGCTGCAAAAAACAACAAAACACTGGCTTGCATTTGCGGCAGATGCAAAGGTAATTAGATTTAGATGGATCTTATAACTTAATGTTGTTACCATGGTGAATCTGTTAAGGATGAGAATGTTGCCATTGTTGAACAAACTAAAGAAAAAACAAATGTGGCAACAAAAACTTTGTGTGATTTCCTTTTCTCTTTTGGCCAATTGTTATGTTGTTTTTCTTTGTATCTGTCTAGTTTTTACTCTTACTTTGCACCAGCATTTAGGGTAAACACAGGCTTTGACACCCTGAGTTAGTTTCTGTGTGTGTTTCATTTGACCAGGGCACAGTATCTGCAGATGTACCCCTCCTCCACTGTCAGAGCTGCCTGTTAATTGCCTTTCACACACTGTGTCTATATGAGGAAGAACTGTTTTTCACACCTGCACATACCTATCAAGCATCAGAAGTCCCCTGCAGATCCAGGCGTCTAATCTCACACACATTCTTGGTTACACAGGGTAAAACAAGACTCTTTTGTGATCGACAGCAGCATACTGCTTAAATTTTAAGTATTACATTTTTTATTAAAGGTGTCTGTGGTAATGTGGGCGTGGCCGAGCGACATCTGTGGAGAGTGAGGCTGGGGGAGATGAGTGGTGAATGATTTCCACCATCAGTCAGGAGTGACAGGGGCATTTAAGAAGAGGGGACGCGGCATACGGGGAGGGAGAGCCCAGCTGACAAGCTGTTTGTGTGTTGGCCAGTTGCGGTATGCTGAAAAGCTGTTTTGTTTGCCCCCTTGATTTGTTAGAAAGCTGACAATAATCCATCTATTTTCATTATCGCTGCTAAGCGATCTATTTTGAGTGGCTAAATGAGTGGCTCAACCAATGCAGAGAGTTTGGAGCGAGGCTACCTGTTTGTCTGGTTAAAGAAAGACAGGAGTGTTCAGTTCAAACTTTTTGAAATTCTGTTTGGTGCTGCTAGTTTTAGGTTATATTTGCCCTGGAACAGATTTTCAGGGGCATTTTTTTATTGCTATTTAGAATAATCTATATATGTCAAATACTCTAATTAAATCAATTAATTAAAACAAGTTACCCATCAGATCAAATAAAATCCTTGTACAAAAGTACCTCTAAATAATGCAAAAGATACAATAACACAATACATTGTAAATAACTGGCCTGTTACTATGTTAGATTAAATTAGCTCTACTGTCCACTGTCACTGTTGATTTTGATGCAACCAATTTTTATAAAAAAGAAAAAAAAAAAAAATATATATGATATGTGTGGGAGACCTGTGTGACCCCCCTGAGTCCAGTCCACCTTTACACCATCCATTGATTCTTCATTACAAGCGGAAAACGCGCATTGATCAGAAGAACCCCAAGGGAGCCGTGCAGAGTGATGATATCATCCGCTACTGTTCGCCTCACTCAAGATAAAATCTAGCTGTGAGGTTAGACGTGTTCATTTGTCAAATCTATCATGTATAAAGAGCCACACAAACAAACAGAGAGTGAAACTGCTGTGTAAAATTGTCCCTTTCATAGACGTTCATGCCAATCATCTGCGACTAAGAGGCTAGTCCGTAGATACAGAGCCAGTGGAGTATCACTGCCGTCCCCTATGAGGGTCCTACATGAACAAAGGCAGCTGTCTCCAATCCCCAGCTGGAGCCGGTGAGGTGTCGCATGGTCTGTGATCACAGCTCCGCATTTGGCCAGAGTTGAGAGGCTAAAAATGCTCTTCGGCTATCGTCATTTCGGATCTCCTTCTTCACAGATGACAAAACCAGGACGTCACCGAACACCCGTTCGCCACATAGTAAGCATGTGAAGTGAGATAGCTGTGACACTGGTGTTAATCTCCCATGTAAATTTACCCAGCGACACTTCAGAATACCCCAAAACACCTTTTCACTGTATTATATTAGGTCAAATAATCTTTGATTGACAAGTTTAGGACATCATCACCACTGGCAATCTGAAGTGCATATGTAACTTTAATCTCTAAATGATAGACAAACAGACTTAGGAATGAACATCTACTCCAATTCACTCCAGCTGAAAGATGTCTAACCCATTTAGCGAATGTAAATAAATATGAGTTTTGCGTAAAAAAAACCTCAGTCTTACCTGGTGGAACAATTAAAATACTGAAAGTGGTTCTAAAATATTAACTAAAATATGAGAATTCCCAGATGCTCAGATCAACCATTTACATCAGAATGGTACTCAAAGACACTTTTGCACTGCTGGCACCGCTGGCAATCTGAAGTGTATAATATAACTTTAAATTCTAAAGGACAGTTTGAAGCTTAATACACTGTATATATATATATATATATATAGTATACCATACTGTATGTAAAATGTGGATTCCAGTGTGGAAGCCTCTGGGACAATATCGCGTGACTTAATAAAATCCCTTGAAAAGAAAGAAAATGGAATACACATTCCTTGTGTATTAATATGGTGATAAGATAATATCAAAAACTGGAATACTGTGCCCAAGGGAGGTAAAGAGAGTGTACAGAGTGGAGATGGAAAAAAAGATAAAGATGAAAGAGAGGGATGGAAAAAGATAGTTGTAAAAGAGAGAAAAAGCCATATTTTCAACTTGCTCAGCCCCATTTCTGTACCCATGTCATTCAGGAGAGCAGCCTTGCTGATTGCATTACAGATATATCATGATAAATCAACCCATACTTATCATATTTATTCCACAATAATCTATTTATAACTTTTAGGAGTGGGACACATTTGATGCTGTGCCAAGGAGGCATTGGAACGATCTGGTGAATTAGAATGCAGTCGGTACGACAAGGCATGCAGTGAAGAGACAGAAGAGGGAAAGCAGAACGGTTCCTTTCGTGTAAGCTCTGAGCTGTGCATGTAAACTCAGATGCACAGCTTCTCTTGCATTGCATGTGGTCCTTGTCATCTAGTCAGGAGAATAAATTGTGTGCTTTTCCACTCCTCTGTCTTTATCACACTCATCCTCTGCCCTTTTGTGACCTGGTCTGTTCTAAAATCTAGTGAGCCTAAGCCTATGTAGGCTGCATTTTAAGGTATAACAAGTACGCTTCTGATGCGAAGGCTGTTCCAAATGATGCCTTTTTTAGGCCAAATTTTAAAAGCTAGCGTATACTTCATTCTTCTGCGTACCATTAGGTTTTGTGCACTGTCAAGCTCTAGTCTCTTTTGACTGCGAGCCCGTACTGATGAGTTTGACATATGTGCACTACGACTGCTGTGTGATACTCTTAATTACAGTCAACAGCAGCCGCATGTTCAGACAATGCACACAAACTGCATGTCTAGAAAAAATGGGCTGCACGTGGACAGTCCACACATACTGTGCTGATGATGAAATTTCTTTATGTATTATAAAATACGATATACTTAGAATTTATTCAAAACTGAAAAGTATCAATAAAATACAGTTTAATCTACTAAAGATTGACTAATTTACCCAATATTTTGTGTGTCTTCTATATACTTTTTAGAGTATCACACTGTTAGCTTAGCAAAATGCTAACACAAAACTCTATTAAACCAATTGTGAGTAGAGACTCCTGTGTGGTTCGCATGAGGAGCACTATTTGCATGTTGTTTCTGCCCATGTAGAGCATTCCAAATCGGTCACTTATATGGTTCAGTTCCAATACTGCCTTAGAAGGTAGCTGTCTCTTTAGGCTGTAGACAGCAAGGTAGCTCACTTTTGGAAAAGTCTCCAAACTTGTATCATTTCCTTTAGTAACAACTGCTTCAGAGCTTGCTTTCAGCACTGTCTGTGATGTGTTCTCTGTAGAGCATTGTAGATGCTGTGGAGGAAGCTTTTGCCATGGGAGTCTGGCTGAACAATCAACACTGTTTACTTCATCCATGTCTGATGAGAGCGAGCACTGACTGAGGGGAATGTGGAATAAAGCGATGCTGAGAATGGGCCGTGCCTTGGGAGATGACTCATTTTAATCAGACAGAATGACAGAGGGAAAGGGAGGAGAAAGAAAGTGAGGGGGAAAGTAAGAAGAAAAGAAATAGAACAAGAGAGCTGAAAATGTACAGAAAGAGAAGGAGGGAGAAAGCGAGACAAACATAGCTGGTTGTCATTGTGTATCAGAATGCAGGTCCCCAGAATGGGATGCTGATGTGCTGGTGTCCTGACCAGGCTTCTTAAAGAGATTCATTCCCCCAAAAGTGAAAATGTTTTCATTATTTACTCACCCTCATGTTGTTCGAAACCAATTGTTAGCCTGTCAACATTTACTTTCATTGTATGGGAGAAAAAATAAGATGCAATGAAAATGAATGGTGACTGAGGCTATCATTCTGCCCTTTGTGTTTCATTAAAGAAAGAAAGTCATATGGGTTTGGAATAACATAAGGGTGAGTGAATGATGACAACTAGCTCTATTAAGATGACCATGCTGGTGACCAGCTTCACCACCTATGTTTTAATCCGCTAGTTATAGCAACACCAAATCAGCACTAACCAGCATAAACCAGCATGAACAAGCCTGCAAATGCATGCTAGTCTAAACTGGTCTTTACAAATGGGAGGGGAAAGAGTGTGAATAGAAGACCAAGAATAAAATAATGCAAGACAGAAGGGAAGATCTGACAGAGTAAAGGAGAACTGGATGGAAAGATGAAACATGAGGGTGTGGTGGCAGAGAGACAAACTAAACTTTATTAGGGTCAAAGGGGAATGTCAGAAGTTCAGCCAGTTTTCAGCATGTGTGCACATAAACATGTTTCAGTCAGTCAGATTCAGGACCGAAGGGTATGCCTGGATATGATCCCTGAGCGGCATAAACGTATCTGACAGGAAAACGCTTCAAGTTAAATAAATTAAGTATGGCGCTTAGCTGCTGGTTGCATCCAGTGGAAAGATACTGAGCCGTTATTACCTCAGTATCACCATAGATCAAATAAACCGTCTTCCCACAGTGTCTTAAACACAAAATGTGTGAAGGGTGAGAGTGTATAATACATATGCAGGACCATCTCAAATTGCATACATACACACCCATAATAAGAGAAGGAAGTAGATTTATTAAAATCTAAAAAAATTAAAAATTGGTTATGAAAAGGCATTTTGTGTTATTACATTGCCGAAAAAAGAAGAGAAAAAAAGACGTTACCACATAAAACACATTTTATAGGTTACCAAAAAAAGAAAAAAAAATCAATGTAGACAAGCATTTTCGTGCTGGTCCAAGATGTTTTGTGCTGGTTAGTGCTGATTTGGTGCATAACCATGCTGTTAACCAGGGTATATAGACCATCTTTAACATACTGTAGCTGTGAACTCTGTCTTACTCTACCCATGTGCTGCACAAACCTGTGTCTCTTGATATTCGTTTGTGAGTCTCTGCAACACAATAGAAGAATCTGTCCATCTTGCAAAGACTTTGATGTAACACCTCTCCAGCATGACACAGTTTTCCCTGATGAAGCTAATAGGAGAAGCAGACCTCTAAACTCAAAGAATAGCTACAGTGTTTCCATGAGCAAATGGATAGATCATTTTACGACTTGTTTTTTAAAGCCATGCTTATGTTTACTATGCATGAACAATTAAGATTGTGTTGGGGCCCAAAATAACTCAATACTCCCAAATTTGTCATTAATTCATGTGCCTGGCCAACGAACAAAAACAATAATCACTACAGAAACAGCAGGGAACAAGCCAGGCTTGTCAAGAAAGCTAAAGCGACTTTATATTTTGTTGATTTTAGTCGAGAAGACTCAAGTTTTCTGGTCTTGCTTTGTGTTAAACAACCTGACATATAATTAGTCTATTTGTGAGGCTTCGCTTCCGTAATGGAAGCTTTTAATGTCTCTGTGATGTCATAGGCTGTAAATAACCATGCTTAACCTTTTTGTGGTTGAAATGGTCACAGGGCTTCCAAGACCAAGAGACAGAGATCAAATCAGATCAGGGTCAAGGCGGTGATCAGCTGAGCCTATAAAGCTGTAGTCACCCCTATCAGCATACTTGCCAGAGACTTACAACTCAATTTTAACCCAATTCTGCTCTCACCCCCAAACAACATCCTTTAACTAAAGACAGTTGAAATCAGCTTACATTCTACTCCACTAAGAAGTAAACAAGAAATAGGAGCCTCTCTTCATTTAACGTGAATTTTATTGATGGATAATTAGTAATCATGATTACTATTGCTCACACTATTGCTTTTGCAGGGGTATCGTAGTCAGCTAGGTTTATCCGAGGTGTGATCAATGCTGGTTGAAAACTTGGCAACCATTATACATTTTGGATTATCGTCTGTATTGTTATTATGCAAAATCACCACCACGTGGCAAGAAATGTGCACCTCATTCTGTTCATGTAACACGTACGTGGTACACATTCTGTCTGAGAAATGGAGAAGGAAGGCGGAGTGGCTTCCCGTGAGACTGAGCAAATTCAATGGCATTCTCCTCACGAATGTGCTTCTTATCTCACACACGCATCTGTGTTTCACGTGATTGTCGTGCACGCTGTCTCTGAAGCATGAAAGTGCGCACGAGTCCAGCAGGCTTCAATATTGTGCTCCACAAAGAGGGGAACGCAGAGAGTGTGATCACTCGCACTACTCAATCCGGTTTCTCTCTATCGTAGCACAAACTTCAAAACTGGTTTGAATTCTATTGAGTTTTTTACCTTAAAGTGCAATGGAGGAAGTAATACAGTACATCTCAAACCACGAGAGAGTGTGACATTCTAACCAACACTAATGAGAAAAACAGCTAAAACAATGTGTCATGCGCCAACAATTGTCTTATCTTTCATGGGGAGTTTTTAACTACACATCATCACCCATAATAAAATTGAGTTTGAATATTGTTAGATAATAGAAAACAAACCAGCTTTGCTTTCAGATATTCAAATATTGTCTACAGAGATGACTTAAACCATTAAGAGCTTAATGAAGTGTTAATAATTATAATAATATAAATATAATAATATAATATAATAATAATAATAATACCAGTCAACAACATCAGACTGAAATGTGAAATTTAGCATTGTGGTAAGGTTGATTAGCACTTTTTGATAACCACCAATTGACTTTTATTTTTACTTTATGTTTGTCAAGTTCTAAATAAATAGAAAATTATACAAGAGGAAGTAGTATTCATTTATAAAGTATTTTATTCAATGACTGGATAAAAAAAAAAAAAAAAATTAAAAAAAGTCTTTACAATACAGTTATTTAATGTATAAAACCAATTTGTATTGGTTTAAAAAACAAATTACTATATTGTGAAATATATCGTTATCGTGATACTGTATAAAATTACTGATATCATTATATAAGATTTCGGTCATATCGCCCATCCCTAATATATATACACCAATCAGCCACAACATTAAAACCACCTGCCTAATATTGTGTAGGTCCCCCTCGTGCCGCCAAATCAGCGCCAACCCGCATCTCAGAATAGCATTCTGAGATACTATTCTTCACACCACAATTTTACAGAGCAGTTATCTGAGTTACCATAGACATTGTCAGTTTGAACCAATCTGGCCAATATCCGTTGATCTCTCTCATCAACAAGGCATTTCCATCCGCAGAACTGCCCCTCTCTAGATGTTTTTTTGTTTTTGGCACCATTCTGAGTATATTCTAGAGAATGCTATATATGAAAATTCCAGGAGATCAGCAGTTACAGAAATACTCAAACCAGCCCATCTGGCACCAACTATCATCCATGCGATTATCTAATCAGCCAATCGTGTGGCAGCAGTGCCGTGCATAAAATCATGCAGATATGGGTCAGGAGCTTCAGTTAATGTTCACATCAACCATCAGAATGGTGAAAATATGTGATATCAGTGATTTTGACCGTGGCATGATTGTTGGTGCCAGATGGTCTGGTTTGAGTATTTCTGTAACTGTTGATCTCCTGGGATTTTCACACACAACAGTTTCTAGAATTTACTCAGAATGGTGCCAAAAACAAAAAACATCCAGTGAGCGGTGTTCTGCGGACGGAAATGCCATGTTGATGAGAGAGGTCCACAGAGAATGGCCAGACTGGTTCAAACTGACAAAGTCTATGGTAACTCAGATAACCGCTCTGTACAAATGTGGCGAGAAGAATGCTATTCTGAGATGTGGGTTGGCGCTGTTTTGGCGACACGAGGGGGACCTACACAATATTAGGCAGGTGGTTTTAATGTTGTAGCTGATCGGTGTATACTGTATATATACTGTGTATATATATATATATATATATATATATATATATATATATATATATATATATATATATATATATATATATATAAAATAAGGGTTAAGGATCTGAACAAACCCCTAACCCCAATTATTAAACTTTGGTATGTAACACGTCCCACACCTTTTGAGCAATGTTGAGGAAAGGTATGCAATTTCTTTTATTTCAATTTGCCTTTGGTGGACGATAAAACAGATTTTCATAGAAGAAGGGACCCGAGGCACATCTAGGAACCTTTTGACCACCAAGCAACCACTCAGTATAGTTCACCCACATATGAAAACTTTGTCATCATTTACTCACCCTCATGTTGTGCCAAACCTATAACTTTCTTATTTCCATACAATGAAAGTGGATGGTGACTGAGACAGTCAGTCTCTTCCTTTCTGCCTAAACATCTCCTTTTGTGTTCCATAAAAGAGAGAAAGTTATATGTGTTTGGCACAACATTGAGGGTGACTGCATGAGGACATGGGTGAACTAACAAACCTTTAAAATAACTAAGAACACACTGCAACCATCTAGTAAAACCCTAGAATTATGGCTCAAATTTTCTTCAATAAATGTGAAAAACCTGGTTTAAACATTTGTAGCTGTGCAGCAGACGATAGGTTGAAAAAACACTGTAGTCTTAGATCTGGTTGTGTTAACTTGAGAACAACTGGGAAACTGTCCACTTTCCTCTCCAAAATGAGCAATGTGTCTGATTCAATTAAGTGTTTTGTTTACTAATGGACATGCAAAGAAATCCACAGTGGGAGGAAAGTACAGAAAAGGATGTGTGATGTAATGGAACATGCAGCATCTTCTGTCAATCATGCACAAGAGAGAGAGACGAAAATAACAACAGTACTATCCTGTGCACAAATCACAAAGGAGTAAGCAAAGTGGTAAAATGAATCATATATCAGACCTTCCTGCCTCTCTCTTTTCATCTCTCTCTCTCTCTGTCTGTTGCTGTGCTCGCTAAAAGTGCTCCGAGAAGAGACTTTCAACAAAAGCTTCTGAAAAATTAATGCTCCAATTCCAACAAAGGAATGTCAAAAGCCATCCCATAAATCCCTCTTTAAAAACACTTCTATGTATAATTAATAGATCCAAAATTGTAATAAATGCCAAAAGGACAAAGGGCAATATTCAGTGAGAAGAGTGAGAGAGCTTGAAGTGGCAGGTTGTGACAGGCTTTGTGGCTCTGCCGAGAAGGGTTTCTAAAACATGACATATGAATGTCAAAGTCATCAGTAGTGATTGCTAATTCCCCTCAACTTTGTCCCACTTTATGAAAGATGGTTTAAAACATCTCCACCCAAACTGTAAAAATAAGCAAAACTTCAGTGGCTTCCTTTCATATTATACTATAATACTGAATGCACGGGTTCCATGAATTTCTTGACCACGTTCCATGCATTTCTGCTGCTGTCCATTAGAGGGAGGAATCGGCACAGCTGCCAGTGAACCTCATGCTGTGAGCTCAAGCCTGCACATTTTCATGATTCCCAGAAATGTGTGTCAAAGCTTTGTTTATTGGATATTTAATTAAAGAGAAGAGTATGTTTGTAATGTTGACTCTAGCGCCAAACTCAGCAGGGCATTATGGGAAGACTCCAACAATCACTAGGCAAAAGACTGGACATTTCAGCAGCCTTTTCCCAATTGTAAAGGCACTACAGTTCTGGCTCTTGGTATGCAACAGAATTAATAAGTAATCATTCATTAAAAAGAGGAAAAGAACATGATTGCCTCATTGCCCAAGGTGCATGAAACACAGCCTTATTAGAGCAAATAATTTGCTGTTCTCCTTCACTTTCTATGTGCTATGAGGTCTGGGACTCACAGTGCAAAAAATAACAGATATCGAGAACTGTGTAAGAGGAACTACAACTCAGCTTTAAAGGTTTTTGTCTCCTGGGGGATACAAACATTTAAGAGGCTGGGGAGAGGAGCAATGAATGAGTCTGTCAAATTTTTGTGAAAAATATTAAAAAGGGATTCCCTGCAAATACTGAGGACATGCAACTTTGTATATAAAGTGTGGCATCAACTCAACATCTTTATCTAAAAGTAAAACAGGCAGTGTTTTATTTTTTTTATTATGTTTTTGAGAAGGCAGCTGACCTTGAGGCAAACGCTCATATCTTTTCAATGTTATTTTCTTGATTTCTACAAGCTATAAAATTAATATTCTAGAAATAAACATGGAAATGTATTATGTGGGCCCTAATGTATTGAGAAATAGCAATGAATTCATCAGAGGTACCTTCATATGCTTGCCTTTTTTAGAGTTAAAATACTGCACTGACACATTCTAATTTCTTTGTTCTTTTATTTTTGTTTCATATGGATTGTGGTGTAACGTACTCAAAATATTCACTTATGACTACAGTGTGATAATCATGGGTTATTACAGTGTTATTACAGCTATATTTAGCGACTAAATCTTCTCTGCTCACCTGCAGTCGAGTTTCTCCAGTTCAAAGTGAGGGTTGAAGTTCAGGACAATACGTTGGGACTGTTCAGGCGCTGTAATCACCCATCTGCAGTTCTGATGGGGTGGGTACTCCAGCGGGTATCCGGGTGTGGTGATGTAGCCTGCGTCACTAGCATCCAAATGTCCACCACATGCCTCTGTGGAGATAAGAAGTGAAAGGCATAAGATCAGTGATTCATCTTCACTCAAATTATTCAACTGCACGGTAAAAAGCAGTTACACACAGTTGTTCCCTAAAGCCCCGTACACACATGCAGCGACTGTATCACTTGATGTCGCTAGTCTCTGTACTGTGAAATCGCAAGTGGGCGTTCCTACTGCTATTGCTCTAACGTTATTGGTGGACTGCACATCTGGCCATGTCTTTTGAAAATATTTTCACAGATGAGATGTACTGCTGTTAAAACTAAGGCTATGTTCAGACTGCAGGCAAATCTGATTTTTTCAGGCAGACTGTCCGCACTATTAATTGCAAGTGATCAGATCAGATTTGCGCATTCAGACATAACCAACCTGTCTGCATGGGTTGCTTTGGAACGACGTAGGCGTACCCACGTGACGATGTTTTCAAAACAGATGCGGGAAAATGGAGGTGCATCATCTCGCTCTCCAAATAAGCACCCTGTCCAGTCGTGGTGCAGAACTCCTCCGTTGCGCAAGAAAAACTCAGCGACGGAGGAGACGTTCCGTGCTGCAGTCACCGATTTTTGACATCATCGTTGTGTCACATTAAGAGTGACGCAAAAGACCATTTGAAATCCGATTTGAGCAGCCAGAGCGTCCAGACTCAGACGCATCTGAAAAAATTAGATTTCAATCGCATCTGAAACCACCTCCCGATGTGGTTTGAATCAGATTCGAAAAAATCCGATTTCATCAAAAACTCATCTGGATACAATCTGGATATGCAACAAATCAGATTTTTAGTGGCAGTCTGAACAAGGCCTATGATTTATTAGGGGGCCTGGGTAGCTCAGCGAGTATTGACGCTGACTACCGCCCCTGAAGACGTGAGTTCGAATCCAAGGCGTGCTGAGTGACTCCAGCCAGGTCACCTAAGGAACCAAATTGGCCCGGTTGCTAGAGAGGGTAGAATCACATGGGGTAACCTCCTCGTGGTCGCAATTAGGGGTTATCGCTCTCAATGGGGCACATGGTAAGTTGTGCGTGGATGCTGTGAGTCTCCGCGGTGTCATGCACAGCGAGCCACGTGATAAGATGTGCAGATTGACTGTCTCAGAAGCGGAGGCAACTGAGACTTGTCCTTCGTCACCCGGATTGAGGTGAGTAACTGCGCCACCACAAAGACCTAATAAGTAGTGGGAATTGGGCATTCCAAATTGGGAGAAAAAGGGGATAAAAAAACTAATAAAAAAAACTAAGACTTATTTCTAATTTTGACAATGAATCAGTTTTCTTATCCCTAAAAATGCACATTCTGCAAGGGAGAGTGTTTTATATTAACTGAAGCAGTGCTCATTCCATCATATCATTCATAAAAGATGAACAATCTATCAATGTACAAATCAAACTCACACAGACTGCTGATAACTTATTTCCCACGCATAATTTTTTATTACAGTATATCAATGCATGTTGTTACAAACAAATCAAAGAACAGTGAAATCGCTCACAGAAACATCACAAAGCTGCTCCGTCTAGACTTGACTCGACGCCATTATCTCAAAGGACACCCACTGACACCCTCTTCCCTCCTATTGGTTGTCGCTCCAAAAAGTCGCTCCTCATTTGCATAAAGTTAAGATTTCTCAACTTTGTTGTGTCGCTCGCCACGCCCACATCTAGTCACCAAATGTCGTCGTTGCTCATGTCGCTGGAAGTCATTGCATGTGTGTACGGGGCTTAAGAGGCTGTTTCTACCTGACATGACCCTTAAAAATTACTTTTATTAGTGCATCCTGATGTTTTCAGGTTGAATCAGTCATGGTAAACAATATTGTGACTTAAATACATTACTGTAAATTTTTTAGGTTATTTACCATTTTCTACCATGATTACTGGTCATTGTTCAATTGACTGAAGTAATTCAGTACACGTGAATCAACGTGATACAAATGATTCTAATTAATTTAAAGGAAACTGCTGACCTCAGCCAGCCAATAAGCTAAAAAGCTTTGTTCAGTGTCCCTTTGTGTAATTCAAATCAACAGAAACTGTGCAAGTAAACAATATGCTTTGTGGCCGGTGTCTCAGCTGCCAAACTCAATCATAGGCAACATCTAGCATACAACTGTATCACTCACAAGCAGTCTGCAAACATTACGACATAATCTTCAATATTCTCAGCTTCTCTTCACAATAACCACTCTATCACACAGGGCAAACTATTCTGTGACAGGAAGTGTGTCTGCATGAGGTGAGAGGTCATCCCATTGCTGTGAGTAGTCCAGTGATCAGCCACAAAGATGCCTTTCTGTGCGGATAACACAAACAGATAGTACGCTCTTTCTCTCTCTCCCCTGCCTGTGTTTATCATTCTCTTCCTGAACAAGCTCTCGGCTCCCAAAGTTCAAATAATTGATATGACTCTCATTCATTATTGCTCTGATCGCACAGCTGTTTAACCTCTGCTATAGTGTTACCGTGTCAGTACGTACCGTACACACATGTTCATGGAGAGGCAGGGTATAAATGTTTAAGGTACAGAGGCACTGAATGATTCAGATCAGATGCCGTGTAGCGACTATGCTAAACTGGAGGTGGGACTATGCTTCAAATTCCTAAAAGATAAGCATCTCAACTGAATTGATGAAATGGACAATTTTTTTTCAAGAATTCGCCAGTTACAGTAAATCAGCAATGTGCTGTGCAGGCGAACAAATGGTAACTCGAAAGCACTGTACTGCTGTTACTTGAAATACACAACAAATACAGCGCAACCAGCATGCACAGAGCTGATGTTCCAACGTCACACATAGTGGCCCGGTAAGGACACTGGGAAGCAGTTCATAGGAAGTAAGAGATTTGATTGACAGTTTGAGGTCTGTGGCTGGTTTCCACAGAGCATTCTGTGAACAATTACAACTCATCTGTATTGCACACTTAATCTCTCACACATTCACTCACTTCAGTCACTGACTCTTACTGTCGGAGAACAAGATGGTTGGTTGGTTGCAACCTCTTCATATCTTAATGAGTTAAGTTAAAAATGAATCATGTTTTGAGTTCATTTAAGTAATGAAATAACTTAAATGTTAAGCAGAATGTTAGCTTCAGTTACCATTCACTTTAATTGCATCTTTTCTTTTTTTTCTCCATATAATGAAAGTGAATGGAGACTGAGGCTAACATTCTGCCTAACATATTTTGTGTTCCAAAAGGAAAGTTATACGGGTTTGGAACAACATGAGCGTGAGTAAATGATGAAAAAAAAATTTCAGCTAAATTAACTCTCCGTTTAAGATCAACGGCTCACTGCAACTAAACAAGGAAAAAAGCATCTTAATTCTGAAACCCAGTAGACCACTCACCTTTCCTCACCCTGACATGGTTCCTTGTCAAATATTGAACAGGGGAATGACACCAGCTGCTTGCAGTGCAACAGAATTTCAAGTGTTGACATTTGGAAAGCTATTATGACAACAGAGGTGAGCACAGTAATGGATTGGATTTAAAACCCACCTGGCCTCCACTTATATGCAGCCAACAACAGGAAACAACACACACTTCAGGAAATGATAACAAATCAAGTACCACTAAACATGAAAATATAATGCAATCCCACCTCAAATGACAAATTTCATTCTGAACAGCCAAACAACAGCTGAATTCAAGAGTTTGCTTGTGGACTATTTTATATTATACTATGCAACGTTATAACACCTCTTGGAGGCTGAAACTGAACAATCATACCATCTCAACACTCTCATATGATCTGGGCCGGATTGTATGTGTATGTGTGTGCACGCAGAAAGAGGAGGAGGGTCGACAGGCTGACGGGTCTCATTAGGAGGTGTTCTTCCTCTCTGGGCCTCCATAGAACTGGTCTGTCAGTGCAGAGATTCATTTCCGCTCTGAGCAGAGAGAGATGGAGTCAGGGAGAGAGAGATACTGCAGTAGTGTTGTGTTGTGTGCGGTGGCCTCATGAATTATTGTGTCTGTGCTGCTAAAGGAGTCTATCCATCCACAGTCTCTGCCACATGCTATCACAGCAGTACGCAGCCCTGGTGACTGGGCCAGAGTCAACACCCTGTGTGTGTGTAAATGTGTGTGTGTGTGTGTGTGTGTGTGTGTGTGTGTGTGTGTGTGTGTGTGAGAGAGAGAGAGAGAGAGAGAGAGCGAGAGAGAGAGAGAGAGAGAGAGAGCGAGAGAGAGAGAGAGAGAGAGAGAGAGAGAGAGAGAGAGAGAGAGAGAGATTTTGGCTGTGTTTGCTGTTTTGTGGGTGCAAATACAGGTGACAGTTACATCCGCTGGGTGTTGGGAAACAGACAGGTTGTATATGTTAACATTAGTTAATGCAACAGTTAATTAACAGTGAAAAATACTTTTACAACATGTATTTATCTTGATTCATGATAATTTATATATATGGTTATACATTTTTATTGTTAAAAGATTAGTTAAGCATTATGAACTAACAAAATAACACCACACAAAAGTATATTTACAAATTAACATTAACCAAATTTTTTTTTATTTTTTTTTCCATTATTAGTTTATGATACCTAATGCTAATTTATAGAATCTAATTGTAAAGTGTTATTCTAGATCATTCTGGCTATTCCAGTTATTCTTGAGTTTTTTTCACAGGCCTTTTAGATTTGGCTTGGGGAGATTGAAGAATGATAAACTATTGCAGTAGGACTGGCCTATCATATTATGGCCATGCTAAAGCAGAACATCACACTGCTCAATAGAAACTGAATCTACTTTCGCCAACAGAACTCCTTCGATTCACAAAATTAAATCTTGCTTGAACCAATCAATAACTTTGATTGTAGCACAGGTCAATACTATCTTCCATCCTCACTTAACCTAAGACTCAGCACACAAACGCTCACTATTCCACACAACCTTATAGTCAGCTTGGCATTCTGCTGAGTACACAAAACAGCAGCCACAGATCTCAGTCAGTCAGAGCTTCCGGTGTAGGCACACTCGGTTTGTCAACCCTGCACCTTTTTCTCTTTACTCTCTTCAGATGCAAGACACCTCTCCCCGCCTCACTTCCTGCAGGATTGAGGATGCTGCCGGTAGGAACGCCTGCCGCCAGCCCCCTTGCTTCAGGACTATAAGTAACTGTAAACAGTGCTGAGCAGGTGGGTGGGGGAATAAGAATGGAACTGCATTATTTATGGCTTTCAGGCTTGTTTTGAATTTCATCCCGATAGCACTGTTTCAGCACTTTTACAGCGCCTGCCATACAAGAGTGAGCGAATGTGTGCCTGCGCATTTGCTGGCGCAAATACAAATATCTGACCTTCTTCTAGCTGATTTACAGGCCCATTTTCTGCTGAGGGAGTGCTAATATTACCCATTACAAGAGATGGAAAAAAAAAAACAGTGGGTAGACATGACAACAAACTGCAGTCATTTCCATAATGGCTGTTATTTGTAGAGATTCTGTGCATTTATCCAATTCATATTGATTCTAACTGGCCTGTTGCTCAAACTAAAGCTTTTTTTTTTTTTTTTTTTTTGGATTAAACTGTGAGGTTCAATGGTTTTGTGAGTTGCTTTGCCAAGTATAGCTCACCAGAACTGTGCAGACGTGGCATATTCTGCACAGGGCACAGGAATACATGCAATTTGAAGAGATTACTCAGCAGGCATGGAAAGCATTGCTCTGGTCTAATCTGTAGTGTTTGTGTATCAAACCCTCTGATAGACCGGAGGGTTGCAGTACACTGAGTACCTCACACACAAAGAGGTTACCAGAACTCAACATCTGCCTTTCATCAGTGTCAACAGTATAAAGGGCTCAGAGGAGGTGCTGCTGGACGAAACCAAACTCCACACACACACATATATATACACATACTGTACAAGGTGAGGATCTAACAGATGTCAACCAGGTGACTTAGCGGGAACCAAGAAGTGAAACTCAGAACCAATTGTCTTTAAAACCAAAGACTTTTGCATGGAAAATTAAATAAGCTCGAGGCCACCGAACAGCAGAAAAGGAACATGACAAATGGGCTTAGCAGGGATCTGATGAAACTTTAAAGAGATTCCATTCACTCGGAATTGAATACAACCAGCACCAGGAGAGAATTGCTTTCATATTCCCCTAGAAATTCAGCACGACACGAAGCGGCCCCCATCAGCAGACTGATTTGTACTAAACCATGCAAAGCCCGATTTCAAAGTGGCAACCCTTTGGGTCTGCGCCGGTAGCTGTACTTTCTCTGGAGCGTGTTGGTGGCTGGCGATGCTCTGCAGGTAGTCATGTGTGTCTGCACAGCTGCATAAGCATGTAATCAATCGCAGCGTTGACTGCAGGCGCAGGTGGCCAAAGCTTTGCCAACAGCACGCTCTCTGCGCTAGCACCCATAGGCACACCAGGAAAATATGGAATAGCATGTGGACACGTTCTTTCCAGGCTCAAACATGTAGATTACTCTCATCTGCAGCCTTCCAAACATGCCTCATCTGCTCGACAGTCATAACCACTGCCACAGGTGAGGAGCTGGAAAATATCTGCAGCTGACTGGCAGAAGTCAATTAGGTTTCTCATTTTCACTGAGTGAACGTCAGCTGATGAATAGCTGATATTTCACCACAGTGATGAGACACTTAGAGCTCTGCCATTCTGCCTTATTATATTTTCCCCGCATAGGGTTTCTCTTACTGACTTCCCCCCTATAGTAGCGTGTGCTTCATCAGCTGCTGAATCCAGCTCACTTCAGCAGGGCTGAAGTCCTAGCAGTAGATGTTTAAGCCATTCTCTCTCTCTTAATAATTCATCCATCTGATTCAGTACGTCTAGAGCTTAAATGGACTAACTAAGGCACTGTTGTTGAGTTGGAAAGATAGCTGGGCTTTCAGAAGGACCCCCGTGCAGAACTCTTTCACGGATCAGGTGCAGATCTGTTGTGTCTGGCAGCACTGCCGTCCACATTTGGTTGGAAAATAAAGCTCACTTTAGTCCAAAAGAACTTTACTGGATTAAAAAATAATGTACTAAGAGCAAACAGGAAAAAAAATAACAAATAAAAAATGTACAAAACCACAAATTACCAAAAACCAAACTAAATATCTCAGGAAAATAAGTGTTCCGACATAAGATTTGAAGAAGAATGATTCACACTTTGTATTATAGTGTTCACTGTGTATTTGAACACAGCACAAATAATGAGTAACAGCGTACTGCTGAACAACTTAATAGACAATGTAATTATTTTGTGAAGATGGGAGTACAATGTAATTACACATCTTTACTATTGTAAATAAGTCTAATAACATGTAGCAAGGGCGTAGATTTGGCTTGATCACTGGGGGGGGGGGGGGGGTTACAGTATGAATCATGGTATAATTGGAGGGGGGGGTACTTGCTTGTTTTGATTATTGGGGGGGGGGGGGGGGTTACATCCCCCCTGGAATCTACGCCCCTGACATGCAGAATGTATACCTTCAATATTGTGAAATAAAAAGTTACCATAAATTAATAAGACAAAAATTTACATTTGAAAGTGACCCACAGAATCGATAAACGCGGACTATTACACGGAAAAATCCCCTTCATGACGTCTGGCAATAGGTTTCAGACATGAGACAGAAGTAAAAACACAGACGAGTCTGTGAAAGCCAAGTTATCATTTACACGCACGTTTTTTCATTTATAAAAGCCCAGTCTAAGCAATATTTGTGTCCAAATTTCCTTACTATATGACTTAATCAGGTTGGTAGCCTAATGTAAATCTCGGTTGTTCTCGCAGATCTCTGATGGAAACTGTATTAACCTACCCAATCTTCAGCTGTTTATTTTAAAGATTTGCAAGACAGACAAAAGTCCGCATCTTCATCATTGGTTGAAAAGAGTTTTATGAGTTAGTTTAACTTAAGACAGATTGGATATTCTGTCTTTAAATCGAGAAACACCATAAAGATAAAAAATAAAATAATTTAAAAAAGCAAACTAAAGGCTACTAAAACATTTAAATAATAATAAACGTGCATACACATATATGCAACCGTGCAAGCATACATAGGCTAGTTTATATATACCCTATTGGTATATTTGTTCATTGTATACAAATATTCTTTATGAGTCCCTGAAGGTGCCATCATCTGCCCGCGGCTGCACAAATACAGTCGTCAAGACTAAGTAACCATGACACGGGAACACTGTGACAAGAAAAACACCAGTAAATGACAGGTTATGACTCTGTACGACAAAAATATTGCAGTGCATTATAATAGGTGAATAGAAAAAGAACTGATATTTCATTTAGAGTAAAAACGTCCCGTTCATGTCAAAATAATCAGCTGTGCAATTTACTCCGGACTGTGTATATGTGCGTTTGTGGGGTACATTCCTTAAATTATAACAGTTAATGGAGTGCATTACATAGCTACTTAAAAATGGATAGAAGTGTGTAAAAAGAGTGCTATATAGAGCGCGGCGTTTGTCTGAGCTCATGCCGAGCGTGCGTCACCTCCAGCGGGGATGAGACTGGCTGCGCGCGCGTGGAGCTTTCACCCATAACCTGATTTAAACCTGTTTCAACTATTTATATAAGAGGCTCTTTAGCCTAATCTGGTGTTGATTTTATTAGTTTGGTTTTGTTCTTTTCATTGTTATCTTTTTCTTTTTTTTTTTTTTTTTTGTAAAAGTATCCTAAGTGTATAATATGGCACGTTTGCTGCTTGGTGTCTGTCAATTCTAAGGTACGATACTAAGATTCAATGCAATTCGATATAAATGATACAAAAACTGAAATATATCAATAATATGGTATCTGTGTCTTGGGCAATATAAATGGCTACAACTGACAAAAGTGTACTGATTCAGGAAAAGGGACGACAAAAATGAAGATATGGCAAAAACAACAAAAGCTTACCTTCTTCACCATAAACTAAAGCCGATAAACACAAGACAAGTAAAGATCCACAGAGCTTTGTGAATAAATCCATCTTTTCTGGGTGAATATTCACCCAGTGCGTTAAGTGGAAATGGTGAGAGCTTTAAGTTCTTCTGTTGTTGTTTTAAAACTGTTCTTGTCCACTAATGTATCCACTGAGAACAGCTCGTGTCTTGAATCTTATAACAATTTATTCTGTTTGACGACCCGCCTGCTTTCTCAATACGCTTCAAATGTTGGATGTGTAAATTCAACCCAGACTTTTCTGATTAACGTCTCCGAAACATTGTGGCTATTATATCCTAAACAGAAGCGACAGCAATGAAATAAAACAACGGGATAAAACTAAATAACTTTCTCTTTACAAGCAGGAGTTCAGACAGAAAACATATTTCTGAGGGCGCATAACCTCTGGCTTGATTTCCTCGAGCTGCGAGTGGAGTGACTGAGCGGGGCTCGCGCCTTCAAATCCAAGTGACAAGAAGCGTTTTCCCGTTCTCTTTCCACCAGAATCCACTACCAGACGCTCTGTCTCGCATGGGAAACCCTACTCACGGCGAAAACTGTCAGAAAAAGGCCGCTCGGATCAGCTCTTTCGTGAAGCGAATCCGTAATTGAAGTCTAGTGATAGAGATCCTCCGCGCGCTGTCTCTACGCTGCTCCTTTGGCACTGCGCGTCTGTGCGTTTGAGCCCTGAGTCTCGAGCGGCAGCAGCATGTGGATGTAATAGCATTAAGGACAGGCGCAGCTATCGCATTACAGTCAGCACCTCGGCCCGCCTCTCCAGTCTCTGATTAAAGACGAGCCACTCGCTTTAGTCCCGGAGTTACGCTATAAAAAGGCGAGTGAGAGAAACAGAAGCGCCCACAGCCACACGGGCTCGTCAAACGCTCGTGGCTATGTGAAACCACACTCTGGTTTCGAGAGTTTCTTGACATTGGTGGACGTTGTATGCTGATAATAACAATGCTAGATATAGCGATAACATAAGAGAACAACAGAGGGAAACTGTTGCAATTACGGTAATTATGTATAAGCTGCCATTATGTTGTCTCTTCGATGCATGATTGATTTCAGAAGCAGAAACAGTTGTGATGCCCTTCAGTTGACTTATAGGAATAGTTTAAGTAAAAACAAAAATAGTAAAAAAAAAAAAAAAAGATTCTCATCATTTACTCATGTCCTCTCAAACTTGTATGCCTTTCTGTCTTTTGCGGAACACAAAAGAAGATATTTAATTGGAGATATGATATTTGCCTATATAATGCAAGTAAATGGTGACCAAATATCCAAGCTCCATAAAGCACATAAAGGCAGCATAAAATAAATCTATACGACTCCAGTGGTTTAATCCATGTCTTCAGAAGTGATCCAGTCGAATCTGGGTGAGAACAGACCAAAATATAACTTATTTTGGACTATAAATCTTGACAGCAGTCTCCTTGGGGATCATGACTTCAAGCTCTATTACACTTCCTAGCGCCATCTAGCACTCTGCCCATGCGTCAAGTACTAGGAAGAGTAATTGAGCTTAAAATCATGATCGTTCCTAAAGATTGCAACAGCAAGATGTACAGCAATAATGAGTTACATTTTGTTCTGTTCATGCCTAAAATCGATTGTGTTACTTCAGAAGACATGGATTAAACCACTGGAGTTGTATGGCTTATTCTTATGCTGCCTTTGTGTACTTTTTGGAGATTGGAAACTTGGTCACCATTCACTTGCATTGTATGGACAAACACACATCATATTTCCTTTAAATATCTCAGTTTGTGTTCTGCGGAAGAAAGTCATACTAGTTTGAGGCAACAATGGTGAGTAAATGATAAGAGATTTATCATTTTTGGGTGAACTATTCCTTTAAGCTTGAAAACTGAAAATGCTGAGTTGAGCAAGGCTATAGATATATGGCATTGTGCATGGTAATGTGTGGCTGAAGTTGAATTAATGCAAACGTTTTTGACAGCAAGTCAAGAACGATCAACAAGGGTATAGGGGTCAAACACCAAGCAAAAATGCAAAAAGCTGAAACAATCCAATGGTAAATGTATCATAACAATTAGTATTTGACAGAAACAGAAAACTTTCTTTTTTTTACTTTCTTGTGACTGATGCATTGTTGAAAAATACCCACACGCACAATCAATCACTCACTCACTCACTCAAAGTTAAAATAAGTACAGAAAGCAGAAGTTTGTGGTAGGATATGTGGGATGCTGTTGAAAAGAGAAGAGAAAGCAGATTTTGTGGAGTGCACAGTCCCTCCGGCTCTGCCCATCCACAAGTAGTCCTTTAATTTAGGACTCCAGCACACAGCAACACATATGAAGACATGACAGAAATTAGACATTAAGGTACAGCAGGAGGTTACAGGGTTTAGACAGAACAGCGCTATGGACTTAACCTCATCAGCCACACTGCACACATCAAAGCTTCTATAATCAATATGAGGAACCCAAACTCCTAGCTATATTCTTGTGCACACAGTAGATCTCTTCTGATCCACCCAACATAGGGCCAATAAGGGCCCCACTCTCCCTTTAACTACTGTACAGTGGCCTTAATGACACAGCATTTCCCTGCAAGAGCCCGAAATAAACTTCTCCCTTTTCAACCATCAACTGCCAGGCGCTCTGCACACACTGTGACAGCAAACAGCTGGGGAAGTTTTTCTCTGGTTTGATGACTTGTCAGTTTCAGGTCATGTTTTACTGAAGTCAGATGATTAATCATGTGTTGTGCCACGCCTGAGCTGTTAATGCTGAGAATCATATTAGAGAAATGGGAACTGCAGAAAACATACATTTGCTTTCGATATACTGGAATTTTCTTGATCATCATCAACAAGTCAAAGAGATGTTTCACAGATCAGCCCGACAACACCACAATGACAGCCCGTATGCTCTTATCTCTCTGAGAGTAACCTACTGACTCCATCTCTCAGCATTAGAGACCACTGCATTGTTTGACCTGGGAGCTTATGCCTGTCAACAGTAATACTTGATAAAGGTTGCTCCGTTACACTGTCTTCAGACCAGTCCTGCAGTGTCACCTATCGTGGCTGAGGTTTGAGAGTTTAGGTTGCGAGGACAGGTCTTGGATCAGCGCAAAATAACGGCTTCTCTTTGAAGTGTTGACAGGCCTGGCCTGAGCTGTCCACACACACCTCGACCCACAGCAGACCAGCGATCATCCATCTTATTGGCTAATGGCAGGCTGAGCATGAAGAGATCTCAGTAGAACAGTGGAGCCTCTGTGTGTGGTGGTGAGGCTATCTGCACTCTCAGCCTCAAGGGGGAAAGTGTTGAGTGTGTATAAGCGCTGAGGTTCCTGAAGGCAGGAAAGTCCCTGCTGCGGTCCCACCAGTGGCTCTACTTCATCTTCCATAAGCTTTCGTGCTCAAGAACTGCTTGAGCCAAAAAGGAGCCAATGTTGACACATCTGCTTGTTTACAGCTACTACTGTAGCCTTTTACTTCTGGACGTTTTGCACAGATTAAAACCCAGATCCAATTACCTTTGCTAAGCAAGGCCCTGGAGCTATATAGTGTACCACTGCTGGAACGGGCAACTGCTTGCCGCCCAAAGTGGGGCAGACAGTTTTTGATGATGTACAGGGCCTGGAGCAGAACTAGATTGAAACCAGAGAATCTTTTTTCTATGGATATAAATGTAGACATACAGCAGATAACAGTGTTTATATGGAAGATGAATAGCGAATGAGATAGTGTCCCTGCTCTCCCTCTCAACTCTTATCAACAAAGGTTCAAGCATTTCGCAGAGAGAGACCGCATGCTCACTCATGCCAAGTCAATAATGAGGACTTTTAATTCATAGTGTTCCAAAGAAAGCAAGCCAAATCATAACCTTGAATTACTCACTTCTGTATAAGTGAGTCAAGGCCGAAACATACTCTATGCAAAAAAATTTGATCAAAGGCGCTTCTTGCTATGCAAGCTCAGTTTCGTTCATTGTTGCGTTCCGAAATGTGTCAGACTGCAATTTAAAACATAACGCAATATACGCTGCAGTATTAAGGTTGCCACAAGAGGTGCTAGAGCAGACATTAGTGTGAACTGTCTCTTTTAAGTCAACTACTGAAATGGCAGAGCAACAGAGAATGTAAGTCTATATATTTATAACAACTTACCTGAATAATAACGTAAGTTGCTTAATAAGTTTAAATAATAAAATAATAATAATTCAAAGGCATAGTTTACCCAAAAAGGAAACATTTCTCATCATTTACTCACACTCATGCCATCCCCAATGTTTTTTCTTTCTTCTCAAAAAAGCTCAAAAAAGCACATAAAGGCAGAATAAAAGTAATCCATACTCCAGTGGTTAAACCCATGTCTTCAGAAGCGATATGATAGTTGTGGGTGAGAAAGATCAATATTTAAGTCCTTGTTTTACTATAAATCTCCACTTTCAAACAGCCCTCCAAAGCGCTCTTCTCGCCTAAGAGTTCTTCTTTTATTTTCTTCGTGCATATCGCCACCTACAGGGTGGGGAGGTCAATTTATAGTAAAACAGGACTTAAATATTGATCTGTTTCTTACCCACACCTATCATATCACTTCTGAGGACATGGATTAAACCACTGGAGTTGTAAGGATTTCTTTTATGCTCCATTTATATGCTTTTTATAGCTTCACATTTTTGGCCACCATACATGTGCATTGTACAGTGCAGACCTACAGAGCTGAAATATTCTTCTAAAAATCTTAATTTGTGTTCTGCAGAAGAAAGGATGTCACACACATCTGGGATGGCATGATGGTGAGTAAATGATAAGATCATTTTTATTTTTGGGTGAACTATCCCTTTAATGGCAGACATTTAAAGGTAACTCTATTGCCCCTTTGAGTAATGAGGTTTGTTACCGCCACAGTAACACAAGAACTCACATTAAGCATGTTCAACTAGACCGTGCGTACTTGTGTAAAGTATGTTTTTGATCTAATGTAGCCACACACATACAAAAACAAACACACTGTTAGTCTCTCTCATAGGTCTCCTCAATAAACTGAACTTACCTTTCCTCCGAAGAACAGTACATCAGTATATCAACAGTACATATATATTAGCGGCTCACTAAAGTGGAGCTTCACTCTGCTGCTGAAACATAGCTTTGCCCATTTACTAGTGACATAGACACTTCCAATCAGCCTGTCCCCATGTTCAGGTGACCCTTTGAGTTATATCTGCTTCTCGATTTCATCCACTGCCCACACACACAAACATCCAAACCCAGCAATCATATCTATCCTCTCTGATCTGCCTGTTTGTGTACAGAAGTTGCGCTGGATGCAGTAAACCTACATCTGAACACAGTAGATCTTAGGCCCAGGTGTCTGCAGGAGCGGGCTTTTATTTCTCTATTTACTGCTGCGTGTCAGCTGTGGTCACCTCTGGTGTGATTATCACTGCAGGTTGAAGCGGTGTCCTGGGGTTCATACAGAAGAATAGTGGTGGAGGAAACTGTGCTTCTCATTATCCACAAAGCCATCCAACTCCCACAAGGCCTTTTCATCTCCACATGCTCACATTCATTTAAACCAGCCCAAAGAAATACACACTTACTAGCAGAGAACAGGAGGCCATTGGATGCTTTGGCCCTTGCTAATATTGTAACCTTTTAAATAAGTGCAGAATTTAATTGGTCTCAGAATATTACTTCATCAGCCGGTCATATTGTGTTTTAATGGTCAAGGTGTCGCAAGCAATCATCACAACTAATGTTACAGATGAAATTATTTTGATTGTTATCAGAGTTAATTAAATAATTAAATTCAAAAGCATCATCATTATCAGAGGGCCTGCGTATTCCCTACATCCAAGTCCTTAGGACTTGATGCAGTTAAATTTTGAACCATGAGGGGGCAGGTGTCTGCCAAGGGAGACAGCTGAAAGCATTGCTGGATCAAGGAACAGGAGAATTTAAGCCTATAGATAAAACACTCTCATCATACTGAACGTTAATGTTTAAGTTTGTGCTTAATCAAAAGCATATAACTAATGGGTGGCAGTCTATGTAGAATTCATTAAGGCAGAATTTTAGCCAATAAGAGATTTTACTCAATTTACTCAAATAAATGTGGACTTGATATCCATATGATATCTAAACCTGATGAATCACGACGAGAAATGATACTCAGTCATTTCTAATTATCTTCTCAATAGCTCATTTTTCAATGTGTTGTTCACCCCCTCCAGGATACGATATATTAACTATGGCCTGCTGTATATCTGTAAACACAATTTCTTTTTCTTTGATTTGGGATTTAATTTGGTAATCACTGCATATACCCATCTCTCATTTATATGACATAACTGCAGGCAGTTATTTGTGTGGGACTGAATGAAATGTAAATGAACAGGCACTGTAAAGTGTAAAAGGGGCATTAATTCTCTGCAGCACATAGACAATTGTCGTATACCTCCTGATCTTAGTTTTAATTACATAACATCAAAACGCCAGTATCTCAGAACCATAAAACAACACATATTTACACACACATTGTAAGTGAAATGCATGGGGTGAGCTCAATGATTGCCTGTAAAGTTGATCACCTGATGGGTTTCTCCCCACATCTCAAACACTGGTCATTGATAAGCCTGGGGGTCGGAGGCCAGGGTTTCTAACACTGATAAGGCAGTCTGTGGAATCCCATTGAGCTGATTGGGATCTAAGCAAGCACAGAGACCAGAGAATGTGAAGGAACACTGATGAAACACCGAGGTCTTCTCCCTCTCACTCTTCTTTATTCTTTAGTGTGGTGGTCTCCTATAGAGCTACTTATCTGCAACTCATGAATGTTACATTTATGCCTCATCTTTCTCATCCATTCTCTCAGTTTTCTGTCTTTTTCTCTAATTATGTGTTTAGAACTAACGTGTCCATCTGTGTTCAGGTCTATCGACTGTTTATTGTAAATATGGCCAGCAGGAACTCTGACAAATAGGTGATTGTCCTCAGAGAACGTCTTCAGGTTTTTCCCCAGACCAGACCTTTCCTTGCATGCATAAGCAGAGAGATATTTCACCCACCAAAAAGAGAATTGTGAAAAAAAAAAAATCTTTCTCCTGTATACAACAACCAGAGCCTGTCAAGCTCCAAAAATGATAAAAGAGCAGTCCATATGTCCTGCGCACTATTTAAGCAATATCACGTGAGCAAGAGTGAAATATGGCCCTACATCAGCACTGCTGTGATTCGGCCACAGGCCGAGTGCTGTAGGTAATCACAGCAGTGCTGATTTAGGGCCACATAGCACAATTGCAGGTGTGATATTGCTTAAATACAAGAGTTCAATTAACAAGTGCATTTTTAAAAAATGAGGAAAAACTGAGTACAGTCACAAAAAACGCATTTGTGCATGGAACTACTTTCTTACGTGACAGATCAGGATCTGCAGTTTCTGGTTCAAACCAAATGATGCGTCCAAACCTCTCAACAACGTCACTTTAGAACTAGTATCACAGCTTGGCCTGTTTTAACAATTGTTTAACAAACAGTTATTGGAGAAACAAGAATGGATGTATGTGTGTGTGCGTATGTGTGTTAGAGAGAGAGAAAGAGAGAGAGAGAGAGAGAGAGAGAGAGAGAGAGAGAGAGAGAGAGAGAGAGAGATGGAGCGTGTGTGATCACCTGCGTCTGCTGCCACTCCCAAGCAGAGATTCTGTAGTATGTTAGTCAGCTTTCTGAAGATAATGTAATTTTTGTCAAATGCATCCTATTTTCTCTGTGGAAAAATAGCCATCCAAACGGGGAATTCCTCCCTATTTCGCGTTAGCCAGTGCGCAAGAGTCATTCACTATTCACCTTATTCAGCCCGCCCCTTTTCAGCACTCCGCTCTTCCAAATTTTGTCATCTAACTTCCTGTTTGTATTGAAGCTACTGAGAACAGTCAATCAAAATGGATTACATGTGGGAGCACAGGAAATATTTTCCACCAAGAGTTGATGTGTTTACAGCACCCCTTTACTACGTGAAAATGTTAGTGAGGTGTTTTTAATGTCACTGTAAATGTTTGTTTTTTCCGACAAACTCAGAAGTAAATTGGACCTGGCAGATCACATTTAGACAGCTATGACACACTGCACTTTTTCATAATACAGGCGTTTAATTGTTATACGTGTAATTCTGCTTAAATTTTTGATTTCAACTTGTTAATAATTTGTGTTAAAATGTGTAGCTGATATGAAATTTCCAATAGTGACAGCTCATATTATTACACATGCAAGTTCAACATTAAGAAAATTACAACTGTACTTTTTAAAATTAAATTGTCACCCTAAATTTTTTAGAGGCTTAAATATGATTAAAATGGTTGTAAACAGAATAGAAAAGAAAACACACTTCCACATGTGTGTGCTTGCGTGTGTGTGTGTGTGTTTGTGTGTGTGTGTGTGTGTGTGTGTGTGTATAAACATAGTTGTTAGTTGTACCCCTCCCTCTGTCCCGGTTTAACACTCCAAAAATGACATTATAAGATGGTCAGAGACTGTCAAGATTGCTGCATGCTAGTTTCTCTGGCGCATAAGTTGAATAGAAACCACAATGTCCTCCACTGTTTTGAATAGTATATCCTCTCCAATGTAAAAACTCCAGTAAGAGGTAGGTACCTTGAGTTTGTGTAATTAATCAGTCTGTTGTGTCTCAGCTGTGATGAGCCTTAATGCTGAAGTTGTTAGTTTAAAGCTGTTTTCCCAGCTTTAGTAGTGTAAAATTTATCAAAAAAATCACAGAGTGCTGATGAATGAAAATACTGACTGACTGGCTATGCACCTCACCTCAGCTGACTTATTTAAACACAAAAAAAAATGTCGTTTGCTGCTACCTGCTGGCTAAAATCTGTGATGTCACAAAAATAAATGTAAAGAGACACATCTAGCTTTTTACACATCTGCACTGCTCTTACACTTTAGTTTAGAATGGCACAAACACAAGCAGAGTTATACAAACAGTGAAGCGTCCGAGTGCTGATGTTCTAAGACATCAGTACTCATGGAAAGTCTCTTGTTCAATCAGATTCGAGGACCAGAACTAACTGTTGTATATATTCCAAATACAACGTCATACTTCCCCTTCACTGATAATCTTCCACTATGCTGTAGCTCTAAAATCTCGAAAAGAAAAAAAAAAATCTTTGAAGACACATATTCGTATTTGGTGCATCAAGATCAGTAACAAGACATGCAAGAACCAATAATGTTTGTCATCACTGATGTCAAACCTGGTGTGATACGTCTTGTCCTGCCATATCTGAATATAAATAAATGAGATTTGGGAGCTACAGTGATTTATATGAAGATTATCAGTGAATAAAGTCTTAAATATCGACTTGTTCCTCAAACAGAACCATTGAATGACTTGAAAAGACTTGGAATATAGCACACAAGTCAAGTCAAATTTATTTGTATAGCGCTTTTCACAACAGATGTTGTTTCAAAGCAGCTGTACATGAAATTATGCTATAACAGAAAATTAATGAATATAATGTCAATATTAGTTATTTATGTTCAGAAATATTAGTGGTTAAAATTAGTAAACTATGTAAGTGTTGTGGGTCAATGATTAAACAAAATGATTTTATATTAACTGTAAATTTTAGTGTTAAAGTCCTTGAAGTCATCCCGAATTAACTGAGGAAATACACGTAGATGCATTGTCCTTTGATTTTGGCTGATGAAGGCTTTTGTTAATGGTTAATTAATTTTCTATGTAGTTTAAGACAGTATTGTCCCTCCTTTGACCAAGTTGATATAGGTATCATTCAGTGAGGAGCATCGCAGTCTGGCTGGAAGCTTATAGCAGGTAATTTTGGTGAACTCCATCCTGAGCCCATGCTTCAGGCAGTGGCTCATGAAGAATCCCATGTCTTTGAGTCTGCATCAAATCATCTTCTGTGAAGTCCGTCTTAGTAGACTTAAGTAAAGTCTGGCTGGCACATGCTGCAGTTAGTCATCATCACTCAGCGACACAGTGGGAATCGGACATCAGGCAGGACCGGAGATGGATCTGGCATGCTCTGGTAACCTTGGGATATAATGTTTATGGTACTTTTATGGTGTTTTAAGTGCTTTTTGGATCTTGACAGCCCCTGATCATCAGTCCTGCATAGTAACAGATTACATCATAGGCATAATTGACAGGTGGGACTGGTGGGACATGTCACTACCAATGTTTGCCTTTGGCAATTTTGTCACCACCACTTTTTGAAATACCTTTCGTCAGGTATGTGTCTAATGCAGAAGAAACATTTACAGTTCTTGAGCAGAAGTTTCCATTTTGTTCATGTTTGTTATAATAAGTGGCAATCCAGTACCGAAGTTGTCCTGGCGCTGATTGCTCTGTAGCACCGTCCAGAGGGCAACAGTTCAAAAAGGGAGTTCTCACTCTGGAGACGTACAGGTCTTGGAGGGTATGCAGGGGGGCACCAATAATCCTCTCAGCAGTACTGACTGTCCATTGTAGTTTCCTTCTGTCTGATTTGGTGGCTGAACCAAACCAGACAGTTATAGATGTACACAGGACAGACTCAATGATGGCTGAGTAGAACTGAGTCAGCAGCTCCAGTGGCAGGTTGAACTTCCTCAGCTGGCAAAGGAAGTACAACCTCTGCTGAGCCTTCTTCACAATGGAGTCTATGTGGGTGTCCCACTTCAGGTCCTGAGATATGGTAGAGCCCAGGAACCTGAATGACTCCACTGCTGCCACAGTGCTGTTCAGGATGGTGATGGTGATGGTGGTGGTGGTGGGGGGATTTCTCCTGAAGTCCACTATCATCTCCACTGTTTTGAGCATGTTCAGCTCAAGATGTTGTGACCACACCAGACAGCCAGCTGTTCAACCTCCCTTCTGTATGCAGACTCGTCACCGTCGCAGATGAAGCCAATGACTGTGGTGTCGTCTGCAAACTTCAGGAGCTATTTGTAATGTTATGAGTGCTCATTGTCTTCTTTTTGTTGGTAATAAAGAATTAAATATATTTTCTTTCTCTTTGTATTTTTGTCAAAATGGTACAAGACTATCCTACTCAAAGGCATGTGACACCAAATAAACAAGAGTTAGGTCGGAAATAATCCGAAAGTAATCAGATTATGTAACCTAAAACATGTAATCCAAGAGATTAAGTTATCAATTACAACTTTACTCATGTAATTTGTAATCAATACCATATTACAGTTAAGAAGATATCTACCCAGCACTGTTCACCATTCACTTTCTTTGCATGGTAAAGAGCAGCATCAACATTCTGTTAAACATATTCTTTAGTGTTCCAAGAAAGAGAGGCATACATGTTTGGAATGACATGAGGGTGAATAAAGGATAACAGAATGTTCATCTTTAAGCTTAGCAGAGGGAAAGAACACAATTTGGAGATTTACATACAAGGACCCCTGATTGTTTGATTAGTAAAATTTTGATATTACTTTGGATATAAGCAAACACTGGCCCTCTATAAGGAGGGAAGGGAATCTGTCTGGTTTTAAAGGGTTCACTGGAACGATATGGACAATCTGTGATTTGCCAAGGCTAAAGCTCTTTGGGCAGAAAAAAGCCTTGACAACATCTCTTATTTCACAACATACATCAGTGCAGGAGGCACAGAGTGCTTTGATATAAGCACTTTTGTAATATATTCTTTGAGTTATGAGTATAAATGAGGGGAGTTGATGATTGTGCGTTACTGTTTGAGATTAATATTTGCAGCATTACCCTAGGCAAAGCAAGCTTGCAAATCTTTATTTTCCCTCGCAATCGTAAACATTTGATTAATCAAAAGTAAACACATAGAACAGTGCAGTATCAACTGACATTTCTGCTCTGTTCACAGCATGCAATCAAAGTGAGTCACCATTTGGGTAATCAATTTGAGTAATGAACACAGAAATTCAGGCATCTGCATTTTTCTCCAGTTAGGTAATTTTTCTCTACATCTTTGAGACACAGTAAAATTAAATGTAATTGAAACACATGGAGTTTTACCTTGTTCTGTGTCCCAAGCCTTTCATCACTGAGTGTTTGATCAGTTATAAAACAGAGTGCTATTTCTGACAGTCACATAAAAATGACAATAAACTGAATAATTTTAGATAGTCATTAAGAAATGAATGTCACACACAAATGCTCTTAAATCAACTTAAATAACAGTAAGCAAAGAAAATGACCTTGAAAGCAGTCAAAAAAGCAAATTTTTACTGCAAAATGTAGGAAAACTCACTAAAGTAATTGTGACTAGGACTTTTCTTTTCTTTAGAGCTTAAATTCAATTACAGTAGTTTTTAAAGGCTTCCACAGGCCTAGTATTAATTCTAAGGATTTAGAGGGTTAGAAAGCCAATGGCAATAAGGCAACAGAAGATAGTGAATGAAAAAAGGGCACTTTAACCCTCTGGGGTCTGAAGTTGTTTTTGGCCCTGGAGAAGTTTTGACATGCCTTGACATTTGTGCTTTTTTCAGTTGCTTAAAAACATATTTATGGCTAAAGTCTGATAAAACTGTATTCAGCACAAACTGGGCTACAATAATATGTGAACTACATGTATGTACATGTTTGTATTTTTGAGAAAATAACGTTTATGCATGGTTTTTGAAAAAACAAAAAAGTCACTGAAATAAGGCCATATAACATATACTAAACATTTGTTCACAATACTTTTGAGGACTGGATCTTGTAACCTAGAGTTTCTGCTATAAAATGATGTGAAAACTATCCTGATCACTCATTCATACAAAACAATATAGTCATTTAACTTTTGTAAGACACTTTTAGTGTTAGAAAGGCCATATACGAGGAGGCGTGGATGATCATGAATACTGATGTGATTCACACCTGAGGGGACAAAGACCCCTCCCCTGAGAGAGAATGAATGTGAGGAGACTTAATGATTGAATGTATTGTTTGTAACTTATTCACAAAATCAAGTTTAAGTTAAAAGAAGTAATCTGACTATACATTTTCTAAACTTTAGACCTATACTACCATTTAAACGTTTTTAGATCTGTAAGATTTTTTAATGTTTTTAAAAGAAGTCTCTTCTGCTCAGCAAGGCTGCATTTATTTGAATTTCTATTTGAATTTATTGTTAAATGCAATTTATTCCTGTGATCAAAGCTGAATTTTCAGCATCATTACTGCAGTCTTCAGTGTCACATGATCCTTCAGAAATCATTCTAATATGCTGATTTTCTAATATGGGCATATTTACAGCACATTTTACACATTTACACCCGAACAGATATTTGCAAGCACAAGCTTTGTTGATGATAATGAGGTAGCATAAACACTAGTTAAAATATAATCTAAACATTCATATTATTTTTATATCATATTACATATCATATTTATATCATACAGCATACAGTTTAAATACCTACTTTAGCAGAAACAACATTTAAATGTAACGAAAACTTGCCTATTAGGACATATTTCAAATTTCAATACTCTGAATACTAGCTGGCAAGTCTGAAAATAGTCTAACTAGTAAAATATGTACATTTATATAAAATAGCATGTCAACTAATATGTAAGTAAAACTAAATGACTTACTCATCCGAAATTGTATCCTCGGCTGGATCAAGTCGCTCTTCAAACATTCATTGTCAGATTTCCGCTCTTCTTCTGAGGAAAATGTGAACTCTTCGTCACTATCCAGGAGCTTCCTCACCTGTGTAGCGTGCCATCTTCCAAACGCGCAGAAAAGTGAATGAACTTGATATTTTTTAAGGCATTGTTGGGGGCGTTTACAATTTGCATTGATTGTCTCAGTACATTACCGTATGAATAGCGCGCTCTGCTGGTGGGTGTGATCTCATTAGGGATAATTAGCTGAGCCAGGAGAAACTGTACATCGCTTTGTTTCATACAGATTACATTGCAGGAGAATATTTGTTTTAAATTTGAATTGTTTTATTTAAAAGTAGACATTTTAAGCTTTCTTTAGACATATATTTCATGTTTCTGTGATAAGTATTCGTGGAGTTTCAGTTCATTTTTGTGACGTGTTTCAGAAAGATGCTCGCGGAGACAGAGACGACTGAAAGCGCACCCTGTTTATTTTCTTTATTTTACAAAAGCACAATATTTTGTTGTTATTGTGAGTGTACACAAATAAAAGTAGACCCTTTAGAGTCTCTAATGATGTCTTACACTTATCTGTATGCCCAAAAATGACGGAGTATTTTAAGTTGTTTCCGCTGTTATGAGGAAAAAATCCAGCAGTCCGTCGATCCCAGAGGTTTAAAGTAATGAATCACTAAACAGTATTGTTTAAATTGAGCAGGGTGCAACTGCTCTCTGAGCATACACCAAAATGGGTAAAGAGAGGAAGAGGAAAAGATATGGAAAAGAGTGTGTTTTAAGATAAATACACTGATTGATTTAGTATATTTTGAGCTATAAACACATCAAGACAAAGATAGTAAAATAACTTCCAAGTCCTAAATGTTCATCAAAGTTTTCACTTGTCATTTTTAAGAAAACGAAAATGTTAGGGTACAATGAGACTAAAGGCCCCCAGTGAGCAAAAGGCCCTTTTGGCTCCTATTTTATCCTAAAGACCTGTTTGTCCAAAAGGTCCTGATCCATGATTTCACTGCATGAGGTCACTATCTTGCAACGTCACAAGCATTCGCATATGGTGTCTAGTCATTATTTTTAATCAAAACAAACTTCTTTTACCATTTCTTTTCTTACACAAATTATATTGCTCCATCAATATTCAGTGAAAGGAAATATATTCTTTTTTCATCCATCATACATTTTGGGATCTTAACAAAAACAAATTTTTTCTTAAAGGTGCACTCAGTAACTTTCATCTTTGTGTCATCTTGGACTTACACTGACACTTAGCGGATTGGATGCAGCATCATTTAAAATCAATAGTTTTCTGTTTCAGATGCCATTGTAGAATTTCACTATTCACAATAAGCCACGATTACTTTAATCAATGAGTGAAAGTGTCAAATAACAGGGCGGTTAAGGCGGGCATATACGGTGCAATTTTCGGCTGTTGTGCAAACTCTGACCGATTTTTTCCAGTCGGGAAAGATCGCGTGGAAATTGTTGGTTCTCGTGTGGTTGCATCGTGTGAGAGGAATTACGAGCAGCTTACGAGCAACTCACGACCTCCCGATAATTTTTAAAAATGTTTTAAAAATTCGGGCCGATTTCTTGATCTACAATCAGGAGAAAGTGTTACAACTCACACCATCAATGTAAACTGAGTGTTCATGAAGCTTTTACACATTTGGAGAAAAAGGTCATGTTAAAACTGTGGTTTTTCCCATATTATTCATGACCACATCACTGGGAATGATTCTACAGAAATGCCATACTGTTCTCTGCTCTTTAAACAAATCATTTGCCAGGTTGCACTAGAAAACAATCTTTATCACTCTGACGTTTTCACATTTCTGCCATGGTCTATTTTTATTTGTCACACTTGCATTCGTTTCAGTTCTATCAGGAAGACTCGCAGACTTGAGTGAGATTCAAGATGACATTTATTTGATGAATATAAAACAGAAATGTAATGTCTCTCTTTGGCGTAAGCCCCATCGCAGGGGCGAGGAGCCTACCCCCATGCAGGACGGGACTCAACTAGTGGTGGTGGGGTGGTGGAGGTTGCCGTGTTAGCACACTGAAACAGCAATGTGATAGATTGTGAGCAGACTTATAAAGCATTGGTTTACATGTGATTGGCTAGGAGTTACCTAGCTAATGGTGCGATGATGTACAGCTGCTAGTCTTCCCGCATGAACTACGCTGCGCTTACATTTCTAGGGCACCATTTAGGGGGATATAGCATCTGTTATATTTGTATATACACAATAGTGGATATGTGATAGAACTCTCCAAGTGCATTTCTGGTGCAACAAAGGACTTCTAGGATGAAAGTTCTACCTGTCAATTAACTGCTGCGTTAATATGATTTTTAAGCTTTCCTACGTGCGGCTTTAAATTGCGTTCACATGGACAAGACCACACGGATCTTCTTCAGAATGTCTGCTATCAACATTCAAGCAGTAACACAGATGAGAAGAACATAGCCTACATCTAAAGCTGAATAATACAAGTAGCCTACTCCTCTAAAATAACTCAGAATTCTGCACTAAACGTCATGTTTGCGCTTAAATTAAATCCAAGTATAACCAACAGAAATTGTATTGAATTTTCCATACTCTCTTTTTAATCATGACCATTTTGTGCACTTTATTATCATGCAGTAACTGGCAACAACACACTGACGTTATGATTGATGTATGCAGTCATAAAATCACAAAACCTCCCTTTGAAATCTTAATCTGTCAAATGTTGGACAGCATTTGTAATAAGTATCCATTTTTTTTTATTTTTTATAAGAAGATGAGTTTTCAGCCAATGCAGCCCCCATGCCAGCCTTCTATTTTATTTCTAAATCACAAGCTATGAGGAATTAAATCAATGTTCTCTGGCTTTATGTCTTATAATGATAAATAGAGGGTAAATTCATGCGATTGCTCCAGAATTCGCCAGGTCGTAAAGTCGTGTCGTGTACGATTGCACCTGTACGATTTTCACGAGTGAATAGGTTACTGATATGACTGGAGACTTCATTTTAATGTGAGTGGTCATGATTTCCTACATATATTGCTAAATTAAATTTCATGTCCTTAGGAGTTCAACTTTTTTAATGAGGAAAAAATTACTGAGTGCACCTCTAAGGGGCTTTTATACCCTGTGTTTTAACAAGTGATTTATTTTAAGATGCTATTGTGGGCTTGAGGTAGAAAAAACAGAAGATGGTGTGTGTGTGTGTGTGTGTGTGTGTGTGTGTGTGTGTGTGTGTGTGTGTGTGTGTGTGTGTGTGGCCTTCGAATTCAATTTGGCATTGGAGTGTCAGTGAGACGGTTCACTGAGCATCTGATATGAGTGACTGATTAACTCAGCCTAATTGATTGAGAAGCATCACACTGACAAACTGAGATGGAGACAAGGGGGTCAACATCTGCTGCTTTCTCAGAAACCCCCCTCATTTACCTTATCCCATTACCCATCAAAACCCTCTGTCTGCCCCAGAACCCACAAATACACACAAACACATGCACACACAACACTGGCAATCCAGGAGTCACAGGAAGTGAGGTGGAAAAAAACTGAAAAGAAAGATGAAAATGGCAACATTAATTTTTAATTAGACATGATTAATTGTTGTTTCCTCTACTGACTTTGCCATACTTCAAGTGAAAAGACCCATTCAAATAGACTGTGATTAATGTGACCCAGTGAGGAAATCACAGCTTCTCTGAAATGAAAAGTTATTGATTACTGACTTTAGCTAAACTAACCAAATTTAACAAAATGACCTTCATCCAGTGTATGACACTGAGAGCGTGTTGAATTACTCCATGTAGATTATAAGAGCCATATGGGCTGATAGTGAGGTGCTCAAAGGTTTTATTTGAAACTCAGATAATGCTCTGACTGGACATAGGATGGACGTAAATCAAAGACTTTTTATATAGGAACCTCTTTTGAAGACTGCCATCTTTATTATAGCACACATGCCCATTTAATCACTCACTAACCCATGCATGCAGACACATTTACTAAATGGGGACATGCCATTGACTTCTATTGTTTTTATATAAAGCTAATTAAAATGAACCCTAACCCTAACCATAAAACAACATTATTTTGCACTTTTTTTATTTTTTATTATTATTTTAAAAATAAAAAAATAAAAAAAAATCATTGTTTTAAAATTACTTTTACATTTAAAATTTAAATGATTAAATAATTCCATTATTTTTTATTTTTTTTATGTTTTCCCCCCAATAGAAGACATTTCTGGTTGGCCCCAAAAGCAGTAGACCGCTACTGTTAACCACCACTCAAACGTGTGGGGCCCTGGACATCGGGGAGGCCCCGGAGAGAAAGCTGAGCAAAACGCTCAGTGGGTGACGAGTCATGCGTTGTTCTGTGTACACACACGGATACGCTGTTTTGAGCTGCCTCAGAGCGGTTCACATGCATTATGAAGGTAATGTGCTACAGGTGCACCCATTTGTGCAATTCAAAACATGTGATTCCACTTTAAGTTATAATACAAATGTAAAAACATGACACAGTGTCACAGAAATGTAGGAGGTGACAGCGTTTTACCAGATTTGCAATGAGGAACATTATAAACAGTCAAATAGAGTTTGACATTGCAGTGCACTATCATTGTTCTGTCAAAATAAAAGCAACAGGTGAAGGTGAAGTAAATACAACAAAAATATATTACTATTGTATCAAACAAATCCTCAAAATAAGAATAATTCAGAATCATATTACAATAATAAACTTGGCTGGACAATAATAAATAATGTTCATCTGGGTTACAAAATATAAGTGAGTGTAGTTGTAGTTTCCTATCTGTCACTCACTCAATGTTGTGTCGATGTAGTGACACTAGGGGACACTCCGAGACACCTCTGGTCTTTGATAAAAGGCCAATGAAAATTGGCGAGTGGTATTTGCATGCCACTCCCCCGGACATACGGCTATAAAAGTAGCTGGCGTGCAACCACTCATTCAGATTTTCTCTTCGGAGCCGAACGGTAGATCTGGATCTAGATCTGCTGGATCTGACGGTGCATTTCAGCGGCTTCTCCCTCCTCTGCACTGGTGCACTGCAGAGAATGCCCCTGGGCGCTTCGGCAGAAAAAAGAGAGTATATTTTCCTAAAAGAGTATATTTCTCTTAAAGAGCAGCACACACGGAACGTGTCTTTCTGTTTGTGTGTTATTCCTGGTTGCGGTCGTTACCTCTCAACTTCAGACGGTCACGATCGCTGTCTTTTGTGTCTGGGCACGACCCACATGGAGCCCATGACCATGACCAGAACATGACCATGGCAATGCTGTGGTCGTGGCTTGCTTTCGTAAGTCAGACGCAGAAGCCTCAGCTGGGCTCCCCCCTTTGGGGACGATTGCCCAGTCACAGGCTGATGCAGAAATGACGGACATGCTTTCCCGGGCGGCCGCGAGCGTCGGGCTAGAGTGGAACCCTCCACTCTCCCCAAACCCTCGCGGCTCGATGATTGGTTCCTGGGCTTGCGGCGCCGCTCAAAGCAGCCACGCCCCGCTCCAGTGCACGAGGAGCTGACAAAATTGTGGGAGGCACCTTTTACTGCGGTCCCGATTTCTCAGTTCCCCCGCCCTCACTACCATCGATGGCGGGGCGGCCAGGGGCTATACGGCGATTCCCCTGGTGGATAAGGCGCTCGCGGTGCACCTATGCCCGCAGAGCACCGCCACCTGGCGTGGACGCCCAAAGCTCCTGTCCAAGCCCTGTAGGTTCATATCGTCCCCGACAGCCAAAGTCTACAGTGCTGCTGGACAAGCCACCTCTGCCCTGCATGCCATGGCTCTCCTGCAGGTCCACCAAGCCAAGGAGCTAAAAGAAATGCATGAGGGTAGTTCCACCCCAGATCTGATGCAGGAACTCTCTGGGTGACGAAGGTCACTCGGCTGGGCGATGTCCACATTAGTGGTCCAGGAGCGCCACCTTTGGCTCAACCTGGTCAAGATGGGTGAGGCCGACAAGACACGGTTCCTTGCTGCCCCTATCTCCCAGGCTGGCCTATTCGGCAACACCGTCGAGGACTTTGCCCAGCAGTTCTCGACCCTTGCAGGATTGGCACTCCAGTGGCCATCTCCCCGCCCCTGCGCGCCCAGCTGTGGCACAGATTCGCCCCCAATATGACAGTCTCCACGGGTTGCGAGGACAGACCTCTTTCTCCCCCATCCCAGGCTGTTCTGGTGGTGGTCACAAGGAGCCAGGTAAGTGCTTCTATGTCCCTAGACTCAGCACGGACACGACATGGTGTGGCACCTCAAGCTCCACCCTGCCGCGAGGCCCCACCTGCTGGTATGTCCGACGAGGTTGTCCCTTTGTTCCCCTTCGCGCAGAACTTGGATGCGTGGCTTGCGCTTTCCAATCCGTCGCGATGGTTGATTCGGACCATCCAACTCGGCTACACGATTCAGTTCGTCAGGCATCCGCCCAGGTTCAGCGGTATCCACTTCACCTTGGCGAAGAACGAAAATGCTGCTACCTTGCGCGCGGAGATCGCCACACTCCTACGGAAGGGTGCAATAGAACCTGTCCCTCTGGCCGAGATGAAGAAGGGGTTTTACAACCCCTACTTCATCGTACTGAAAAAAGACGGTGGGTTGTGGCCAATCTTGGACCTGCGAGTACTGAACCAGGCTTTACACAGACTCCCGTTCAAGATGCTGATGCAAAAACGCATTCTGGTGAGCGTCCGGCAACAAGATTGGTTCGCAGCGGTAGACCTGAAGGACGCATACTTTCACATCTCGATTCTCGATTTGGAGTTGGACTCTCATTGACAGCGCGCCTCACGAATGAGCGCGCACAGTCGGTGCTGACCTGTTTGAAGGCGTTCAAACAGAAAACAGCTGTTCCACTGAAACCCTTCAGAGGCTCCTGGGTCATATGGCATCCTCAGCGGTGGCCATCCCACTCGGGTTGAAGCATATGAGACTGCTTCAGCACTGGCTTCAGACTCGAGTCCCGAGATGGGCATGGCGCCACGGGACACATTGCGTGGTCATCACACCGGTCTGTCACAGCCTCTTTAGCCCTTGGACCGACCTCACATTTTTACAGGTAGGCGTTCCCCTAGAGCAGGTCTCCAGGTGCGTCATGGTCACGACAGATGCCTCCAAAATGGGCTGGGGCACTGTTTGCATCGGGCACGCAGCCGCCGGCTTATGGATGGGTCCGCGGCTGCGTTGGCACATCAACTGCCTCGAGTTGCTGGCAGTTCTGCTCACCCTGCAGAGGTTCCGGCCGTTGATCCAGGACAAGCACGTGTTAACACGGCAACGGTAGCATATGTCAACTGCCAAGGCGGTCTGCGCTCTCGTTGTATGTCACAACTCGCAGCAGCACCTCAAGTCGCTGCGAGCCACTCACATCCCGGGCCTCAACACTGCAGCGGACGTGCGGTCACGGCAGGTTACCCTCAGGGGAGAGTGGAGACTCCATCCTCAGGTGGTCCAGCTGATCTAGAGTCGATTCGGACAGGCACAGGTAGACCTGTTCACCTCCCAAGAATCCTCCTACTGCCCGCTTTGGTATGCCATGACTGAGGCACCTCTGGCTGAACCCCTGCAGACTGCACCTTGTTCCCTCATGGGACCTCTCTGTAGTTCTTCAGGGTCTACAGAGAGCCCCCTTTGAGCCTTTGCAGTCAGCTGAGCTTAAGGCACTCTCCTTGAAGGCTGCCCTCCTGACTGCGCTCACTTCCATCAAGAGGGTAGGAGACCTGCAAGCGTTCTCTGTCAGCGAAACGTGCCTAGAGTTTTGTCCGGGCTACTCTCACGTGATCTTGAGACCCCGACCGGGCTATGTGCCCAAGGTTCCCACGACCCCTTTTAGGGACCAGGTGGTGAACCTGCGAGCGCTGCCCCAGGAGGAGGCAGACCCAGCCCTGTCGTTGCTGCGTCCGGTGCGCGCTTTACGCATCTATTTAGATCACAAGCAGAGCTTTAGGATCTCTGAGCAGCTCTTTGTCTGCTTTGGTGTACAGCGGAAAGGAAGCGCTGTTTCCAAGCAGAGGATCACCCACTGGCTCATTGATGCCATAGCTATGGCATATCACACCCAGGACGTGCTGCCCCCGGTAGGGCTACGAGCCCATTCTACCAGGGGTGTAGCGGCCTCCTGGGCCCTGGTCAGGGGTGCCTCTCCAACAGACATTTGCAGAGCAGCGGGCTGTGCAACACCCAACACCTTTGCAAGGTTCTACAACCTCCAGGTGGAACCGGTTTCATCCCGGGTAGTGGCATGCAATACAAGCGGATAAGCCCAGGATAGCCGGCCGGGTGTATCGCTTGCACATAGTGCCTTTCACCTCCTCTGAGCTGAAGACGCACACCATTAATTCCCAGTAGTGTTCACAAACTATGTTCCCTGGTTGACTTCCTCCGAGCCCTGTGGCAGTCAAGTTTTCGGAGAGACTCGCTGCCGGCCCAGTACACATGCTAACTAAGAGCCCTGTTCTGGGGTAGGTGCTCCGCATGTGGCGGTTCCCTGTAAGGTAACCCCATACGATGTATATCTTCCGCTAATTCGTTTCCCTCTTGGCAAACTGCGTCTTCCTTGGGCAGAGCCCCCTCTGCCACAGTCTCCATATTTGTAGTAACTCCTCCCCCATTGGGTAGGATCTACCATGAGACTTCTCCACATGACATACTTCTGACATAGTTCAGCAAGGCCATGTTACGTATTTTCCACTTAAATATCCCACCCTCTCTCTGGGCGAGGTGTGGTCTCCGCGGTGTCCTCCCCTTGGAAGGGACACCCTCCAACTAGACCTGGTCGGCCCAGTCAGATATTCCCCCTTTTTTTAGGGAGTGGAAAAAAAAAAGAAGGGGAAAAGAGGCCACAACTGGGCTAGCCTGTCTCTATCTTTTGGGTAGTCGACTTGTCCCCAAAGGGCCGTTCGACACTCATAACTATGTTGGGGGAGGTTATGTGTCGGCCTGGTGCGCTGGCTACGAGGCACACAGTTGTCTGCCCGTCACACACCGCCAGTTCACGTAACACAGTTCAGCCAGTTGCGGCGTTTCGTATAGGGACCCCTAGTATCACTACATCGATACAATGTCGAGTGAGTGACAGATAGTGAATGTCATGGTTACTTGTGTAACCTCTGTTCCCTGATGGAGGGAACGAGACGTTGTGTCCCTCCTGCCACAACGCTGAACTACTCACTGAAATGGCCGTACCTTGTCTCGGCTCCTCAGCATAAAACCTGAATGAGTGGTTGCACGCCAGCTCCTTTTATACCCGTATGTCCGGGGCAGTGGCATGCAAATACCACTCGCCAATTTTCATTGGCCTTTTATCAAAGACCAGAGGTGTCTTGGGCTCCCAAGAGTGACCCCTAGTGTCACTACATTGACACAACGTCTCGTTCCCTCCATCAGGGAATGGAGGTTACACAAGTAACCATGACGTTTTTGCACACCCCATTCATTTACAAAGAATGTTTTGTAAAAAATATAAGTAGGTAAATATTGCTTTTTTTTATTACTATTGGAGCATATCAATTATATTGATTAATTTAGAAATTAAATACTGTTCTTCCTTGTGTTTATTTAGTGGAAAAACTGTGGGAAACATTGTCTTTAACTATATTTTTATTTCATTAAACATTTTGAATGTACTTGGCTGCAATGAATGTTAGAAATTATTTTAAAATTATGAGTAAAAATCACTATTATGTCATTTACCCTGATTAGCTGGACGGTTACTTGGGCCTCAGAAATCGTAACCCCGCCCTTGCCTAAAAGGAGGTTTTGTCAGATTTCACAAACTTTGGGAAAAAAGTTGGCCCCAAATCATAAATAAGTAACCTTTATGCATTTTTAGAACAACAACAACAACAAAACTTTATGTATAATTTTTCCAAATGAGGACGTCCACAAATGCCACTAAAGTGAGTTTTGTTATACTTGGCCAATTTCTATGCACAAGTTTACACTCCTATTTAAACTCACCTCTCACCAACATTACCCACAACCAAGAATCGTTTACCTGTCATTCTTCAAACAAACTTTGGAGGATTTCGGTATTAAGAAAAAATATAGCCTCTGCATTCCTCACACACACAAACACAGTTTCTCAAATAAGCTTACACATAGAGACACACTCACACATTGATCCCGATATAATTCCATTTAAATCCTCATTGCTTTTATGCTCTTTTACACGGAAGTATAATAGTGACATTACTGGCTAAAGGATCTTTGATGTGTGAATGGAAGGCTCAGTGAATGGATTCAGGAACAATCAGTGCGGTGAGGAGGGATCCTGGGGAGCTTTTGAATACATGCTTTGATGTCCCTCTAATTAGTTTAGAAAGCATGAGGGTGATAGTGGTTTCCATAGTAATAGTGATGTTGATGTTGATGTTGTTGCACTGGTGTATGTGGTAGAGAAGATGTGTGATTTGTTCCAAAATACGTACTTTCATTGGACGGACAGCCATTGACATCAACAACAAAAACTATGGGACATTTTTTCTCCTCCCTTTTAAAAGTTGATATTACGCATAGCTATATGGCTAGTTGCATGTTATCGTGTGCATTTAGCATGGTTTTTAAATTGCTGTCTGTGACCGCACTAGAACAGACCTACATCTCATTTTTGCCCCACCCCCCCCACACACACACACACTCACCAACCCTTCCATATGCAAACCATACACATAGTAATAAAATTTTACCAAAGAAGAGAGAAAGAGACACATGGAGAAACACTGCAATTTAAAGTGTTGTTTGCCACAAAAGTCAAAGTACAACTCATTTTCCATAAGAAAAGGTGGCAGGAGAGAGGGAGGTGCTTGAAAGGTAGATGATACATTGATTAAAAGAGGTCTGATTTATTTGAATGAGGGAACGAGGGCTTGATGAGCTCAGGAAACCAACAGCAGACAGTAATTCCATTCTGTCTTTGTCTTTTACCATAGCGTCCAAACAAGCTTCTCAAAATGGCACAATAGATTTAATGAAGCACCCCTGCACACTCTAACTCTATTCTTTTATGGCATAAGCAACACCACAAGTTTTATAACGGCGCTGTAAAAGGCAGACAAAAGACAAATGGCTGTCCGTAAATTACTGCAGCCCTGAGGGCTGAAACTCGGCACTGTAAAGTGTGTATGTGGGAGGAGGGAATGGGGCTAAGAGCAGAACAGGAGAAGGAGGGGTGTGTTATTTTGTCAGTCAAACCCCAAAACAAAATTACAGTGGCTGGATCCAAGCGTGTCCCCCACGTCACCCCCAAAACCATACATGAATACACATGGCTGTCCTACTGCATCAGCTTTAATGTGCCCTGATTGGTTGGCATACATAAACCTTTTCGGATACTTGGTCAAATATCAGTCTATCTTCCCATCTCTCTGTTGAAGCTCCAATACTCTCATCAAGACAGAATTTAGTGGAACGATGTAATGAGGTAAGGTGGGCAAGGAGGAGGCTGGAGCCAGCTAAACAGTCAATGTAAAGTTTAATGATAAAACTCAACATAAAACAAACATAAACAATCACAGACACACACATCTCCCTCTCTCTGGAACTGGCACCTCTGGCTCGTCTTTATCCCCCTCACGGCTGATCAGCCTGATTAAGGGCCGGCCGTGTGTCCTCATGGGCTGGCCCTGCCCTCCTCTTCATCACAAACAGTATCTCCAGTACTCCTCTAAAAGGATTGTCAGAGTGTGAAATAACGGTACAGATGCCACGTTGGACTTAAACTGCATCCAAACTTAATGCTACTCATGTCCCAGGTACTGCATTGCTCACTTGCAGATTTTAGTGCCCACTCTCAAGGGCGTAGATTCCAGGGGGAATGGGGGGTCAAAACAAGTGAAATGTTTCTCATGATCTTAAAAATCTTTTGATCTGAAGGCATATGCTTAAATGTTTGAAATTAGTTTTGTAGACAAAAATATAATTGTGCCACCATTTTAATTTATTTCATTATAAAACTAACATTTAATAATAAAAAAAAAAAGCTTTTGAAATTGATGACTTGGACCAAATAATAAAGAAAAGCAGCCAATAAGTGCCCAACATTAGATGGAAACTCCTACAATACTGTTTAAAAAGCATCCCAGGGTGATACCTCAAGAAGTTGGTTGAGAAAATGTCAAGAGTACATGTCTGCAAATTCTAGGCAAAGGGTGACTACTCTGAAGATGCTAAAATATAACACAGTTTTTATTTATTTTGGATTTTGTTTAGTCACAACATAATTCCCATAGTTCCATTTATGTTGACTTTTATTTTTTGATGACTTTACTATTATTCTAAATGTGAAAAAAAAAAAAAAAAAAAAAAAAAAAAAAATATATATATATATATATATATATATATATATATATATATATATATAATAAAGAGTAAGTGTTTCAAAACTTTTGACTGGTAGTGTGTATATATATATATATATATATATATATATATATATATATATATATATATATATATACATATATATATTGCAAATACAAATCTGTTCTATACAGTGCAAGGAAATGTAATGGCAGAAGAGGTGTGATATGTTGGATAAATATAAATAGACTAAGCTGTGTATTGCACATAATTATTGCTCAGTGGGACAGTTTTAACTGTTCATGAGATGGATAGCCTGAGGGAAAAAACTGTTCCTGTACCTGACGGTTCTGGTGCTCAGTGCTCTGTAGCGTCGGCCAGAAGGCAACAGTTCAAAAAGTTAGTGGGCAGGGTGAGTGGGGTCCAGAGTGATTTTTCCAGCCTTTTTCCTCACTCTGGCAGTGTGCAGTTCTTGAAGGGAGGGCAGGGCAGGGGCAACCGATAATCCTCTCAGCAGTCCGAACTGTCCTTTGTAGTCTTCTGATATCTGATTTCGTAGCTGCACCAAACCAGACAGTTATTGAAGTGCAGAGGACAGACTCAATGACTGCTGAGTAGAACTGTATCAGCAGAGCCTGTGGGTTGAACTTCCTCAACTGGAGAAGGAAGTACAACCTCTGTGAGTCAATGTGTGTCTCCCACTTAGGTCCTGTGAGATGGTAGTGCCAAGGAACCTGAATGACTTCACTGCTGCCACAGTGCTGTTTAGAATGGTGAGGGGGGTTAGTGTTGGGGTGTTCACAATCATCTCCACCGTTTTGAGTGTGTTCAGCTCCAGGTTGTTTTGACTGCACCAGACGGCCAGCTGTTCAACTTCCCTTCTGTATGCAGACTCATCGTCATCCTGGATGAGGCCGATGACAGTGGTGTCGTCTGCAAACTTCAGGAGCTTGACAGAGGGGTCCTTGGCGGTGCAATCATTTGTATACAGGGAGAAGAGTAGTGGGGAGAGCACACATCCCTGGTGGGCCCCTGTGCAGGTGCTGGAAGTTAATTTCTCCTGTCTTACTAGCTGCTGCCTGAACGTCAGAAAGCTGGTAATCCACTGACAGATAGACGTGGGAACAGAGAGTTTGTGTATTTTAGTCTGGAGTATAGCTGGGATGATGGTGTTGAAAGCCGAACTGAAGTCCACCACAAGGATCCTTGCATATGCAAAAAGCACTTACATTAATTCTTCTGTTAAAACTCATGTATTATTTGAGCTGTAAAGTTGTACAGTCGTTTTAGGGTTTGTTGACATTACATCGTCATGGCAACAAAGTTGTAAAATTGGCTATAACTATACACAGAAAAGGTTAGTTAGTGATTTTATCACACTAAAATCATGTTTACACACATGCAGTTTATGTCTTGTGGCTATACTTTTGAAAAAGTGAGTATTTTAACGTTCAAAAAATGTCCCCCGTTCACTTCCATTGTAAGTGTCTCGATTTTTGTATCAACATTATGCCACAAATGCTGTCGATTTAACTTAATTTGTATTGAACCCAGAACATTCCTTTAATTAATCAAATCAGTGGAATCAAATACTGCGGCAACATCGATAACATCAAACCTCATTGTTTCTTGCACATCTCGTGACTATACGTCATGACACTGTGCCCAAATAGAATATGGCGACATATCAATAACATCAAACCACAATAGTTCTTGAAACATGATGTCATGATGTTTGGTAATTGTGGGAGTTAAAGTACAGTCGTTCTAAATTATTTTTAATTTTTATATCAGCTTCATTCTCAACTTGTCTCAGATGTTTCCCGCAAATTCTTTTGAAAAAAGAACTATGGAAACAAAAGAGACAATTGTTGACATACATTAAGAGCACAGAGCTATGAAATTAATGTGGAAAGCAGAGTCCAGATAAGTTGATTAATAATTTGCTGTTAAATGTTTGGGCACTCTGATTTGATTGCGGACTTTGGGATCTTGGCAAATCTGACCACATTGTAAGACAATGAGTTCTCTTCTGTAACTCTAGATGGGGCACATTTTGGTTAGTAGTGTTACTATCTAACCTCCTAACACATTGTGTTACTTTGTGTGATCTCCTATTTTATTTGTCTTTTCTACAGGCTTCTATACAAGGATAGAGGGTTATTCCCCAAAAAGTTTGTGACTGGAATTTTGTTTCCAGGTTCAAGCATGTTGGGGGCTTTACTGGCCTCCCTACCAGCCAGAACAGCCCAGGGGGGCGAGGTAAAAAAAATTAAAACAAAAAAACATAGTACCTTCCCTTATCGGTGATCAGAACCACCTCCAAACACACAATCACAGTGACCAGATAAAGCAACAAACACCTCCCCACTATATCAACACTGAGAGAATTTGTTAGGCAGACACACCCCTCTACTGTAAAAATAACATATCATTTCAATATCAAGCAGACATGTGGTGCAATCTTTAATGCGGCTAGTTGATTAAATGTCCCATTTGTCTGCTGTTGCCGAGATGCACGTAAAGGAACACAAGCACTTGTGAAAAGAGTAATGCACACACACATAAACAGCATAAACAAATAGATAAATCCATTCTCTTTGACAAGACCCATGGCAAGGCTGTTTGCGCGTGTTTGTAAATGGCTGTTAATTGATGCACACCATCCTTTGTTTCATAATTTAAGAGCCTCCGTCATTATTGTGCCATTTTGAGCACAGAGTGCATCCACCCCGCTATAAACAAGCAAAATGGGCACCTTGAATAGCCTCATTTTATCATGCTGACAAGCTTTGTGTGTGCAAGTATGCACGTGCATAGGGTATTGATGTACATGTTTACAAAGTGTTTATACTTAAATAATTCATGAAGTTTAAACGAACGTATGTGGGAATCAGTCTGACTTTAAATGCTGGGGATTTACAGATTTAATTTGTGAAAGCCCCTACCTGATTATCTGGAAAGCTTTCACTGGACATAACATCTCACTGTTGTTTCTGCTTAGTCTTTTTGAGCACCTTGATATGCAACAGATGCTCTCTTTGGGTTTCTATCTGGGATGTGTGTTTTATCTGTAATCAAGCTGAGAGTGTGTATGTTTGTGTGTTCAGAAGTGAGCCAGACACTCAGACAAGGGTTTTCAGGATAGATGGTGGAGACCTTCTGATTTGACCTAACCAAGTGAGCATCTGTGTAACTGTCAGCAACTCTAACAAGTCAATTGTAGTCCCGCATGAGAACATGTCATGGCCAGGTTAGTTTTTAGACCCGAATGTAACCATGCCACATCAATATGCACTTGACATTCAGCTGATCTGATGTAGATTCAACAGAGAGCAAGCGAGAAACTGCTTTACCTCTGAGAAAACGCTACGAACACGCAATTGATCTGCAGCTAAAGAAGCACATCTCGGTAAATAAACACAAACAAATTATTTAGAGAGCGAAGACTCACTGCTCGAGCTCTTTCTTCTCTAGAGAACATTAGAAGAGAAGGAGAGAGAAAGAAAGAGATAAGAGGAATGGAAATGTGGTGAATAGATGCTGCCGACTCCACCATTAAGAGGATTTTGGTGGTTGGCTGAGTGGAGGGAATGAGAGGAGATATTTGGGGGGAATTACCCTGGAATTCTAAAGTGTTGACACACTCCCTCCAACTAGAGCTATAACCAGGAACCATCACACACACACACACACACACACACACACACACACACACACACACACACACACACACACAAACACACCTTTAAGAAGCTTAGTGACTGCAGAGTAGCAACACACACAAACATACTTAAAGGAATAGTTCACCCAAAAATAAAATTCTGTCATAATTTGCTCTCTCAATATTATTGTGTGCTCACTCTTGTGACATGCTGAGACTAGTCCCAGATGCTACGACAGTTTTCAAAACAGCTTGATATCTAGACGTCTTGTCATATGGTGTGAGCAATGTCCCGATAAGTGAGAGACCATTATGAGCCAAAACCAATTAAATATAGAGAGAGCGCTAGAGAAGGGCAAGGTATTAGAAAGCATAGGACAAAAAATTATAAAAAAATTAAATAAAATTTCACCCAACATCTCCCTACTCGCTTTTTATTATTATTTTCAGCTGTTTTTTTAATATATTTGTTCCTGTGCAAATGGTGCCAATAAGCACAAAAATGAGCAAGAGCTGTTCTTTCAAGTTTGTTGATAAGTTATCCAGAATAAACTGCACAAGTTTGTGAATTAATTTCATTATCTTAATTTTAAGATGCATTTTTGGCAATCCGTTTGAAACAGGACAATGTTAAAGGCAGCTGTAAAGGCCGGTTTTTCGCTGGTTACGTGTAGATTTAATGGGAAAAACAAATGCATGAATATGCACGATAGGGACACAGATGTGAGCAGCATGCACACTAGAAGCTCAAACAGGTCCTGCATTAAAATAACTCAGATTTCTGCTCTAAACGTCATGCTTGCGAATAATTAAGAGAAACTGTGTGCCGGTTTTTAATGCTTTCTTTCTCGTCTTTTACGTATTTGTGCTTTATTATCATTCAGTAATACATAGACTTAATGATTGATCCTCGAAATCTGAATAAAAGTGGTCAAAGAGACAACCAGGTGTAATGGTGATGTGTCTCGCTTGTACATTTGTGATCACATTTGTGTACAACAGAAAACAAGACTGTGATTCACAGAGTGCCGACTGCAAGTCGTGTAGTGTACGCTTGGCTTAACACAACCGGGTTCAAGTGGTGAAATGTTCAAGGAAGCGCTTACATTGATATTGCATACGCCCCCTTAAATGGGTAGCTGTGCACCTGTTGCTAAAGAATGTTCCGGTACCCTGACATTGACCCCGTTCTGCCGAGTTTCTGACAAAAACCATCAGACATTTTTACTGTATATCAATTCAAACATGTTTACCTTTTACTGTGGTTCTACTGATAGCATATTGCACAAGCAGCCTCATAGAAATGAGTTCTAGATCCACGGAAACCAGGAAATAATCACCTTCACATAATCAATGATTAACATGATTCGTAGGTTGCATCATCGCTCTTAAAATTTTGTTGTTTTGTTTTTTTCTCCGCCTTTTCTCCCCAATTTGGAATGCCCAATTCCCAATGCGCTCTAAGTCCTTGTGTTGGTGTAGTGACTCGCCTCAATCCGGGTGGCGGAGGACGAATGTCAGTTGCCTCCACGTCAGAGACCATCAATCCGCACATCTTATCACGTGGCTTGTAGAGCGTGTTACTGCGGAGATGTAGCGCATGTGCAGGCTCACGCACAAATCCACGCACAAATCACCACGCGCCCCACTGAGACGAGAACCACATTATAGCAACCACGAGGAGGTTAACCCAATGTGAATCTACCCACCCTAGCAACCAGGCAACTGGTTACTTAGGAAGCCTGACAGGAGTCACTCAGCATGCCCTGGATTCGAACTTGCGACTCCAGGTCCCTCCTAAAACTACATTTGTACTCCACTGACAGTTAGGTTTAGGGTTGGGGTTTGGGTGTATCGTTAATAAAATATGCATTTCTGTTGACTGTATTAACCACAACTAGAAACAACTCACTTTTGCTGTCACTTTGGACATTTCACCTGGAAACTGAAGCTAACACTTGCCCGTATGTTTAACACTTCTAGCTTCGGCCACTGGGGGCAGTGGTTCTAACTTCAGTGAGCACAGATAAATTTCAGAACTTTCGGCCTACTGTTGCTGAATTCACAATAAGATCAGTCTGATCGTATGCCTTCAGGAGACTTGGAATATGACACACGAGTCGCATGGACTACTTTTATGATACTTTTGGGTTCTTTTTAAGCTTTGAAGTGAGGCACTCTTCACTGCCACTTTATAGTCAAGATAGACCGGGATATCCATTCGAAACATTCCCTTTTGTGTTCCGAGTCATAGGGTTTGGAACAACATGAGGGCAAGTGAATTATGACAGAATTTGAATTTTTGGGTGAACTATTTCTTTAAACATCTCACGGCCTGCATTTTAGTGTGTAAACACACGTCTATGGAGAGATATGAGGTCTAGACGTTCTCACCGTAAAGGCTCTTGGTATTTTATAGCAGCCCTGATGTGTTATTTTATGTGGCACATCAATCCTGTCCCACTAAGACAACACTGCCTACCAGGAATATTACTCTCAATCCAGAGAGCGAAAGCCAAATCTCTCACTGTTTCAGAATGGGATTGTTGTCCTTGTGGGGAACCATGCACGCCTTCTCTCCGGACTTATCTTGATCCAAGGGACAGAGCTGGAAATATTGCACGTTATTTGTGACGAGAGCCAAAGCTAGCAATAAAATACTTTTTTCATGCTGCACTTGAAGGACATACTGGCAAACATGTGTGCCACGCATCTTTTTCTTTGCGGCGGGGAGCTTTGAACAGAATCAGAATGTGTTTTGGTCCCAGTGGCTGTATTCATGTTAACTACAGGGCTCAGTGTGCCCAACTACTAATGTCATACACACACACACACACACACCACACACACACACACACACACACACACACATACACACACACATGCATGTCCAGAGCTCTCAGTGATGCAGTGTGTTTGGCTACTCTGGTGGGGGTGGACTGGGATGATTTGACTGATAAGAAGACTATAAAAAGACCAGTTTTCAACCATGTTTGCCAGGCAGATCAAGGATTCTGTTTGTGCGTAAGAAAGGTCATCCAACTGTTGCAGTGTGGTCATACCCACCCAAACAGAGCCGCCTGTTTCATTGAGTGTTTGAAAATCTCTTATCTTTGACAGTTTCACAATTTGATGAAGCCCAAGTAGTCCCAACTGGAGAATGACCACATCTTAAAGGAACAGTTCATCTAAAAAGGCAAATTCTGTCATTATTTACTCACCCTAATGCTGTTCCAAACCCACATGCCTTTCTTTGTGGAACACATAAAGATGTTTGTTGCAATGCTGATTTCCATACAACAGCAGTTGATAGTGACTCACTTTAAAGTTTAAAAAAGAACCCAAAAGTGTCATAAATATATTCCATACGACTTATGCATCACATTCCAAGTCTTCTGAAGACATACAATCACTTTGTATGATGAACAGACCAATATTTAAGTCATGACTCATTCTTAGATCAAATCAAATCAAATGAAATAATTGTAAACTCAGGTAAACAGCGCACAAATCCAATATGTCAACACATCAATAACATTAAACCTCATTGATTTTTGTGTGATGATGGCATAATGTTTGGTCATGGGATGTTTAAGAGCCTTTGATTTTACTGACATGTCACCATTTTTGATTTACAGTGTTTATTATTGTGGTTTCATTTGATTTGAAAGGGATTTCATTTAATTAATCATATAAAGTTATCAAATTCCTTCAGTGCGTGGTGCCAGACTTGAAATATGACAGACGAGTCCCATGAACTACTTTTATGACACTTTTGAGTGCTTTTTAAGCTTTAAAGTGAATCACTATCCACTGCTATTATATGGAAATCAGCATCACAACATTATTTAAAAGATATCCTTTTTTGTTCCACAGAAGAAAGTCATATGGGTTTGAAATGACATGAGGGTGAGTAAATAATAAAATGTCATTTTGGGGTGATCTATGCCTTTAATGGAAAGCACATGAAATCTCTCAACTACTAATATGTACCCAGACAAAAAGAAAGGTCACATTTAACAAACTTTTGTTTTTGTCCAGTCTCAGCGACCTCAAACTATAATCAATCAAACTGTCAAGGTCTTTGGGGTTTTTGCAGTCATTCCAACAAAACAGAACAGTTTTAATCTTCCCCTCTGTGCTTATTTGCATTGCCTCTCTATTTGCTTATGCTGAAACTGGTCAGCAAGTGGAAAAGTGGCTATTATGCATTCATTAGCACTGAGGCGCCACTGCGAAGAAGAACTTCCTGTACTTACACCTTGTCATGAACAATTTGTAAGTAGAACATGGAGGCAAGTGCCACGTCCTAATTGAATTTAAACTATTTTTCAACATTTAGGTTTCAATAGTACTTTCTAGGATAGAAATGGATCTTTCAAAAATGACTCCTTTTCAATTTTTCAAAAATGGTTGAAGAGAAGTTATGGAAACATCTAATCATTTCGACAATTATATAATTTTGTATTTGTACTCTCTGAGCTGGGAATGGATAATTTTATGAGTTTATTTACTTGAAACAACACATTTATTTAATCAGCTTAGGTCTCTACAGGTTATATATATATATATATAATATATATAAGTATATATTTTTTTAAATCAACAGAACAACACAACAGCTCAGGGAATGCGATCAGTGGTCTCTCTTTTACTCAGTGGTAGTGGTAGCTTATTTTTATGGCAATGAATCTGAGGTTGATTCTTAATACACCTTTTGTAATTTTATTTGTGTTGCCATGGTGAACTCTGCACACCCTGGGAGCAATCTTCAAACCTTAATTTTCCATCAGCAATTAAGACTTAACTTATTCAAACACACACACACACACACACAGACCAATAACACCACATTCACCTGACACAAAAACCATGTGCAAACCCTTTCCCAATTCTCGATGAACGTCACCACGGTGGAAGGGAGGAAGAGCAGTGTCATTATTTTTAAAGGTCTTCTTTTTTTTTTTTTTTTTTTTTTAAACAGTTCAATCTCCTACTGAATGTGATTAACTGTAATTAGCTTATTGCCTACTGGTGTGCAGCTGCATACAGTTGTTTCAATGAGGTGCAGGGCCAGCTGAGACTGAGGTGCTGTTATTAGATGATATAATGACCCATCTGGGTCATATCCTCATTCTAACAAGATTTAACATCAGGGCCTTAAATCAAGTGATTAACCCCACATGTGTTGCAGGCTGGTGGTGGATACATTTGCAGAGCAACTGAGGTGCCAAGGGCTCCAATCTGAACACATTCACCTCTTCTTGTCAAGTGCGAAAACACTTGACAAGTGCAGTTTTCTTTCCTGTGCTGATGTATGTTGAAAACACTTGACAAGTGCAGTTTTCTTTCCTGTGCTGATGTATGTTGTATTGAAACAGGACATTTGGGCAGGATATACAGTATAGAATGTATAGCCACACTGCATAGTTTCAGTTCAGGCAGGTCATGTTTGTTATGCTGCAATCAGCTGATCATGACATCTACCAATACAATTCATCAGAGTGATCCTATTTAAGTCCTCCGTTTTTTTAATTGCCTTAGCTGCCTTTCCATTGCACGGTTGCAAGCTGCACTTAACAACCTCCTCCATCCCCAGCTCCACCTATTGTATGGCAGCTTTGCTTTTTAGTTTTCTCTATATCTGTCTTGTGTTCTGTGCTCTAAGAATACAATTGATCGGCAGTTTTGAATTCCTATCTTCAATATGTTATTGGACCTTGTTCTTGATTTACCAACTTTATATACAGTAATTTAAGTTCTTTTAAGTGTCCATTTAATCTATTATGCAATGAAGGATTGTACCAAGTTGCACTGTCAGAATGTTTTAAAACTGAACAATGTTGTAGAATAATTCTGCTGGTTCTGTTCTGAGTCATCAATATTTTGGTCCATTATCCTGGAGGAGAGAGACAGGAAGTCTCTTAGAAGTACTCTATAGATGGTTTTAAAGCTAAAAGACATTGACTACAATACACAAAACTCCAATTCTGATTTAAAGGAATAGTTCACCTAATTTTTTTTTTTTAATTTGCACAGTCAATCTCCACTTTAACTTTCACTTTCACATTATTCTTCTTGTGTTTTTGGTGATTCACATTCTTCATGCATATCGCCACTTACTGGTCAGGTGAAAGAATTTCTAGCAAGAAAGGACTTGAATACTGATCTGTTTCTTACCCACACCAATCATATCACTTCTGAAGATATGTATTAAAACAATGGAGTCGAATAGATTAATTTTATGATGCCTTTATGTGCTTTTTGGACATCAAAATTTTGGCACCCATTCACTTGCATGCATGGAACTACAGAGCTTAAACATTCTTCTAAAAATCATAATTTGTGTTCTGCAGAATAAATAAAGTCATACACATCTGGGATGGCGTGAGGGTGAGTAAATGATGAGAGAATTTTCATTTTTTGGTGAACTATCTCTTTAATGGAGCTTTCAAAGGCATGTTAAGAAGTAACTTTTGTTCATGGTACAGTAGTTCACTACATGGCAGTTCCATGAATGATGTTTACTGTAAAATTATAATACCAGATGTCTGGACCTCCTCTATAGATGTCTGGGGTTTCTCCAGTGTTGTGTATGGTTTGAGGTAAAGTGGAGAGGTGATATGAGGGGTAATTGTCCAACTTCCCCTGATGTCGGAACAGTTGAGGTTTAAAGTCATTATTGTGATATTTGACATTTCCAGCACACAGTTCAAACCAGTGGTTCACTGTTACTGCTAGCAACTCAGTGAAGCGGGTCAGACACTGGGGATAATGGGCCCGGATGGACTCTGTACTGGTTTAAACTGGTCACAGATCAGCACATTTTACTGCCTTTACAACTCATCACCTGTGGGGGGTTTACAAAGCAAGCACTGAAATGAGCTTAAGAGGACCATGTGGGTAACTACTATGGGTCATTACTGTATGTATGATGAGAAAAACAGCCCGTTTGTATGGGAACTGACCTCCACATGTGGATGCTTTGTGTTGATGTCCATGCGATTGAACGTTCTCTTTGGTCACCGGGGGCACCACGCACAAATTTTTGAGAGTGTGCCAATAGCAGTACTTGCTCACTTGGTGTCCAGAGCGAAATTAAACATGAAAAAAACACACAAAAAATTTGGCTTTATTTTGCATGCATCTCGACCTACAGTGATATAGGGGAGACCGGGGCTAGTTGTTACACAGCAAAGTTGTCGCAAGGTCTTTATCTCACTAACGTTTCGAGTCAAAAGTCCAATTACACAAATGTATGTATTCTCTAGCAGTAATTTTTATGTTGATTTCAACAAGTTTAAAACCCTCTTAAATTTGAATAATGTTTATGAATTCAGTCCTCCAAACAAATAATTAAATATCTTATTTTAGTAATAGTTGCTCGGTAAACAGGTTAACACAATAAAAACCACAATGGCATACATTTAAGAAAGGATCAATTATACTGTATAGCGAATTTGGATTTTATCCGAAAGTTTGAACTACTGTATGTTCACAGGACAATGGTAGTTTTCATAAATGTCAGGTTAGGGTGAGTTAACACTTGTTTTAAATGTGAAATCTTTATACATTATATAATATATTAATTACAATATCTAAACAATGTTTGGATATTTTTGTACATTACCTTTTTACTTTTCCATTTTTACTGTTTCATGAGTAGCTGTTGAATAGTGAATAGAACAGTGGTCATAGTTGTTTAACTTTTTCCCCCCGACTCAACTGGACCAAACTAAGAAATGCAAATTGGTGATTTCTGCAACAGTGTTTAGGACAAACACTTTTTTACCTACAATAATTGTGTAATGTAGAAATCAGAGATCCAAATATTTTGTTTAGTAAGTTGCATACAAAATCCAACTGGCTCAAAAAATCTAATGGGACACTTCTGTTGGCCACATAAGAGGGTTCAGAAACTTCTTGTCTGACCTCACAGACTCTCTTTCAGTCTATTTTCCTTATAAGCTTCCAGCCAAAATGAACCATTTCCCATGTAGGGTGGCACAGACAGTCTCCATTAGAAAAGCCAACATTGTCAAGTCAAGTGTGTCTTTTCTAGCCCGTCCCTGGAAACTCAAATGGGGCAAAGTGATTTGTGTGCGTGAGGCTGTGACTGGGCTGCGAGATAAGAAAGACAGAGAGAGACAGCGAGAGAAAGAGACCTACTCATCTGCTGACTACAGAGGAGTGAAATGTCACAGTGCAGCCTGGATCTCTCAGGACAGGAAATAACGATGGGAAGGAATCTGAGGCATTAGCCTGCACAGTGCTGATTCACGGCAAATTTCACTGCTGTCTTCCTCCAGTGCTGATAGTGCCACTGAATAAAGTACTTCCCTGACAGTCTGCTGGGCCTTGAATGGCTTGGTATCCAGAAAGAGAGGACTGTGCCAGAGAATGGAAATCTATGGGGTGGATTTGGGACAGAGGACCAAATAAGTAAAGCCAGCGCCAAGCTATCTTTTACACGATTCGCTTTCATAAGATTATAAAATGGGCCAAAACCGTAAAATTTCATTGTGGTTATTTTATCCATCATTAGTTGCTTTTGCATTATTTCTGCATTAAAAAGTACCTGTTTTCACTGTCACAGAGCTCTCTCTCTCTCCCTCTCACACCCACACACTTGCACACACACACACACACACACACACACACACAAAATACACACACACGTTGGTGCAGCTATCCTTATGAGGACTCTCCATAGACATAATGATTGTTATACTGTACGAATTATAGATTCTATCCCCTAACCCTAACCCTACCCCTAAACTTAACCCTCACAAAAAACTTCCTGCATTTTTACATTTTCAATAAAACATCGTTTAGTATGTTCTTTAAGCAATTTGAATTATGGGGACACTAGAAATGTCCTCATAAACCACATTTATAGCATAATACCCTTGTAATTACCAGTTTGTAAAATGTCCTCGTAAACCACCCAAACCCGCCCACACACACACACACACACACACACACACACACACACACACACAGAAAGGGTGAAGCCACGTCTTTATCTGTTAAAAAAGTTGCTGATGCCCTCTTACCTGTTTCTGTTCCTGCAGCTATCTAAAAGAGAGAATTGATCGTGAAGATCAACCTATATCTAATTTAGCAGCCAAAAGACTCTATTCGCATTTTGATGATGAATTACAGGGACGAGTTGACCAACAGATTTTTTCTCCGTCCAGGTGGTCTCGGAGCCAACTGTTTTGGTGCGGATCGGAGTGTGATTGCCATGTTCATATATGCCTATAAAAACCGAACCAAGGGAGAAAACACACCAAGTTCTGAAACAAATGCTGCAAATGAGCCAGGTGTGAAAACGCCATTTGAAAGCAGTTCATGGAGTAACATTACCTTGTGAAAGTGCTTGATTGTGTATTTATCCTTTAAAGACTTGCCGCAGAATGCATATGTCCATATGCAGCTTTCAGTGAGTAAAGAAATTCAATAAAAACAGACTGTTCTGGCTCCACTTTCTGATGTAATTTTAGTGTAAAAGATCAGTCTGGACCGGTACTGTCAAATTTTAAGACTGACCCTGACCTGAACTCGGAATATCTCACTTTGTCTTTATTTCTTCTCCAAGAAAGACCCAGAAATGCATTGTGAAAGTTGTGATATTTTCCCCCCTCGTGAATCACTAACCAAACCTGACATAAACCCAAAGTTAGCACCCAAATTAATGAAAAACTGACCTGGGTGTTTCATGTCGGCAGCAGACCTCTACTCTGCTTGTTAACTTCAGTCATCTGCATGTAAAGGACAGCAGCTTTAGGACAGTAAGGCAAAAATAATAGCACCAAATTAAACACACAGAGCAGGGGAACAACAACACCTTCGCAGATTGAACCAGAGCAAGACATAGTGGTTGAATGTAACCGCAGGGAACGTGCATTCTAACATTGCAAATGATGTAGCTATCCATTCATTTGGCTAGTGAAGAATAATTCACTCTCTCACTAAAGTGATAAAAGAAAGAGGGCCACTCATGCAAAGAAAACACACTAAAGGAGGAAATCCAATTGAGAAAATTGGTGAGGACTGAAAAAAAATGTCTGAGGTGAGAGTAAAATAATAAACATGACCCTGTCGCTTATTTTTTACTTTAGACCTCAATTAAGTCTAATTGCATTTTTAATGAGGGTGACATTTTTCAGCCCTAATGAGACTCAGAGAGGTGATGGCCCAGCAGCTTAAGAACTCTGAGTGTGTTTGCTGTTGGAAACCGCATATATCTCCTCTTTCTAAAAGGACTGTGCTCTCTCTCCCTCTCCTTCTCTAGCTCTTTTTCTTCCACTCACACTCTCCAAGCAATATTTATTTAAAATTCCAAACCTGGAATGTTTCAAGGGCATTAGGGATGGCTTTTAAAGTAACCAAACACCTGGTAATTGAGATCAGCTGATTGTCTGTGCATTGGGATAGAGAGAGAAAGATCTAATTTTCTATGGTAGTGGTTCTACTTGTTTTGCTTCAGGACTCAGAATTTACATTGGACATCAACTAGCAACCAAACACAGAACTAAACCTGTAAACTATATTTTATGTGGTTTGGCTTGTATTTTCTTTTACCTTGCATTGCTTGGTTCATGGTTTACGAACCTGCCTATGTTGGCATCTTCCTATTTTGATTAGCTTCTAGCATGTGACATATGAATTTGTGCCAGATTACTGTAGAATTTGATTGGACACAGCTTTTTATGTCAACAGCAAAAGATATGGGAAGCACTCCCTTTTAAATGTAGATAAACCATTTTGCTATACTAACAATGTATGATTACATTGTTAATAGCATTTCATTATTTGCATTAAGCATTGCTAGGGTCTTTGACCCTATCAAAACAGCCCTGTGGCCTGTTTTTGTGTCGCAACTCACCAGTTGAGAACAAATGGTCTATAGAGTGTGAACAAGAGCAAACCAGCTAAAGAAACAGATAGGAGGTAAACTGCTCATAAGAGGGGAACCTGAGATCCTGAAACAGAATCTGCGTCCAGGTGATAATCATTTCTCACAGCTCAGGCGTAATTACTCACATCACAGAAGGGACACACGATCCAGTCCTCCGAGAGGAATGCCACATGGGCATTATGCTGAAACATAAGAAACTCAAACCATGACTATAAGCTGCTAGTGAGACATACTGAACAGTGAGAAATTACACATTCATAATTGGAGAGTGGGGAGACAGCTCTGTAAATGTGTGATTATGTTTTATTACTGTTTAAAGTATAAACATAATATATATATATATATATATATATATATATATATATATCTGACTTTTGATGGCAAATTTTGTACCTTGGCAATGAGTTTGACATTGTTGAAATTTCCTCTGAAACTCTAGAGGGGACATGTGAGATTACTTAAGTGTTTTTCTCTGGAGAAAAATCTGAGAAGCAGGTGACATATACAAAAGTCTCCATTTGCTGTCCATTTAATCTCATAGCTGTCTAGAAGGAACAACTGAGATAAGAAAAGTTTTTCCTTTGTTGGTTACATTTTCTCACTATTTGTGCATTTATTAGGAGTTTCTATTATGCCTGTGCATGCCCATGCCGTACATTTGTTTCTGAATGATTTGTCTGAGCTTTTAGATGGAAACAGATTCACGTGGATGCCCAAGTTCAGCAAACTTCACTGTGAGTTACAGCTACATGTGGGCCCTCTCCAAAGATCCATGATAAGCTGTGTTCCAAAGCATCCTACTCAGACTTGCTAACTGAAACATACATGTTCACAGCAGGGGAGAAGGCTGGCGTAAGTATGAGAGAAACTGAGACAGCCAGAGGGAAGGAACGAAAGCGAGCCTGAGTGTAGCCGTGGTAGTTGTATACGCTGACTCAGACACAGTTCTGCATGTTTTCACCACTTATCTCTCGCAGATACTTTGAGAGTCAACGACATGATGGAAGGGTTCCATATAAATGGTGGATGTTTGGATTCAACTGTCCTCTTGTTTTACTGAACATAGGTTGTATGTTAATTTCTTTGAAAGGATTTTCGAAAGAGTTTTTCAAACTAAATGAACTAGTCCTCTTGAATGCCCATTACTGCAATTTTATGAAACCTACGTTACTTGATGTGCCAGGTCATTAACAAAATCTTTGAGTTTCAGGTTTTGTGCGAGTTGTAAGTTTAAAGCTGAAGTTTGTAATTTTTTGTAAAAATTCTTTCTTCTACTTAAAAGCAAAGACAACTATAACTAAGCCATTTATAGGATGATTTCTCCGAAAAGTGCAAAGACTGTGACACTACTAAAAATTGCTCTGTTTGTTTGAGCATCCCGATCAGCAGGATTTGCTGAACCAATATCAACCAGTGGTGATAGTTTGGTGTGGGGCTATCTGTGTGTTTAACCAATGGAAAAGTTGGGAGTGTACTGTATGGGGAAAATTATTATAAAACAATCACTATTTTTGCAACTCCATTTGTGATCCTAGAACTGTAACTCTAAGCTGGGGCAAATTATACTTTGCAAACACCATAAAACCTTTCGGAGATGTTTAGCACTGAGTGTGTATGTTAATTTAATACAAACTGTAGAATATTTCACACTATAGCTCTCTGACACACTAAATCTCTATCCATTTTCCATGCCATATTCCAACGTGAGCTCACCACACTTTTCTCAATGAGGAGAAGGCCACTATTCCAATATTCCTGACTCTCTTAACCACCAATCAGGTCAGAGAGTTCTGACCCACGTTGATGTGCTGGAGTTTGTCACAGAAACTGTTTGTAACAAGTTGGAAATTGCCATCACTGATATTTCTGAGGACCCCCCACCCTGCCAGACTCCCCAAAACCCGTCTCTCTGCTGCATTCGGGGAGATAGGAGTACAGTGTATCTGTACCCATTTTAACTGGATAGGATTTGAATTTACACTCTGTTAACAAGCAGGATAAGACTCCTCAACAGAGCGGATTAATGCGGCTAGTGCGTGAGAGTGATGAGTGGCAGAGACTCGCGCCTTCTGGCTTCCACACGGCAACATGTCAACAGCATCCGTTACCACAGCAACTCCATCCTCTCCTGCTCTCCTCTCCTCTGTGAGTTTGAACCACGCTTAACTGGCACAAGGCATTTTTCCCTTTATTTTGCGTATTTATATATTTAAATATTTATTTATTCCGTTATCATGAGCCACCACAAAACAACACATGTTGGCAATCTAGGCTGTAAATTATGTATGGTGGAAAATCCCTTTTCTGCATTTTCTCGCCCAAATAGCTGTGTGAAGAATGTAAGCGATCTTCCATTGGCGTAAATTACGAGTTCTCTGAGGGTTGCTCGAGCGCTCTGTATCTGTGAGGAGCAGATCTAAATGGCTTTGCCTTTTCAAATCACTCCGCTTGGACACTTCAGTGGTTTTGGATTAGGCTTCAACTTCCCTAATGTAAAACCATTTAAATACTAGCACATGTCTTCACAGACTATTTACACTGTCTCTGGAAATAAATGCCTTTTTGGCAGTAATTGTGAGATCCAAGTACAACAGTATGCAGATAGAATGCTCCCTAGACAGCAGTAACAGGGTGCAAAAACAAAGCAATTAGCTGCAGGCTCCATTTATCATAGCATTGGCCTAGTTGTAACGTGACTTGCGCGATGCAGCCGTTCAGAAGAATGGAGTGGGTAGGCCACTGTGATTGTGCCAATAATTCCCACTTGACTGTTCAAAGAGAGGATTCCCTGGTTTAAGTGGCATACTGTATAATTTCATACTTAAATATTGCATGAAATTGGAATTTCTGTTAGCTTTAAGGCTAATGCTATCATACTCCTAAAACTTGAAAATAAGGTTGCAAAATGTCCTGTGTAATATGGAATCGTTCTGTATTTAAGAGAACAAAATTGTGTTCTGTAAATGAAATCCATACGGGATGCCGTTTGTCCCGTATTTTCACATCTCACACACAAACAGCTGCGAATGTTCCACAAACCGAGAGAAATAGACCTGAAATGCACACCATTCACGTGAGTTCTGTAAGATATCAGCCATTTCTATGCTAATAGGACACCACACTTGACAGAACTGGCTGGGGGAAAGATCAATGACTATCAGTGCATGTTTTCTGTCGTGGTTTCTGTTAGAAGCAGAAGAATTTGGTCAAACATATAGCATTCTAGTCAATGATAACTGTTTCTCACCATTGTGATAAAAAAAACCATTAAATGAACCTATACATGACAGGGCATTACACTGAATAATTTCTTCTTCTTCTTTTTTTTTTTTATACTAATATATATTATTTTTAATAAATTAACACACTGATGACTCCAATTTTAAACAGAAAGCTGGTTTGTTGTGCTTTAAAAAATGGAAAAGGCTAAAGCCTAATTATGGGGAAGAAAAAGCTTAACAGAAAAATATTGTCTTTCTTCATTGATTACAGTTTCATTCTTTTGGAAAAAAAAGTGTATGTGGTGTAATCATCCGGAGATGTAAAAAAAAAAATAAAAAATAAAAATAATAATAATAAATAAATAAATCAAAGTATAATAAAAAGCTGAATTACATGAGAAATTATTTTTTTTGGCATGAGTTGTGCAGAATCATCCTTTATTATAATTTATTTAAAAAATAAGCAGTAAAACAAATTTGCTTTAAAATATTATTCATATTTCCATCAAATAAAAGTCAGGTGGTGTAACCAGCATATAGACTGCCATTTTGTTGTCATGTAACCAAAAAAAAAAAAAAGAAAAAAAAAAGAAAGATAAGATAAGATCATAAAACAGAGAGGACCTCTTTAAAAATATCATTTTCATGACATTACCATGAAAAAGCACATTTTATTCAGGTCATGTGGAGTAACATCAAGAAAACTTTCTTGACTCAAATATTTTTTACTTTTTAAATTAATGATTAAAGTTGTCTACAATCAAAGGCAAGTCAGTTCACTCGAAAGCACATGGAAACACATCAACCACAGGAAAGCAAATATCTTTTTTAAATGAATGGGCAAAGGTTACATGACTCTTCAACATTTAACATGTATGAGACAGTCGGTGGGCTAGTCTAAATAATTTTGCAAGAGTAAAAACATACCCCTTAAAAACAGAGAGGAGGTATGGAAGGATTACCAGCCCAACAATCAGAGAGAGAGGGGTGAAGAAAAGTGTGAAGTAAGTGACTGTGTGAATGAATCAGGCAAGAACAAACTAGATGAGATTATGCTTAATTTCTGAATACAGGTCGATTTGTTCCTGTTTCTTTGCATTTAGAGTGAGTGAAGAAACTTGCCTCTGTGACTCTTTTGTAATCAACGAACAAATTCCCTCACAAATAACATCAGCCTTGATGAAAGTGCAAGACATGATGAAAGCTCGCTCGGGTCTAATCATGCACTCAGAATAAAGACGTCAGTTTCATATTGCCTTTTTCCCCCTGAACTCACCATTCCAAATCACAGATAACTTGCCATCTAAATCAGCATGTTGTTGCCAAATACTGTCTCAGGTTTTCACAGAACTGGCCATGACCCTTTTGGGATGCTCTGGGTGAACCTGTATCATAAGACCTCTGGCAGCTAGCCTGACCACAGGAAGCAGAAAGCACAACAGCCCGCAGCCACTCTAGGAATGTGGGCCAACCTCACAAGACAAAAGGAATATTGTATTCCTGAAAGGCCTAATAGAGAAGGAAAACGCAACTATGCCAGAATTCTCTTTCTCTCTTTCTCAAGCTCTAAATCGTTTTTGCTTTCTGGATATTCCTCTCCTCTCTGCACAGTATGTTTGGGTCAAGAGTGGGTATGGCAGGGAACTGCAGCCAGAAGGGAAACAGCTGCTCTGGTGTTTGCAAGCACCATTAGACTGATACCAGGACAAGAAATTGAATTTATACCAGCCAAATGCAACTTTGCTTTAATAGGGCTGAGCCAAGCATCTTAATACTCTGCCTGTGACCTTCATGGGGAATACATTTTCAGGGTTGTGGTATCAGTGATACTGTCGTCAGCACTGGTTTACTCTTCTGTTAGTCTTACAGTGCAGGCAACGGCTCCCTATCAGGCCAAAGACGTTACCATATGTCCTCTATATCTGCAGTAGTTCTGGGTTTTCATTCCATAGGGAAGGAGAAAGAAATGTGCAGCTGAGGAAAAGAGACAGTGGGAGAATCCCTGTTAATGAATTGGTGGAGCATGGACAAGGTAACCGGTTCGATTCCCAGGAAACACACAAATCGATTAAATGTACTGTATACCTTTAATGCAGTGTAAGTTGCTTTGGATAAAAGTGTCTGCCAAATGCATAAATGTAAATGCCCCATGAAATGGCTTGACGAGTGCAGTTCTTCCCTGTGTTTCCTACTTAAACAGGAAGTTTGGGAGGGACATATCAAAGGGCTTGTCCCTTTATTTTTTAAATAGCCAAAAGGCTTTATTTACATCTCAGCCATTAATTAAGATTTGCTATTTTCTAGTCGGTTGTAGGTGGTATTAGGAGGGTAACATGATCACACAGGACATCGACATGTTGCTTCCGAAAGTTTATGTATGCTGAAATCAACCCCATTCTGCCGAATAACTGATAAGCGGTAACCAGGAAGTAAACATGTTCACATAAACAATGTTGAGCCCGATTTGGAGGTTTCACATTTTCGCTCTAAGTTTACATTTTTACTCCACTGACAGTTAGCTTTAGGGTTGAGATTTGGGTTAGGGCGTATGGTTAATAAGATATGCATTCATCTTGCCTGTATTACCATACAACTAAAAATTCAACTTGCTTTTGGGGCCACCCTGTGGACATTTCACCTGGAAACTGGAGCTCACGGCCATACATTCAACAACATTTCCAGCTTTGGTAAGCACAGACCCATTGCAGCAGCAGAACTTTGAATTATTGCCGAATTCACTGTGTGATCAGTCTGTAGGGGGAGGGACATTCTCATACTAGAACGGATTTGATTTGACAAAAATCTTTGTAACGCAAGATGAGCCATCAATATTTTTGATCAATTTTTCTGGAAGAGACTGTACATTTTAAATGCGTACACCTGCTAAAAGTTACTT